>NC_133324.1:149736545-150068628 GCF_042186555.1 Aquarana catesbeiana | reverse complement strand
AGGTGCTCTTGATGAAGACAAAAAAAATTGCATTGATATGCACCTATCAAACAGGTGCTGAAAAATTGGTCTTTGGGTGTT
This sequence comes from Aquarana catesbeiana, assembly GCF_042186555.1. Classification (NCBI taxonomy): domain Eukaryota; kingdom Metazoa; phylum Chordata; class Amphibia; order Anura; family Ranidae; genus Aquarana; species Aquarana catesbeiana. Next base: position 150,068,547 of record NC_133324.1, on the reverse strand, counting down.
AATTGTGCCCATGAAACCTATACCAAAAGCATTCTTCCAGATGAAATGATTGAACACCCTCAAAGCTAGGCAGCCTCGAAGTCCTGCAGAGATTCCACATCCCAAAAAGACTTAATCAGTGACATCGGCATCAGGGGCCTCATAACTGGTAATCCAGGACTTATTCATTTTTATAAAAGTCAAACAGTCCACGGAGTCTGTGGACAGACGCGTTCTTTAATCAGTAACGAAACCTCCTGCAGCACTGAATCCCCGTTCTGAAAGCACGCTGGATGCAGGGCAGCCCAACAACTCAATAGCATACTGGGCAAGTTCTGGCCAGTGGTCTATTCCCATGACCCAGTAAGTCAGTGGATCGTCAGCTGGAAAGCTCTCCATTTCTGTTTTGGCCCCGAGGTAATCATCCACCATGTGATGAAGACGCTGCAGATGGGATGTGGAATCCGACAGCCCTGGACGATGAGGACTAAAAAAATTCAGAAATGCCTCACTTAGAGGGACGCCTTCTCCAACGCTCCTCTCTTGACCAACAGAAGACTCAAAACCATGTTTTCCATGACATTGTAACCTACTGGAGTCAGGAAAAACGTTCAATAAAATCCTCTTTAACGTGTCCTCAAGAGATTTTATCTTCTGCTCTCTCTGTAGGGACGGCATGAGTTCTGAGACCTTCCCCTTATAACGGTGGTCAAGGAGGGTTGCCAACCAGTAATCATCCTTCTCCTTTATGCCACGTATTCTTGGGTCCTTTCACAGGCTTTGAAGCATGAGGTTGCCCATGTGCCTCAAATTTGCCGAGGCTTGAGAAGCAGAATCCTCGGGGTCACTCAGGATGACAGCATCTGGAACTTCCTCCTCCCAGCCGCGTACTACTCCCAAGGGTCCTGTGGTTGGAAAGCCATTGCTTACAGATTGACGCATGTCTTCCTCTTCTTCGAAGCCTATGAAAGTGCCAGAATCCTCCTCCTCATCCTCCTCCCCTCTCTCCTCCTGTGTTTTCTGTGACATAGGAATGATGGTGTTTGGATAAAGTGGGCCTTGAGAGGAAAGGAAGTCCTCCTCTTCCTCCTGCTGCTCTACCTCCAGTGCCCTGTCCATAATGCCACACAGAGTCTGCTCCAGCAGGAACACAACAGGGATTGTCTCACTGATGCATGCACTGTCACAGCTCACCATCCTTGTGGCCTCCTCAAATGGTGACAATAGAGTGCATGCATCCTTAATCATCAGCCATTGGCGTGGGAAAAAAAGCAGAGGCAGCCTGAGCCTTTTGTCTTGTCGTATTTGCACAGGTACTCATTGATGGCCCTCTGCTGCATGTATAGCCGCTGCAGCATTGACAAAGTCGAGTTCCACCTGGTGGGCATGTCACAAATCAGGCGGTTTACGGGCAGGTGGATTTTCCACTGAATTTCAGCCAACCGAGCACTGGCTGTGTATGACTGCCTGAAATGGCAACAGACTTTTCTGGCCAGCTTTAGCACATCTTGCAACCCTGGGTACGTATTTAGGAAATGCTGCACCACCAAATTGAGGACATGTGCCAGGCATGACACATGTATCAACTTTCCCGGTCTAAGGGCGGACAGGAGGTTTGAGCCATTATCGCACACCACCATTCCTGGCTCCAGCTGGCATGGTGGGAACCACCTCTGGGCCTGTCCCTGCAGAGCTGCAAGAATCTCTGCTCTGGTGTGGTTCCTGTTCCCTAAACACACAAGCTGAAGCACTGCATGGCACCTTAGGGAGTACCTGATGTTCATAGGACAATTCTGCAGAGGAGGGCATGGAAGTGGCGGAGGAAGAGGAGGAGGGGGTAGAGCTCACAGGTCTGACATCATCACCACCAGCTGTATGGAGACGTGGGGGCACAACAAGCTGCAGCACTAAGCCTTGTCCTGCATCCTTTCGAGTTGCAAGCAGCATTACACAGTGTGCTGTGAATTAAATATATCATCCCTGTCCATGCTTGCTGGACCACGTGTCAGCAGTAAGGTGGATTTTACGGCTGACTGCCTTGCCCAATGATGTCAGAACATTCCTTTCCACGTGATGGTAGAGAGTTGTGAAAAGTAGTAGCGACTGGGAACCTGCCATTGTGGTACAGCACATTATGCAAATTCACGGAAGGGGGCAGAATCCATCAGGCTGAAAGGCAGAAGTTGGAGAGCCAACAGCTTTGACAAGCTTGGATTTAGACGCTGGGCACGTGGGTGGCAGGGACTGTATTTTTTTTCCCCTGCAGCAGATGGGGCAGAGAAATTTGCCGGCTACAGTCTACAGCTGGTGGTGTGCTTCTGGCAGATGTGCTGCTAGGACCTGGGACACCCTGTGCTATACCATCATCCCTGTCAGTGGAGGCTGCTGAAAGGTAAAGACTCGGTATAGCAGGGGCAGACTGAAGTGGGTAAGGAGGAGGGACAGATTTGTGCCCCTTTTGTGTGGCTTTTAGGTGCTCTTGCCAACGGGCTGAGTGGTTAAATGTTAAATGCCTTGTTAAGCATGTGGTACCCAAATGGTTGGTGTTTTTGCCACCTTTATTGTGCCTGAGACACAGTTTGCAGATAGCAACAGTGCGATCTGCTGCAGATGTGCTGAAAAAGGCCCAGACTGCTGAGCTTTGGGGAGTGGGCTGGGAGATAACAATTGCAGAATGTGATGGAATAGGGTGGCTGCTCTCTACTCTTTCTTGATGCTGGCCTCCTTGGGGTTGTGCCGCTTCACCTTCAGTTTCCTCCTCTGCTCTATCTGGCACCCAATTTGCATCAGTGACCTCATCATCATCATCATCATCTCCATCTCCTCCATCGTCACACCATTGAAGACAACTTGGCAATACGTTGCGGCTTGGGGAACATGAATGCCAATTTGTCTACTAGTGTTCCTCCCTCTGTCTAGGGTCATGTTCCTGGCATCCTCAACCTCAGAACCAACATCTGAATCCAGTAATGGCTGTGCATCATCAAAGAGCAAGTGGCTGACGCTGTGGTCAAATAATTCAGCTGACTCCTCAATGGCTGATGGTGGGGCTATAGCAGGAATAGATGTGAACAAGGAGGCAGGTTTATCCACTCTGGCAACTGCAGGGGACTGAGGAGGATGAGGAAGGTTAGTAAGCCAGTCCACCACCTCCTCTGCATGTTGTGGCTGGATAGCACAGGCAAACTCACTAAACAGAGCAAATGATGCCCTGCCTGAGGACTGACCACCATGTCCACCTCTGCCTGTGGACACATTTGTTGCTGGCACCCTTACAGTGCCAAGGGAACGTCTGCCTCTCCTTGTTTTCCCCCTAGACATTGTTTAGAGGGAGGGGGCGGTGCTTATGAGCAAATGTAAAGAAGAAGTTGAAATCTGTACGTAGATGCACTTTAATCAATGTAAAGAGGTGTTTGGTGCACTTTAATTTGAGTACTCACACTACACGGACACACTCCACAGATACACTATAATATACTGCAATATAATATGCCAAACGTACAGTGACGCACAGAATTATGTGGCGTTAAACTGGCAGTAACGCACACAAAAGTAAATGGCATTAAACGGGCAGTAATGCTCAAAACAATATGGCGTTAAACTGGCAGTAATGCACACAGAACTATATGGCGTTAAACTGGCAGTAACGCACACAAAACTATATGGCATTAAACTGGCAGTAGCGCACACAGAACTATATGGCGTTAAACTGGCAGTAATGCACACAGAAGTAAATGGCAGTAATGCTCAAAACGATATGGCGTTAAACTGGCAGTAACGCACACAGAACTATATGGCGTTAAACTGGCAGTAACGCACACAAAACTATATGGCATTAAACTGGAAGTAATGCACACAGAACTATTTTGCTCAGCAACAGTTGGGGAGCCAGTGTGTATGATGAGGCCACAATGTAGTGCACTGGGAACAAGAGTAGAGATTTTTTGGATACATTCTGATGTCACTTTGACTTTGGATAGAAGTAACAGGTGCGTAAAAATTGGTCTTTGGGTGTCGGTGGCACCTTCCCACTGTAACCATATAGAGGTAATCTTGATGAAAGCAAGAATTGGGCTTGCTGTAAAAAATTGCAATGATATGCACCTCTCAGAAAAATTACTCTTTGGGTGTCAGGGGTGTTAAACTGGCAGTAACGCACACAAAACTATATGGTGTTAAACTGGCAGTAACGCAATCAAATAGACAGTGTTTCACTACACTGATGCTATCTGAACTGTCCCTACTCTAGCTATACACTAATGTAGAGATTACTGACACGGTCTCACTAAACTACACTGAAACTATCTGAGTTGTCCTTACTCTACACGAATGTATGTATGAATGACACGGTCTCACTACACTACAGTGAAACTATCTGAGCTGTCCCTGCTCTAGCTGCACACTATGCAAAGCTGAATGATAGTCCTCCTCACTACACTCACACTATCCTTAGACTGACACTAAACTAATATTCTACACTGACAATTGAAGCAAAATAGCACAGTATAGCACACTAACTAATAGCACTGAATAGAGCCCTGTTCTATCTCTCTCCACGCCAAAATCACACTGAAAATGGCTGCCATTGAAAGAATACTTTTATACTGTGGGGCGGGAGCTAAGAGCGATGAGCCATGATTGGATAAAGTCATGATGACAGTGTCCAATCATGACTCTGATAGTGCTCTGTGCCCTGATTGGCTGAAGCTTTCACTGCTTCAGCCAATCAGGGCTTGCAATGCACTGTTCAGCGCCGCAATGCATTGTGGTTGGTTCAGGGGGCCCAACAAACGGTCGAACGACCCGTTTGTTCGGCTGTTCGCCGAACTTCCGAACTGCGAAAGTTCACCCCAAACCGTTCGCCCATCCCTATTTAGCATGTGATGTAGCTTAGAGCCTTATATGAAAAACACATACCCAGTATCCCTTTAGGTTTGCATGCTCCTTCCATCTGGCCCCTGTGTGGTGCAGACATTAGCTGTATAATCAGCTGGTCAGCTACTTGGTTAGCCCTGCTTCTGGAGCAGATTGCACAGCTAATTTCTGCAATACCCAGTGGCCAGCAAGGAGGAACAAGCGCATCTAAAGGGATGCAAGTGTTTATGGACAATTTAATAAAGTGGTTGTAAACCCTCATACAGTATATACCAAGTTAAAGCGGTTGTATAGTCAAATTTTTAACTTTTACCTACAGGTAAGCCTATAATAAGGCTTACCTGTAGGTAAAAAAAAATATCTCCTAAACCTGTACAGTTTAGGAGATATTCCCCTTGTAATGAGCTGCTGACTGCAGCAGAGCATGCACACAGGGGATTCTCAGCTGAAAGCCCGGCAGATGCCGGACCTTACCGGAAAGAAGTCTCCAGTGCGCATGCGCGGGAGTGACGACATCGTGGCTCCAGCCACTCACAGCGCTAGAGCCGCGATACCCAGAAGACACACTGAGGCAACGTGTCAGCTACCTCGGCGTGGACCAGGTGAGATACCGATGCCTCGTTCTAAGGCAAGTATTTCATAATGAGCTAGTATGCGGCGCATACTAGCTCATTATGCCTTTTACCTTACAGGTGTATAAAAAAAAAGTGTCAGCGGGTTTACTACCGCTTTAAGTGAACAGCCTCGGATAATACACAGAGATTAAACTCATTTTCATTACATAAGTTTTACTTGTTTATCTGCAGTCTTCCCTTTCCTACTGCCAGGATGCACATACCAGCAGAGAGATCCGCCTCCCTACAAAAGCTTTGAGATCCAGAAATACATGCATTCCTGTTGCCCATAGAAATCGGGCCTTGGCGCATAGAAGTGCGCATGCGCGAACTGACGCGCACACAGAAGCCGTCACGCACCCATGTGTGCGTCGACGCTCGCGCACACACGTGAGCGACTCTGGCACCAATGAGTCTATTTAGGCACAGCCAGTACTCAGCCCCAGTGCTGCTTCGTCTTCAGCTCTGTGCATCCTGTTTCCTGAGAACCTGTATCTTGGTCCCTGTTACCTACCCCAGCTTGTCCTGTGACCATCCTCTTGTCTTCTCCTTGGCTCCTGTTTGCTGATCGGGCTTTTGACCTCAGCTTGCCTCCTGACTACGAACCTGCCTGCACCCTGCATCCGGTTGTCCTAGCCGTGTATGACCCAGGATGCCTGACCTTGCTTCTTCTTACTGCCATCCGCACCATCTGCCTGCCTGTCTGTCTTCCTGCTGAAGTCTGCCTCTGTCTTCTCCAGCCCTTCCAGGACTGTCGTCCAGCTACCAGCTATAGACTCTTGGCACTCGTGCTACTCTGTACCTTGGTGCCTTCTGTTCCCACTATCAGAGGTCTCAAGTCAGAGGTGTAGGGGAGGCCTTGCTCGTCCATTCAGGCTCTTCTACCAGGTACGTGATACCTACACCTCTTCAAAAGGGCAGAAAATAGTTAAAATCGTTCTTCAGCTGTCAGGAGCAGAGAGGAAGGGGCGGAGAGGCTTAAGTTACAGTATGTAAGAGCTGATTGGAGGAAAGACACACACCCCTCCCTATACAGCAGAAGAACTGTGTTCTGAATAGACAAGCTGTCTGCTGAGCTCCCCCACTTTCCTCCTGACACAAATTTATCTTATGTGTCGGGAAAACTTTTTAGAAGTGACTCATGCTGATAACAGAGGAACGAAGCGCCAGAGAGAAACGACACGTAGAGCTTTGGAGAGAGGTAAATAAACACTACAGATGTATGTGCTTTGCTCAGATTCCATGACTGAGGTTTACAACCACTTTAAGGTAGTGTAAAGTGCACCCTCTAAAGGCTGTCTGTAGAAAACTACAAAAGGTAGACCAGTTACCCTGCACAAGGAGAGCGAGAGCAGCAGTGGCTAATTTTTAATACAGGAAGCTAATACACAAATGCAAAGTTTCATGGTGGATTGCTGCACAGATCTGGGGGAGATACACAAAGCACACCAAGATTTTATTAAAAAAATGTACACTCCTCTTTTTTGTTTATAAATGCTTATCCTGGTGTTCAGATTTTAAGTGGTTGTAAATGTTCAAATATTTAAAAAAACAAAAACAAACATGCCTATATTTACCTGCTCTGTGCAATGGTTTTGCACAGAGCATCCCCGATCCTCTTCTTCTGGAGTCCCTTGCCGGCACTCCAGGCCCCTCCTCTTCATCGGGTGCCCCTACAGAAAGCCACTTTTCATCGAGGCACCTGTGTGGGCTCGCTCCCCAGTCCCGCTGCTGCATCGATTAATGCCCCTCACTCCTGTGTCACAGCTTTTGATCGACAGCATTAATATGTCCAATGAGGAGAGAGATAGCGGCTGAAAGCACTGTGCTCATGCACATGGTGGGTTTGGATTGGGCTCAGGTAAGAAAAAAGGGGGGTCTAGGGGGAAGCTGCAGCACAGAATTTTTTTCGCCTTAATGCATAGAATGTATTAAGGTAAAAAAACCTTAAGGCATTACAACCACTTTAAGCCTGCATTCCTAAGGCCGTTGACATGACGCAGTGCAGGGCTCACGTAATGATATGTGAGCCCAAACTGGCATTAACATATAACCCCAGAGACTAACAAGAAGTGGGTTTGATGACAATAGGGGGTCATTTAACCCAGAAGAGAACCGGTGCTGGATCACAGAAAGTCTGTTAGCAACATCATCAGTGAGGTGGTAAGCATGCAGCAAAAGTCACTTCTTTATTTTTACTACTACTGGGCTAATTTTTTTTTTTTTTAGCAAAATGTCACTGGGTAATTTTATTTACTTCTCAAAATAGGAATATTAGTTTTGTTTAGACAAATTGTGCTTAGATTTAGTATATGCCTTTTTGAAGCTGCCTTAACTTCTCTACACTTGTATGCATCTGAGATTGCTGTGATAATACCATAACTGTAAAAAAGTTTTAATGGCACGATGTGCAATACTTTTCCTGATTTTCCCTCCTCTAATTAGCCATCTTTATCTTCTGTATGTTTTCAACACGCATTACCAAACGTCAAATAAGTAGAGGAAGCACAGTAGCCCTGGAAAATCTGAACTCGTCTTCATTAGGCTTTTGTACAATAAACATGTTGGAAACACAACGTTATCACATTTAGTTAATATAGTGGCATTATGAAAAGTTATAGTTGTCTATTAATCCAATTTGCAAGGGCTCTGAAAGGTCAGTGAAACACTCTAATAAGCCTGCATATCTGCCTAGCCCTTTCTGAACAAATTGTTTATTCTATTCCTTTCGATGGAAAACAATGTGGCAATTGATTTGTATAGTATTTATAACCTTCGAATATAAATGTGAGCTGAGCAGATTTTATTAAAGAGAGAATTACTTGTTAGCATGCAGAAGGAGACAAGTAACTTTTATAATGTCAGTGCTAATAACATCTTCTTACAATTCTCATATCTTAAAATAATTATGTGTAATAGAACATGGAAAGTAAAGCTTTATGATTATAGGAGAGTACAAGCAGTTATTATAGCATTAAAATGGGGTGACAGTATATGTATTGATTTTGTTTGGAATTAAGCCAGAGGAAATTATTTGTACTGTTTTACCATTTTATGTTTAGCCTTACGTTCTTATCACTGTCTGTGATTTTCTTCACATTTGTCCTCAATGTCCCCAGTAAAACATTTCATTGTGAGTGCAGCATTTGTTCAATGTAACCTCAAGGTTGTCTAATCATTTTGTAAACTCTGGAGAATTCAGACTTGTTCCTGCATCTGCTTAACACGTGAGTCATATGGGGACAAATGGGTAAATCGACAATGTACAACGAAGGAATTGGAATTCTCCGATTCCTTAAAGCGTTTGTTAACCCCCCAAAAAAATAAAAACAGATTCTTCTTCCTAAGCATGCTATACAGCACAGTGCTTGTGCTGTGTCATTTGGCCTCCTGTAACACCTAAAATAACCTGTTTTATCCTGCCTGGCTATACCCTCTCCCCTGTAAACTGACCACGGTCAGTATAATATGGCTGCTGAGCCCTGACACCGTGGTCAGTTTACATGCCTCTGTCATCCACAGCCTGTTCTCCATCTCCTGTGTCCTCTCCCCCCTCCTCTCCTTGCCTGTCTGCTTGTGTCAGCGCCTGCCCCCCCCCGGCTCCTAATGCTCTCATATTAAATAAATAATGCTCCCATCCCCTCTGTATTGCATTAATAAGTTCCCCTGTGCCTGTGTTATATAAATATGCTTATCTGTACCAATAATACAGTGGCTCCCTGCGATCACGTGACTCCTTGGCTCTCTCTCTCCTCTCTCCTCCCCAGCTGAGATCAGCAGCAGTGCTCAGGCCCCACCCACTGGAACTGTCAGCCGGGCAGAGGAGAGGAGAGAGGAGACACCTAAACGCTGGCAGCCGATGTGTTATTGGTATAGATAAGCATATTTATTATATAACACAGGCTCAGGGAAACTTATTGTTTCCCTAATACAGAGGGGATGGGAGCATTTCATATTAATGCCTTAACAAGCACTTTAACAATATCCTTTATACTTAATCAAACCCAATCAGACAGAGGAGCCATGGCAGTACAGCCCCAGCTTGGAAAGGCTTGCAATGTGCCAGGCCACCAATATTGCCATTTCATTCATGTGTGTGGCAGGCTTAATCCCCCACTAGTGTTTACTATTTCTTTGGGACTCTCATAGAAAATACTCCCTCCGGTGGTTCCAGGTATGAGAAGCTATTGGGACAGTGTAGCCCCAACTTGGAAAACCTTGCTATTTGTCAGCCAACCAAAACTGATTTTCATCTATGTGCATGTGGTGGTCTTAAAGGAGAAGTATGGCCAAAGCTTTTTTTGACCCATTTTCTGCTATCAGCAGGCTAAAGCCTGCTGTCATCTGACATCACTCAGCCAGCCCAGGTTCAGGAAAGATCCCAACCATATGGTCTGGATCCACCCATATACCTGGACCAGCACCTGGCTCAGCCTCTCAGCGGACTCAGCCCCTCCTGTCCCCTCCATAGCCACACGCCCCAGTGAGCGCTGGAGGGGAAAGCAGAAAGTCACTGACTGACAGTCATGGCTCTCTGCTCAGAGCAGAGGGGGAGAACTGAGCAATCAGTGGTGTTTGATCACTCAGTTCTCACTGTAGAGCCGGTGGGCCACAGATGCAGCATTGGATCGATGCAGCATCCACATAGGTGAGTAGAATTTTTTATTTTTTTAAAATCCCGAACTTCTCTTTTAATTACCCACTTGCGTGTAATATTTATCTTAGACTCCTGTAGCAAAATAACCTTTTCAGAGATCCCAGGCATAAGAAGCTATTGAGATAATCACCCCAACAACACAAATAATAGTTTTGGATAGCCAGACCCAAACAAAAGAGGATAATAGCAAAAAATGTGGATACATTCTAAAAAAAATAAAGACATAGGTAAACATATATGGCCTAAATAAATCTGGGGCATAAATATTGTATATACTGTATTTAAAGTGGACTTTTGGTATCGTTACAAGCCTGAATGAGTAAATTCTTGTGTCACGATAGACAGCATCAGTAAGAGATGACATGAAGGAGAGTAAATATCCTCACCGAATGTCTTTAGAGCGGAACTAAACCCTCCTATTGTTTTCAGCCAAGGAAGCTGCCATCTTAGGTTCTGTTTGACCATCAAGTGCCATAATGCTGCACATGTGATCACTTATGACACAAGCCATTTGATGGCTTTACAGTTTGGTTGAGAGCACAAGCCATTGTCAGTGTAATGCCCCGTACACACGGTCGGATTTTCCGATGGAAAATGTCCGATCGGAGCGTGTTGTTGGAAATTCCGACCGTGTGTGGGCTCCATCGGACATTTTCCATCGGATTTTCCGACACACAAAGTTGGGGAGCAGGAGATAAAATTTTCCGACAACAAAATCCGTTGTCGGAAATTCTGATCGTGTGTACACAAATCCGACGGACAAAGTGCCACGCATGCTCAGAATAAATAAAGAGATGAAAGCTATTGGCCACTGCCCCGTTATAGTCCCGACGTACATGTTTTACGTCACCGCGTTTAAAACGATCGGATTTTCCGACAACTTTGTGTGACCGTGTGTATGCAAGACAAGTTTGAGCCAACATCCGTCGGAAAAAATCCTAGGATTTTGTTGTCGGAATGTCCGAACAAAGTCCGACCGTGTGTACGGGGCATGACAGTTACATTCCCAGCATGTGCCGGGAATGTAACTGTTTTTTTAAACTGTTGAATCAATGGGTTTAGTTCTTTAAGAAAGCTTTAAGAAACTAGCAATGCATTGGGTTACACTCACACATTACTTAGCATGCATGCACTTTAACCTTATTCCTCACTGCAGCACAGCATCATAACAGGAAAAGAGAGCTGTTGTGCTTTTTGTGTGTGTTTGTGTGTAAGATTTTCCATGGATCTCAGCCCCTTTATAGTCTATTGTAGTAAAGATGAGGGTACACTCTTGCACCTATTGGGCCATGTCACAACAGCCATTTTGTAGCAGTGATTAGTTACTGCAATGGCAAGGATTAATCGTGATTTGTAGCTAACAACGTAATTGCTAACTGTAGGTCAAACTTTTGCTACATCACTACGTTAGTGTTCACTGCTATGAATTGCTCTCGTTCAGCGATTTGTAGCCAAGCAATAGAGGTGAATGCAGACAGACTGCCATTGGTAATCTTGTCGCTGACATGAAATACTGCACAAACTCAACTGCTGAGCATTTGAGCTACAAATTGCTGTAAAATTAGGATGTTTGCGATTCCATGTAAAATAACTTTGATTTCCTTCATAAGAAATTGGTACACAATCACCAGTACAATTAGGGTGCTACTAATACTGTTAGTTGATATAGTATGTGTTCTGTAATGGTTTAATTGAGGCTCTGCTCATTTTAGTTTATAGATGCTCTAAAGGGTTAGGTTTAACACTGAAGTAGGATGATATTGGATAACTATCCTTGCAATGTAGTCATACTGACAAGCAGTTTGCTGGCAGGCACACAAGACTTGAGTAGCTTGTAAATATACATTGGAGCAGACTTATGCTTTGCTTGTGCAGGATAAAGCAAAAGGTTCACTTTATAGTCTCTCCCTAGCAGTACATACTCAACTTTCCTTCATTCTTTCTGTTGCTCCATTCATCTAATTTAGAGTGAGAACGTCTTACGTAAATTCCAAGTCACTCTAGCCAAAGGTTACAAGGGTCCTTGTAGTTTCTCCCCAAATAGTAGTGAGTCACACATTCCTGAATACTTCGCAGTGGTATTTGCACTGTTCCCAGCAAGTGAACAGAGCAGAGGGGGATCAAAGGAAGTCAGTATGTGCTACTAGGGTGTGGAATAATAAGGGAATACAAAAAAATACACATTCATACTCAGCTCTATGCTGCAGCATCTGTGTGATTGTCTGCTCAAAGCGGAGATCAGAGACTGTCAATCACTGCTCTCCACTTTATTCCACTAGAGATCACTGGAGGGCCAGATAGAGCAGCCCAACTCTGAGAGGCAAAGCCAGTTGTCAATCAGGCATTTGGGTGGTTTCTGACAATCTTTCCTCCTTCCAGATCCTAAAGGAGCTCTGATACATCAGCTGAGAGCAGGCAATAGCTGGCTCAACTGACTCTGGGTCAGAGGAAAGCAAAAGCAAGTGCACTCCTCTGACCCACAAGAGAAATAAGCCCAAAAAAGCTCTGGCCATACTTCTCTTTAAAGCAAATCCTTTGTTTGCATTGGCACAACATAGGTTTGCTTTAAATATGACAGTATAAGATATTTCTAAAATACACCATACCTTCATCACTGTTAAAGCCTGCTACATCATCTTTCCCAGCCTTATGCTTATTACTACAGTATACCACAATACAGGTGTTCTTTAAGGAAGTGATACCACAGATGAAAAGCCAGCAAAATGTGTTTCTTGTGCTGTTTGTATAGAAGAAAATAAAAAGCTTACTAAAGGTACACTGATGTATGTGTGTGCCTGCTGGATAAGACGATGCATTAGCACATAAAAATATGTGCTTTGCCTTTTCATTTTACCTGCTTCATAAACAAGTCTCTGTGAGTTTATAGAGTGAATAAAATAGAATGCTATTTGGTACAGTGTTGTAAAAATGATTGGAAGGGAGTCCTTTTAAAAAATAAAGTTTGTTAAACTTGATATGCAAAAAAAAAAAAATATATGCACACAAACATGTATATGCTGCTTTTGTGTTAACAGTTAGCATTGATTAGCGTACACAGAAACATTTCAGCTCAGCCTTTCTAAACTGGGGTGTCAACTGGGTTTGTCAAGGGGTGTTGTACAGAAATCACAAAAAATGTTTAAAAAATGTCAACAAAATGGCTAGGGAATCATGGGTTATGTCATCAGTTGCAGGCAGCCAGCCCTAGGAGTGGGAATAGGACCCAAGGTGTCCTTACCTTCAGTGAAGGAAAAGGAACAAACTGCGGTTTAACCTGATATAACTTTATTAGAACAATTAGTAGAAAAAAAATATTATCATTGAAAGGAAAGCATAAACAATAGGAGATTGCACATGGTAAAAACTGACAACATTGTCACTTAAAAACGCATGCCCATGAGCTAAGCCAGATCCCAGTCATCCACACATGTCAATTATCTCAAGTTATTAAGTGTGACATAATATATAATGTTTACATGTATTTAGGCGAGGTGAGTTCCAGGAAACCTTGGTAGCACAAGTCGGTACCCGTATTGTGCTCAACCATAGACCTCCAGACTCCCTATATGCCTATAGAGCTGCTGCATTAAGTCTTTACAATGTTGAAGAAAGCATTGGTCATCACAGACAAATGAATGCAATTCTGGCTAGAAATTATCCCTGCTAGTTAGTGAACAAAACAGGTTTGATTTCTGTAAATCTGAAGGTAAGGACACCTTAGGTCCTATTCCCACTCCCCTTTTATTTTGACTACTTCTCCTGTTCTGATAAGGAACACCAACCTATTAGGTGAGTCGGTAACCTGTTACCTGAATTGACCAGCGATACTGGTTATCAGGACCCCCGCCCATTGAGTTTTTTACTACGATTTGTAAGCCAGCCCTAGGAGCAGCTAGTTCCAGTGACATAATATGGAATAGCTGATGCCTTGAATGAAATTGGGTTAAAGTTTAGAAAATATCCATTCACTGTACAACCAGTTTACTTTACTGGTATATTAAAGTAGAACTATAGGCAAAACGTTTTGTTTTTTCATTTTAGATAGAGCAAGGGAGTATTTTTAAATGAGCATTGATTTTAAAGGGACAATGGTGTGGCCCATGCCTACATGCCATTTTGAAAATCCTAGTTGCTTGGCTGTTATGGCTCTGGCTTCAATAATTGGTTCCAAACAAATATGCAGATCGAGAAATTCAGAGAGAAGTCCTACGTTCTGCTGAGTTGCTATAGGTTTCAAAGTATGAAATTAAAAATGTCAGTAATGGTAGTCTCCATGTTTCCCTCAGAAAAGTTTTACAGTTTACAATGGCTCAAAACTCACATGTGGATTGGATGAGAACAGTAAAGAACTATTATAAGAACATTTCAAAACTTAAGTCTCCAAATAGCACAGCCACCAGAGTCCACCATTTGCTCTAAGATCCTCTTTAATGGGGTATATCTGGAGAGTTAAACATCTACACAGTTAAAAAATATATAAAATGTTTTCTTTACACTGCAGTCATTTCAAACACTATCTTGGAGCTTTAACATGAGTTCTGAATTATAGTGAAATAGAATTTCTTGCAAGATTGAAAGGATTAGCAAAAATAAAATCAAATGGCTGCGTAATAAGTTTGCCAGAATTTCAAGTCTACATAATGCTGCTCTAAAGATGAAAGATGTAGAAAACAGTACAGAAATACATCTGCAAGATTTTGCTAATAGCCTAGCCCTTTATTTATATCTCCACTTTGGTGATGTTGTGCTCAGGGAAATTACATTAATTAGATAATGGTCTTTTGTTTTTCTGTACTTTCATTACGATGCTTTGAATTAGTTAGCTATGTAGAAAATGCAGAAAGAAAAAAAATCTACATTAGCTAATCAGGTACGTAGGCCAGAATTAGAGAAACTCAAAGAAGCACATAAGGTATTTATCATTGCCACCAACTTGCCTGACTTTTAAAATGAGTTTTATGCTCCCTGTGGATGTTCATCCATGATTGCAGTCACTGTTTTTATTCTTGCCGTCATCATGTTTCCCAATAACAACATTATAACTATACAAGAAAAAGATTCATAGTAAATGTTGTAGGAATCACTATTTAGGAAGTCTTATGTGTACAAATCACTTGTACCATAATAGTGGCTAAGGAAAACTATTCAAAAATTGAACTTCATAAGAAATATAAAGCATATAAAGAGAACACTATAGTATAGCAATTCCAGGAAATGTTCAACCACCGAGAAATCAGACTGTGCTCCCCCTGTGTACTCCTTGTCCCCGTTCATACTGTCACACTGTGGTAACACGTGGGTTAATGTAACATATCGTAACAGATGGCGACATGTTACAGACATCCTAATGCAGCTTGCTAATGGATGTGATTTGCAGTGCAGCACAATGGTAATGCACATACTATACTTTTTAGCATGCTGTATTACAGAATATCGTATATGCACTTTTTACAGAGAGTTAATACCAATAAATGAACTGCCATAATGCAACACATGTTAACATGCAGCTTAAAGCAGTGCAACAGTATGAACTGCCCCTTAATGAGCAAAAATGCATAATGTGTCCAGTATATTTAAACAGATGTGGCCTCATGTATATTAATGCCTGATATGGTGGATGGACAGATCATTTGTGAAGACTGTGCAGCTGCTCAAGGGCCCTCTGGCACTTATGGGCCCATTAATAGAAATGTGGGTCATGTGTGTGCTGGGACCGCCTCTAATGGTCATTTTTACCTGGGTAGTGTTTAATTCCAGGGCAGTGGAGAAGGGGAAGACATTCTACATAATGCACTAACCATGCAATGATCACACATTTGACATACTATCGCACATGGATCATTGAATTTTTTTTTCCTGGAAGCCTAATAAGTTGTATGCAATGGTACATAATACCCTCTAAATAGCTAAATTTGTACAGGGAGCCTCAGATCATTGTTTTAGGGGTTGTGGCTCAGCAAGCACTTTAATTCATGTATGGTGGGAAATGTCCGTGAATAAAAAATTCTGGACAAGAGTCTACCAATTAATTTACACGGTCTTCAGAAAGAGTTTGCTCAAAAACCCCTATGAAGCCCTACTCAATCTGAAGCCATCTGCTTGTACTTATAAACAATTCAAATTAGTATCCTTCATTTTCACTGCTGCCAGGCAAACTCTGATAAGGGTTTGGAAATCCGGTGCACCTACAATTGCTCATGTTAAGCAAAATATGTCCTGGTACTTGTTAATTGAGAAACTGGCCATCATTCTACATGATAAGGTCCACAAGTTCAAAAAGGTGTGGGATCCATGAATTTTCAGTTACCTTAGGAGGAATTCTGATGACTCAACATGTACTCTCTAATCTAACAATGCATACTTCTGTGTGGTCCAGCCCTGCAGGAAGAGCTTCAGCTTGACCCAGACCCAACTTTTTCCTTTCCATTACTCTTTTCATTCTAACCCTTTTCTTCTCTTTTATTTTCTTAGTTTGATCCATTTTTCAAATGGATTTTTGTTTCTACAAGAGATACCTCCACTCAGCAGGTCCTTTGGTCATACATCCTAGAGCCCCTAAGAGATGGGTGCCCAACTGGAGGACCATCTGTTAATGTGTTACTTATGCCTTTTGAATAATATGCCCTGTGAATATATAAATATAATCTGGGCATGCCTAATAGACATGTGCATACTGAAATATTTCATCTCGGAATTTCGTTTTCTTCTGAAAAATACATTTATTTAGTTACTCCCGAAATTAATTTTTATTTATTTAATTTTTCGTTAAAAATTGCATTCGTCTGAAAATTCAAATTAATTAAGGTCGAATCTGTCATTGAAGGCTTACGGTGTCTGTCGAATGTTCAAAGAAGATTGTACGACGCCATATAGTTTAGCTGCTCCGTCAAATCTTCTTAGAACTTTCGACAGACGCCAAAGATTCAATGTTTGTATGTTTTTCGCTGCTTTGTCGAATCTTCGTTGTTCATGTTGAATGTATATACTTCAAACAGAAAATTGACTGGTGATAGTGATCACTGATCAGACAGGTAACAAGATAGGGTATATAGAATCTATATAGAATCTCAATCTACAAAAAAATCTATAATAATAAATTCCCCCCCCCCACACACAACACGGGCAGCCTCTGAGGCTATCACAACACTAGCAACACTAGTATCACTATCAAGTTCACAACACTAACACAATAGCAGCAGATTATGATGAAAAAGTTATGTTGAACTGTAGCTTACTTCACTATTGTTCTGCTGCTGTGCTTATGCTTAATTGCTAAATAATTCAGGTTCTCTGACAAACGGACCAGCTAAGATTGACTGTCTTCTGAAATGATTCAGTGTGTGTGTCTCTCTCTGCTAGCAAATCGTAAGTGGAAGTAAGTTGGCTGTACGTGTGTACTTAGTTCTAGCTATTTTACTGCCCCTCTTCTTTGGTTACAATCGGCCAATAACATTCATCATCATCATTATTTTTATTTTACTTCCCCCACACAATTCCAGCAGCGATCTTTTCTCTCTATGTCAAATCTTTTCTCTCTATGTCGAATCTTTTCTCTCTATGTAGAATAATCTTGGACTAATAGAGCTAAGGTTAGGCACATTCAACCACAGGTTCGATAGACACAGATTGTTATTGTCAGCATTATGTTGAATATCCTATATATATCGAACTGTTGTCGCAACGAAAATGAAAATAAAGCATTTATTTATGTCGGATCTTTCGTTTTTCGGATTCTGCACTTTCGTTATCGTTTGTTAAAACAATAACGAAAATACCTGAAATTCGGACGAAAATGCATTCGGACGAAGACGAATGCGCATGTCTAATGCCTAATATGCTTCACTTTACTCATTGGGGTGACACTCTTTTGGGTGTATCTGACTAGGATATCATGTGATTGGAAGTCTTGGGTAATTCTTTTGTTCTTATAAAATTGGTCTTCCAGTACAAATATTGTTGTTGAGCACCACGATTTGTATACAGTATTTGAAATGATTTGAAACCATTTTGATTTTGTTTCTGTAATCTCTTTAATTAAAAATTATTAAAACAAAAAACAATATAAGAAAAAAAATCTTAATACACCAAAAAACAGTGGATAATACACAATAATAGTAGTTACAGTGCCTTGAAAAAGTATTCACACCCCTTAAAATTTTCCACATTTTGTCATGTTACAATCAAAAACGTTAATGTATTTAATTGGGATTATATGTGATAAACCAACACAAAGTGGCACATAATTGTGAAGTGGAAGGAAAATAATAAGTGGTTTTAAATTTTTTTTACAAATAAATATGTGAAAAGTGTGGCGTGCATTTGTATTCAGCCCCACTGAGTCAATACTTTGTAGAACCACCTTTCACTGCACTTACAGCTGCAAGTCTTTTTGGGTATGTCTCTACCAGATTTTCACATCTAGAGAGTGAAATTTTTGCCCATTCTTCTTTGTAAAATAGCTCTAGCTCTGTCAGATTGGATGGAGTCTGTGAACAGCAATTTTCAAGTATTGCCACAGATTCTCAATGGGATGTAGGTCTGGACTTTCACTGGGCCATTCTAACTCATGAATATGCTTTGATCTAAACCATTCCATAGTAGCTCTGGCTGTATGTTTAGGGTCGTTGTCCTGCTGGAAGGTGAACCTCTGCTCCAGTCTATTGCAGACTTTAACAGGTTTTCTTCTAAGATTGACCTGTATTTGGTTCCATCCATCATCCCATCAACTCTGACCGCCTTCCCTATCCCTGCTGAAGAAAAGCATCCCCATAACATGATGCTGCCACCACCATGTTTCACGGTGGAGATGGTGTGTTCAGGGTGATGTGCAGTGTTAGTTTTTCACCATACATAGCGTTTTGCTTTTAGGTAAAAAAGTTCAATTTTGGTCTCATCTGACCAGAGCAC
Organism: Aquarana catesbeiana; assembly: GCF_042186555.1. Lineage (NCBI taxonomy): Eukaryota > Metazoa > Chordata > Amphibia > Anura > Ranidae > Aquarana > Aquarana catesbeiana. The sequence goes on along the minus strand of NC_133324.1, from coordinate 150,049,515 downwards.
CATCTTTCACATGTTTGCTGTGTCCCCCACATGGCTTCTCACAAATTGCAAACAGGAATTCTTATGGCATTCTTTCAACAATAACTTTTTTCTTATCACTTTTCTATAAAGGTCAGATTTGTGGAGTGCACGACTAATAGTTGTCTGTGGACAGATTCTCCCACCTGAGCTGTGGCTCTCTGCATCTCCTCCAGAGTTACCATGGACCTCTTGGCTGCTTTTTTGATTAATGCTCCCCTTGCCCAGCCTGTCAGTTTAGGTGGACGATCATGTCTTGGTAGGTTTGCAGTTGTGCCATACTCTTTCCTTTTTCGGATGATGAATTGAACAGTGCTCAGTGAGATGTTCAAAGATTGGGCTTTTTTTTATAACCTAATCCTGCTTTACATTTCTCCGAAACGTTATCCCTGACCTGTCTGCTACATTCCTTGGCCTTCATGATGCTGTTTGTTAATTAAGGTTCTCTAACAAACCTCTGAGGGCTTCACAGAACAGCTGTATTTATATTGAGATTAAATTAGACACGGGTGGACTCTATTTACTAATTAGGTGACTTCTGAAGGCAATTGGTTCCACCAGATTGTAATTAGGGGTATCAGAGTAAAGGGGGCTGAATACAAATGCACTTCACACTTTTCAGATATTTATTTGTAAAAAGTTTTGAAAACCATTTATCATTTTCCTTCCACTTCACAATTATGTTTCACTTTGCGTTGGTCTATCACATAAAATCCCAATAAAATACATTTATGTTTTTGGTTGTAACATGACAAAATGTGAAAAATGTCAAGGGTATGAATATTTTTTCAAGGCACTGTATAAATGGCAAAATAGTAGAACTAAGTGGTGTAGTGTATAGATAACCATAGTAGAGGTCATCAACAACCAATAATGTACACGACTCCAGACAGAAATGATCCAAATGATACAGGAAAGCAAAAAAAAAAAAAAATAACTTAAAAGTTAAAAGAGTCTTAGTATCCTGTTCTGAAAAAATGCCTATAGAATGCAAAATGACAGTTAAAATGGCTTGTACGCATGAGAAACAAGGAGCATTATACAGACTATGAAAAAAGTAAATGTTCTCAATCTTGCTCTGCTCTACATGCTACTATAGATACTGAATTATGGGCAGGATATTTTATTGTTTTTTGAAACTCATTTTTGACTGCCTTTATGTTCTTTTCAGAGAACGGGCCTCGTCTTGTGGTGGAGGTAGACCAAGCTAAAGTTATCTCCCATCGAGGTGGTAATGCCACACTGCCATGCAAATTTCATCATGAATCAGTGTCAGCAGGATCACTTTCACACAAAATTCGAATCAAGTGGACCAAACTGACTTCAGATTACCTCAAGGAAGTGGATGTCTTTGTTTCAATGGGGCACCACAAAAAGAGCTATGGCAGCTACCAGGGAAGAGTTTACCTGCAAGGATCAAGTGCAAATGATGCCTCACTAGTTATCACCGACATTACACTGGAAGACTATGGTAGATACAAATGTGAAGTCATTGAAGGACTGGAAGATGATACCGCTGTTGTATCATTGGATTTACAAGGTAATGTCAATCAGTGGCTTATCATTATATACAGTGGGGACGGAAAGTATTCAGACCCCCTTAAATTTTTCACTCTTTGTTATATTGCAGCCATTTTCTAAAATCATTTAAGTTCATTTTTTTCCTCATTAATGTACACACAGCACCCCATATTGGCATAAAAACACGGAATTGTTGACATTTTTGCAGATTTATTAAAAAAGAAAAACTGAAATATCAATGGTCCTAAGTAATCAGACCCTTTGCTGTGACACTCATATATTTAACTCAGGTGCTGTCCATTTCTTCTGATCATCCTTGAGATGGTTCTACACCTTCATTTGAGTCCAGCTGTGTTTGATTATACTGATTGGACTTTATTGGGAAAGCCACACACCTGTCTATATAAGACCTTACAGCTCACAGTGCATGTCAGAGCAAATGAGAATCATGAGGTCAAAGGAACTGCCTGAAGAGCTCAGAGACAGAATTGTGGCAAGGCACAGATCTGGCCAAGGTTACAAAAAATTCTGCTGCACTTAAGGTTCCTAAGAGCACAGTGGCCTCTATAATCCTTAAATGGAAGACGTTTGGGATGACCAGAACCCTTTCTAGAGCTGGCCGTCTGGCAAAACTGAGCTATCGGGGGAGAAGAGCCTTGGTGAGAGAGGTAAAGAAGAACCCAAAGATCACTGTGGCTGAGCTCCAGAGATGCAGTCAGGAGATGAGAGAAAGTTGTAGAAAGTCAACCATCACTGCAGCCCTCCACCAGTCGGGGCTTTATGGCAGAGTGGCCCGACGGAAGCCTCTCCTCAATGCAAGACACATGAAAGCCTGCATGGAGTTTGCTAAAAAAACACCTGAAGGACTCCAAGATGGTGAGAAATAAGATTCTCTGGTCTGATGAGACCAAGATAGAACTTTTTGGCCTTAATTATAAGCAGTATGTGTGGAGAAAACCAGGCACTGCTCGTCACCTGTCCAATACAGTCCCAACAGTGAAGCATGGTGGTGGCAGCATCATGCTGTGGGGGTGTTTTTCAGCTGCAGGAACAGGACGACTGGTTGCAATCGAGGGAAAGATGAATGTGGCCAAGTGCAGGGATATCCTGGACGAAAACCTTCCCCAGAATGTTTAGGGCCTTAGACTGGGCCAAAGGTTTACCTTCCAACAAGACAATGACCCTAAGCACACAGCTAAAATAATGAAGGAGTGGCTTCACAACAACTCCGTGACTATTCTTGAATGGCCCTGCCAGAGCCCTGACTTAAACCCAATTGAGCATCTCTGGAGAGACCTAAAAATGGCTGTCCACCAAAGTTTACCATCCAACCTGACAGAACTAGAAAGGATCTGCAAGGAGGAATGGCAGATGATCCCCAAATCCAGGTGTGGAAAAACTTGTTGCATCTTTCCCAAAAAGATTCATGGCTGTATTAGATCAAAAGGGTGCTTCTACTAAATACTGATCAAAGGGTCTGAATACTTAGGACCATGTGATATTTCAGTTTTTCTTTTTTAATAAATCTGAAAAAATGTCAACAATTCTGTGTTTTTCTGTCAATATGGGGTGCTGTGTGTAGATTAATGAGGAAAAAATGAACTTTAATGATTTTAGCAAATGCCTGCAATATAACAAAGAGTGAAAAATTTAAGGGGGTCTAAATACTTTCTGTCCCCACTGTACAATATATTAAAAGAAAATACTATTCCTTTGAATCGTTCATATATCAACTAATTTATAAATGTTGTATAAAGTACAGAAGTGTTAGAGCCTGGGTCAGGTTTCTTTTGTTAAACACAAGAACAGATGGGGAGCTGTATTCAGATTTTCTAAGGGTCACTTAAATTGTTACTGGTTCGGTAGCACTCCACAAAATGGGGACCACACTTAGGAACAAGGAAAGGGCCCAGGGAATGTACATGACAAACATCCAAGAGTTGAAGGAGATTTAGTGCCCTCTTGAAACTGTTCCAAGCAGTAAATCACAGTGCATATTTATTTGGTATCTACTCACCTGAATCCATGTAAGCACAGTAAAAATTCTAAAGCCCTGATGAGAATGTGTTTGGCCTCTGAAACTCTTTGGCTTTATTCTGCTATCAATTTTATTATTAAATTACCTTGGACTCTTCAACTTTTGTTTGGCACTCTCATTTGATTATACAGTATGTAGGTTAATAATGATGTCTGTGTCCCTGCTGGGGAGATTCACGATCTCTATCTGTTTTAGTGAGCATGGTTGATACCACAAAAAGTGATGGAAAGCCCAAAAAATTTCAATCGTCACCAGAACAAGTAGTGAGGGGAGCCTTTGTTGGTGGCAATTTAGTAGGAGTTTTTGCCTCACTTTGGAGGGATTTCCCTGACACACAATGAGAAGATAATAGAAGTCTCCCCTATGGGTCACAGGCCACAGACAGGTTTCAACTTATATTACCTGCTCTATCCAAAATCCTTAAAACAAGTGAGTTATCTTTAATTATACCCCTTTTATGGATCGGATAATGTCAGATTTAACACATGTATTTAAAAGCAAGCTCAGTAAGTGTTAGCATTCAAAACTCATCTTATACCCAGCATGTAACTGCACCAATTTATTGAACTAGGAGTTATAATTTCCTGGTTTCAATACTTGCTCTGTCTGTATCTGAATGTCTGGGTTTTAGACTCCAAATATTCTAAACATTAGCAGAACATGGGTCCTACTATTGCTTTTGAGGAAACAAAGGGCAGGTTTTCACATACAATATGTCCAGAAATGTCCATATAGCAAGAGCTCTGAGCAAATCACTGTGCAAATATCTCCTGATTTTTTTTTTAATTATTAAAGGAAAACTACCCCAAAACTGTAAAATAAATATATATTTTTAAATGTAACTGTATATTTCTTGCTACTATCATAAGCTACCACCAACATGCAATAAATTCTCCTTCTCCTGATGATTGCAGTGATACCACATATGTGTATGTTAGTTGTTGTTTGTACCCGTAGTACAGCCCAGAAACAATAGTGCATATTTTGCTTTTTTTTAACCTACCTAAAATACACTGACACAGATACTAATTTAAAAAAAATTCTGTCCAAAAATAACTGACCCTGAACTTTGACCCTGACCTTTGACCTTGATATTTGAACCTGACCTTGACCAAAACACTAACCCTGGCACTGACCTAAATCAAACCTTGATCTAGGTAAATTTTTTTCTTCACACACTTTTTTTTCTATCTCTGCAAGGACAGAGAGTGATACATTGTATCTGTTTCATCCATTCACAAAGACAGAAAACACGGGGGTGGGCTTCACAGTGTCTGATCACTGTGATAGCCAATCAGAGGCTATCACAGCGATCAAGTGACCCAGAATCGTCCGTTCCGGGTCTCGATCATTAGAACGGAGCCCGGGGCACTTGGTGAGACCCCGGTCTCTGTGTGGGGAGCACACTCCCAGCGTGAAGGGAAATAGGCAAATATGTGGCCCCACGGAAAAAATCCCAGTCCAGTGGGGCCACATAATTGCGTACTGTCGGCATGAAGAAATTAAAGAAATTACAGTGAAGATTTGTTGCAATTTTTCTTATACATAGACCCCTACATGTCTTTTCTGCCAAAAAAACTCCTCCTACCCTCTTTTAAAACTAACACTGCCTTTTATTCATGCATAGTGCAGGGTACACACTTAGGATTTGTAAGTTGCTGAACAATAGAGTCAATTTATACCCCCCAGATTTTTCAGATGGGAAAGAGGGACACTTATTAGAAAAAGTATGTAGGCATAGGGCACACCCCCTGTTACGCCCCCTAAAGGAGTAAAAAAAAAAATATTAGTTAAACCCACTAGTTCTTTTTTTTTTTTTTTTTTTTTTACCACTTCCATTCCTTTATATTGGCTTTTGAAATTTACAGATGCAGCAATTTAGAAATTGGACCACAGGTTTAGCACTGGGAAACACTTTTTAAAAGATATATAGAAATATATAGATAAGACTAAAATGAGGGATAAATGAGGTGAAAAGACTGAGAAAGGGACTTTGTTCCAAATCAGGGACAGTCCCTCGAAATAAGGGACAGTTGGGAGCTATGCCGATTGCCAAGATGAGGCAACTACTGTACATTGTGCATGTTCAGGAGTTGCATCATCACTAGTAACCCTATTGCTAAATAGGAACAAAAAAGGCACAGAGAGCCAAGCTGTCATTGCTGGAACACTGCAAATGAAGACGTATGTTTTCCAGGATGTTTAAGTATGTGGAATATACAGTATGTATATACAGTATTTACACATTATGGCAGGTCACTCCAGACTCTAATAAAACTGTAATGCCCTGTACACACGGTCGGATTTTCCAATGGAAAATGTGTGATAGGACCTTGTTGTCGGAAATTCCGACCGTGTGTGGGCTCCATCACACATTTTCCATCAGATTTTCTGACACACAAAGTTTGAGAGCAGGCTATAAAATTTTCCGACAACAAAATGCGTTGTTGGAAATTCCGATCGTGTGTACACAAATCCGACGCACAAAGTACCACGCATGCTCAGAATAAATAAAGAGATGAAAGCTATTGGCTACTGCCCCGTTTATAGTCCCAAAGTACGTGTTTTACGTCACCGCGTTTAGAATGATCGGATTTTCCGACAACTTTGTGTGACCGTGTGTATGAAAGACAAGTTTGAGCCAATCCTAGGATTTTGTTGTCAGAATGTCGGATCAATGTCCGACCGTGTGTACGGGGCATAAGACTTTTATTGCTATTTGTGTCTCTGTTAGGAATATCTCCTTTCCCAGTGGCATGAGAAAATTTATCCTAGAGGGGACAGACAATGCAAAACACAAAAAGTATTTACTGTACTTTTACTTACTGCTATTATTATAATAGTGTTATTTATTAGACTACCTTTTCCTCCATGGGACTTCTGTTGGAACAATGCTTTTACCATTCTGAATACACTTATTGTCCATCCAGCCACTGTCAATTGGTTTATAAGTTTATATTAATAAACATTTAAATGCCACCCTTTATAACAGTGATCATCAAACCTGTCCTCAGGGCCCACTAACAGGCCAGGTTTTATGTATTACCTTGGGGAGATGCAGGCTAGAATACTGCAATCATTGAGCAGCAAATGATATTACCTGTGATGTATTTCAGTTATCTTGCAAACCTGGCCTGTTAGTGGGCCTTGAGGACAGTTTTAATGACCACTGCTTTAAGTCCTAAAACGTTTGGAATATTATAGAATGGGTACGCTTTTAATTAAACAGAATAATATATAATATATAATATGTAAGCCTTATTAAAGCGGGACTCCAGGCAGAGTTTGTTTGCCTTGTGGTGGTTAGTTACTTCTAATGATGTTTGTCCCACTACAGAATCGCTGCCATGTAGTTTAGAAATCATACTTTCTTCATGCTGGCTATGAGAATTGCAGCTCTCATACGCAGAAGTCATAGTGTTCTTTATATACCCCCTTTCCCCTTGTCCATTTACAGAACAACTTATTTTTGTGAATTGTTCAAAATGTGGTATTAAAGTGGAACTTTAGTCAGAAAATTAAATCCTGCTAGATAACTTCAGGCTGGCCCCTTCTGCAAGTATAGCTATGCAAAACATTAAAAATAGGTGCCTATATGATTTAAAATCCAGTAATATACGTTCTCACCCTGCTCAGTTGTTTGCTATTTTTCGGCAATGTGCTGAATTTGTAGAGGACAATCTGCTGACAGTCTAAAGATTTAATGCTGCCCAGGGGCTCTGGGCTTCAGATACATGGCAGCCTCCAGGAAGAAGTAATAGCACAAAAAACAAACAACATTTCCCAGCTCACTTACCTGCCAACCTGCAACAAACTAAATTGACCCTGTCTAATCATTTATGTTAAAAACAAGGGCTTTAGTTTACCCACATTTGCAAATATTTGCATAAGCTGCAGTGGCCAAGTCACCGGTAAGTGAGCTGGGAATTTCTATTTTTTTTTTATGTGTTTTTTTTATGTGTTGCCCTTTCATGTAATCCTAGCTGCAAAGGCTAGTTATATGTTAGGGTGGTTGCCATTTGTTAGTATGGTTGGTGAATTGGTGCAGTGATGCACTGGATACCTTTGCTGCCATTGTGCTTTTGCTGGTGCATCCCTGTACCTTTAAGGAGGGGTGAACTCCCTCCAGGCATACCTTTACTTAATCTATCCATTATTATATATGTGCTTCAACTTGTGAAACTCTCAAAATTATACAGTTAGGACTGCAATACACTGAGGTGCCATGACATGGCCGCTACAGCTTACACATATGTTTGCAAATGTGTGCAAACTAAACCCCTTGTTTTTAACATAAATGATTGGACAGGGTCAATTTGGTTTGTTGCAGGCTGGCTGGTAAGTTATCCTTTAATATCATTTAACCCAGTTACCTAATTAAAACTTGTTCTTTTTTTAATGTATAAGGTTTCTAATCTACTTCTTTATATATTTACTTTTTAGGTATTGTTTTTCCATTCTTCCCTCGGCTTGGCCGCTATAATCTAAACTTTCACGAGGCCCAACAAGCCTGTCAAGATCAGGATTCTATAATTGCCACCTTTGATCAGTTGTATGATGGGTGGAGGTCTGGACTTGATTGGTGTAATGCAGGTTGGCTAAGTGATGGATCAGTACAATACCCAATCACAAACCCTAGAGAACCATGTGGTGGTAAAAACATCGTCCCTGGAGTTCGAAACTATGGCTATAGAGACAAAGACAAAGGCAGATATGATGTCTTCTGTTTCACATCAAATTTTAAAGGTAACTTTTTTAAACTTGTTATCTAAATGTTTTTCACATGTATGGTTGCTGCTTTCAGGGCCGTCTTTACCGAAGGGCAAATAAGGCATCTGCCCAGGGCACAGCCATTGTCGGGGGGCCCAAAACAGATGCCCCTGGAGCCCGCACTGCCCGCTGGCTTTTTTCAGCCAAGTTGCTCCACCTCCGGGGTCTAGTGATGGCTGCTCGCTACTGTCACTTGTAAGTACAGAAGTGCTGATTCTGTATTTACAAGTGACAGCACTCTACTCCCAACGTTAAGAATGCTCTCTGCTCTACAAAACACATTGTCTATCTCTATGTGAGAGCAGAGGGGGGAGGGGGCGGGTGATCTACACAGGCAGAAGCTGTTCCACGGACATGCAGTGAGTTACAGCTTCTCTTCTGCAGCCCTCCGTACACAGCTCAGCCCTCAATCTTGCACTCTGTACACAGCCCACCCCTCAGTCCTGCACTCTGTAACACAGCTCACCCCTCAATCCTGCACTCTGTACACAGCTCACCCCTCAATCCTGCACTCTGTACACAGCTCATCCCTCAATCCTACACTCTGTAGACAGCTCATTCCTCAATCCTGCACTCAGTACATAGCTCATCCCTCAATCCTGCAGTCCGTACATAGCTCACCCCTCAATCTTGCACTCTGTACATAGCGCACCCCTTAACCCTGCACTCTGTACATAGCACACCCCTCCACACTGCTCTACCGAAGGCGGCATGACTAGTTATTTATTTCTTGCAGCCTGTCTTCGGGGATACTGCTCCTATTGGTCTCTGTTCCTAGCTGCACTCAGTTAACCTTCATAGCTGTGTGTGCTCTGCATTGCTCATTGCTAATAGCAAGTTCTAGGAGTTTTCTGTCTATTGGTGGGTCCCCTCACCAACCCAGTCCATGCTGTGCAGGCAGTGAGGAGATAATGTGCTGTATCCTTCAGTAACCAATAAGTGAGTTGTATTGATGTGCTGTGACCTCTAGCAACCAATAAATAAGTGGTAATGAACACAGTAACCTCTACCAACCAATCACTGAACAGTAATCATGTAACCTCTAGCAACCAGTGAGTGTTAAGCATGTAACCTCTAGCAACCAATGAGTGAGTGGTAAGCATATAACCTCTAGCAACCAAGATTGTTCAGTAAACTCTAGCAACCAATCGGTTAGCAGAAATGGTGTGCTGTAACCTCTAGTAACTAACAATGAGTCGTAATGCGTGCTGTAACCTCTAGCATCCAGTCAATGAGCAGTATTGATATGCTGTGACCTCTGGCAACCAATCGCAATTGCTCCCTGACCTGATTTTGAGCCTAGCTGAAATTTATTATATGTCTCAGAAGGGGGAGGGGAAGCTGGGGGGCCCAAAGGAAATGTTTGCCCAGGGTCCAATCAGTATTAAAGATGGCCCTAGCTGCTTTCCTAGATAGTTATATGAGAGGCTGACTGTGGCCTGGATGGCAGGTTAATTTGGACTTTACAACTTGGTAATTTAGTGTACTACCTTTCATTACTTTTTTTTCTATTACGGTCTTAAAGACAAGATTTTGACCTTACTATCTGATATTTGAAACATACTTTCTTCAGAATAGCATGGGGAACTTATGAAAGGGAATTCTATTTTCTCTTCTTCTATATTCACCTGTTGAAAGCTGATATAGCTCTCATTTAAGAAGCAGAAACCTTAGCATGGGATGATGAAGATGGCAATAGAAGTGCATCCTCGGAATCCAGTCGGTTAATAGAAACATTTTAGCAATACATCAGTAAGAAAACTCTAGCCAGTTGTCACAGCAAGGTCTACGCTGGCAGTCTACTTGGCAGTTTGTCAGTTAACCTATCAACTAGTAAATTGCAGAAAAGTCTAGAAAGGAAGACTACTGAAAAATATACAACTTAGTTGTAAAGTAATACATCTTCAAACACTTCTATAGGGAAAAAGCAAATGAGCACGCATTTTGACTTATCGCCCATAATGTCCTATCAGCTTTACTACATTATTTTAATAAAAGAAAGCTGAAACCTGATTGTTTTTTGGGAAAAACTTCAGTTTGCTGCACGTTTCAACTTTACAACTTAACCCACTGTCTTGTAATGAATTAATTATACATACCAGGTCAAAGTAACATGTCTTTTTTACACTACACAAAAAAATTGCCATATTCCTAACATTTAAACATCAAAAATACCTACTACCTAATTATTTAATTCTGTATTTCTAACATGGAATTATTTATTACAATGCATTTCATTAAATAGCAGATAGCTTTTCACAAAATATGTGATACTGTAATTAATTGATAAGACGATGTTATTTCTAAGAGCATTTGACAGAACACAGATTTCTGGCACTAGAAGATGCTAATGGGAATTTAAATGCTGGTTTCCATGGCGGCTATTTTCTTTTCAATCCTCATCAGACTTTCATTCAAGGGCTTATGTTCACGGAGATTAGGAAAGAAGTTTAAAACAACTATCGAAGATAATATATCTGTATTTTGGACCAGCTCTTGCAGTGTGTACAAAGAATTACAAGGAGAGCTTACAGATTCAGTGGGACTGCACACAATAAAGTGTGTTATCATGTCAGTGCCAAGGCAGTAGAAGATACAGTAACTTTTCTAAGGTCAAAATGTTGGATTCAACAAGCTGTTCATTATTGGAATAATCTACCCCACAAGCTAATCAGTATTGGAATAACTTTACTGCTACAAAATGAAAAACTCTAGTTTCGCTTTTAGCAACAGTGATATTATTCCAATACTTCTGCTAGTAATTATATCCTATGAAACAATTTCTATGTACTGTTACACAGAGACATATGAAGGCAGAGTGGGACCCTAGACCAGGTAGCAACACCCCCCTCCAATCCCCCCAATCCCTTCGAGTGACATTAATAAGGATTGCAATAAGTACAGAGATGTCACCCTATTCACATTGTCTGTACTGGCATGCCTCCCCCAATCAGATACTGTTTTGCTTTGTTTTTAAGGTTATTTTGCCATATACCAAGGATCTGTAATGTACGAATGTGCTTTACAAATAAAAAGCTGTACATACAATTGTTGGAAAAATAATACATGACATACCGAGAATTACAAAATGTGCATACAAATTCAAATGCACAAGCTATCTATCCTTTCTAGCAAATGAGAATGGAACAATATATGCTCTGTGGGAATATACTAAAAGTTACTTTTTTTGGGTTGTAGATTTAGCGTCATACCCAGGTATAGTTCATTCTTTCAGTCTTCATCTTTTCCAGACAGCTCTTTGCTTCACAAAATCCTTCAAAACTTCTGCTGCTCCTTTTTGTTCAGCACATGGCTAAGTTCAAGTCCTTTGTTCCCTCCCACTACTTCCTGCCAACATCACTTCTTGTTCCAAAAGTTCCATGAAACTAAATAGGTTAGCCACTTCACCCGGAATTACATCATATGACGTCGGGGACTTGAAGTATCTTCACGGATCTTGTGAACGGATTAATGGGAGGGGCTAGGGAAGACCCGGCTGGTGCACGTTGGCACCAGTGACAAAGTCAGAGGCAGATGGAGTTTCCTAAAGAAAGATTTTAGGGACTTGGGAGCTAAATTAAGGAAAAGGACCTCCAAGGTAGTATTCTCAGGAATACTACCGGTACATCGAGCCACACCAGAAAGGCAGAGGGAGATTAGGGAAGTAAATAAGTAGCTGAAGAGCTGGTGTAGTAAGGATAGAAGGGTTTTTAAACTAGATGACGGGGGGGAGGGTCCAGAGGTAGAGATAGTCAGCGTGGAACATATTGCAGAGGGTAGTATTGGGGCATTAGTGATAGGTTGACCAAAGCACATAAGTATAGTAGCAAGTCCTAGTTGCAATCTCGGAACACTCAATAAGAGGATAATATGCGACCGGTCTAAACTACGTGGCATGTTCACCAATGCCAGGAGCCTGGCGGACAAGATGGGTGAACTAGAGATACTGTTGTACAAGAAGTATTTGGATTTTGTGGGAATTTCAGAGACCTGGTTCAACAGCTCTCATCATTGGCTGGCAAACATTCAAGCGTATACCCTTTATCGCAAGGATAGAGAGGGTAAAAAAGGGGGAGGGATAGGCCTATATTTAAAGAATAATGTACAAATGAATGTGAGAGATGACATCACTATTGGAGCTAGGGAGGAGGTGGAATCCTTATGGGTAGAGCTCCAAAGGGATGAAGTTAAGGGGAAAATAATACTGGGAGTATGCTATAAGCCCCCTAACCTGAGGGAGGAAGGGGAGACAGATCTCCTATCACAAATTGGATTAGCAGCAAGGATGGGAAGTGTTATCATAATGGAGGATTTTAATTATCCAGACATAGACTGGGCGGAGGGAACCACGCATTCATCTAAGGCTTGCCGGTTCCTAATTGTCTTGCAGGACAATTTTATGGGTCAGATGGTAGATGCACCAACTAGAAATAAAGTGTTACTGGATCTACAGTAGGTGACCGTGATATTGTGTCAATCTCACGTTGTTATCGGCGAGATTGATACCTGCGAGCCCCGTCGTGGGAGCCAGCGCCGAGCTGGCTCGCTCATCGGGAAAGGAAAAATGTGTTTTTTCCTCTCCCGATGAGCAACAAGCATTGCTGTCAGGTGTTTGGTATGAATCGTGAGGGGGAACTCCATGCCAAATTTTAAATAAAAAACCGGCATGGGTTCCCCTCCAGGAGCATACTAGGCCCTTAGGTCTGGTATGGATTTTAAGAGGAACCCCCTACGCCGAAAAAACGGCATACCAGACCCTTATCCCAGCACGCAGCCTGGCCGGTCAGGAAAGGAGGTGGGGACAAGCAAGCTCCCCCCCTCCTGAACCGTACCAGGCCACATGCCCTCAACATGGGGGGGTGGGTGCTTTGGACTTCTGCTCTTTTGCTGCTCTTTTGCTAGCGTTGGCCCGATCTTCTTCATCGTCTTCTTCCCTCCAGTCTTCTTCTGATGTTGACATGACGCTCTCTCCCGCTGTAATGCCGTGTGCGCGGTGCGCAACGACTTACATAGGCATGGGGCATGGTCACCGGGTGACGTCACCAGGTGACCCCGCCCCTTATGACGTCACAGTCCCATCATGCCCCAAACAATGGTGTCATAAGGGGCGGGGCCACCGGGTGACATCACCCGGTGACCACGCCCCATGCCTATATAAGTCGTTGCGCACCGTGCACACGGCATTACAACGGGAGAGAGCGTCGTGTCAACATCGGAAGAAGAGAAGAGGGAAGAAGACGACGGAGAAGACCGGGCCAACTCTAGCAAAAGAGCGGCAAAAGAGCAGAAGATAGCAGAGGAGCCCGGCAGAAGAACCGGAGAGCGGGAGAAGAACCGGAGACCAGGAGAAGAGGCCGGAGAGCGCTGAGAAGTCGGAAGAAGACCCCCGGAGCTGCCTAATAAATTACTTTAAAAACCTGTCTAGTGTGTTTTTATTGACACTTTTTCCCCCAGGTGAATGGGTAGGGGTACGATGTACCTCCATACTCATTCACATAGGGTGGGGGGCCAGGATCTGGGGGCCCCCTTATTAAAGGGGGCTCCCAGATCCCGATAAGCCCCCCCGCCCACAGACCCCGACAACCAACGGCCAGTGTTGTCGGGAAGAGGCCAAGAAATCCCAAGAAATTCTTTAAGTATGTAAACAGTAAAAAAGGGAGGACAGACCATATTGGCCCCATAAAGAATGAGGAAGGACATCTGGTTACAAAGGATGGGGAGATGGTGAAGGTATTGAATTTATTCTTCTCTTCAGTCTTCACAAAGGGAATCGGGGGGCTTCAGTAACCAAAACTGCAGTGTTTATCCTCATGACACATCACAGGAAGCACTTCCATGGTTAAGAGAGGACAGAATTAAAATTAGACTTGAGAAACTTAACATTAATAAATCACCGGGACCAGATGGCTTGCACCCGAGAGTACTTAGGGAACTCAGTCAAGTAATTGCCAGACCATTGTTCCTAATTTTTACTGACAGTCTACTGACTGGAATAGTACCAGCTGATTGGAGAAAAGCCAATGTAGCACCAATATTTAAAAAGGGCCCAAAATACATCCCTGGGAATTACAAACCAGTTAGCCCAACATAAATATTATGTAAACTCTTGGAGGGGATGATAAGGGACTATATACAAGATTTTAATAATAAGAACAGTATCATTAGCAGTAATCAGCATGGATTCATGAAGAATCATTCTTGCCAAACCAATCTATTAACCTTCTATGAGGAGGTGAGTTGCCATCTAGATAAAGGAAGGCCCGTAGACGTGGTGTATCTGGATTTTACAAAAGCATTTGACACAGTTCCCCATAAACGTTTACTGTACAAAATAAGGTCCGTTGGCATGGACCATAGGGTGAGTACAGTACATGGATTGAAAACTGGCTACAAGGGCGAGTTCAGAGGTTGGTGATAAATAAGGAGTACTCAGAATGGTCAGGGGTGGGTAGTGAGGTCCCCCAGGGTTCTGTGCTGGGACCAATCCTGTTTAATTTGTTCATAAACAACCTGCAGGATGGGGTAAACGGTTCAATCTCTGTATTTGCAGACGATACTAAGCTAAGCAGGGCAATAACTTCTCCGCAGTATGTGGAAACCTTGTAAAAAGATCTGAACAAATGAATGGGGTGGGCAACTACATGGCAAATGAGGTTCAATGTAGAAAAATGTAAAATGATGCATTTGGGTGGCAAAAATATGAATGCAATCTATACACTGGGGGAGAACATCTGGGGGGAATCTAGGATGGAAAATGACCTGGGGGTTCTAGTAGATGATAGGCTCAGCAATGGCATCCAAGCTGCTGCTAACTAAGCAGACAGAATATTGGCATGCATTAAAAAGGGGATTAATTCCAGAGATAAAGCGAAAATTCTCCCGCTATACAAGACTATTTTTTTTTACCTTATTTTCTTAATTAAGGTATTTCTTTGTTTACAAAATACATCAAACTCAAACATCCCTTCAAACACTCAAACCCCCCCGTTCTTCCTATCCCATCCCCCTATCAAGTGTGTATATGACAGACGGTTAATAAATCATTAATATCTTAGGTGGTCCGGGGGGGGGATTGGTGTTGTGGGGATAATCCAAAATCTAAAATTCCATTTAGATCTAAGTTCCTACTCAAACACACTTTCCTCTCATCCCCATCCATTTCTCTCACTCATCCAACCTCATCATTCTCCTTCTTAATTTAATTTCTATCAGGTCACTTTTCATCCTTAAAATACTTTTCCACACTATATATATTCACATATCAATCCCTCTAGCTTCCCACCAAGGTTTCCACATCTTGTCTTATTTCTTTAAAGTCCCTTGTTTTACATATACCGGTTTCTCTTTAAGAATTACCACATTCATACTATTTATCCATTCTCTTCTGGACGGAGGTAACACCGACTGCCATCTCAGGGCAATCAGTTTCCTTGCTTGGAATAAACCAAATCTCAGAACTACCGTCTGGGTGCTTCCCAGGTTTCCCTCTCCTTCAACTAATCCCAGGAGACAATGTTTTGCCTCCAACCTAGTGGAGGTTCCAAATACCCGGTCAATAGTTCTTGTCACCTCCGTCCAATAGCGAAACAGCTTCGGGCATCTCCAGAACATGTGAATCATATTCCCCACCATGTCCCCGCACCAGGCACAGCTTGCATCCGGCCGCCAGCCAAACTGAGTGTAATAGGTTTTATATAATAGGAACAAGTGTGACATCCTCTGAGAGGGGGAAAGTGATACCAGCGGGGAAAGTTCAAGAATTCTATTCCATTGTGTTTAGGAAATATCTCCCACATCTTTTTCCCACTTCCTCTTGTACATACGGCCCTCTATCCCTCCCATTCTCCCTTGGTTTATATGTGGGTATATTTTCAAAATTAAACCTTTCCCTGTTTCTGCATTAATTGTTTTTTGGAGAACTGGAAATGTATCCACTCTAAAGTCCTCCATCTAAACTGTTCCTCCAGTGTGTACCTGACCTGCAAGACGCTTGAGAGGAGATATGATTTCAATTTACAAATGCCGTACTGGTGACCCCACAATAGGGATAAAACTTTTTCGCTGAAGTGTAACAAGACTCGTGGGCACTCATTAAAATTAGAAGAAAAGAGGTTTAACCTTAAACTATGTAAAGGGTTCTTTACTGTAAGAGCGGCAAGCATGTGGAATTCCCTTCCACAGCCGGTGGTCCCAGCGGGGAGCATCAATAGTTTCAAGAAACTATTAGATAAGCACCTGAACGACCACAACATACAGGGATATACAAGGTAATACTGACATATACTCACACACATAGGTTGGACTTGATGGACTTTTTTTTTGACTTGTTGGACTTGGTCTTTTTAATCAACCTCACCTACTATGTAACTATGTAACTTAGTAGCGATATCTGAATGATGCCTGCAGCTGCAGAACAATCATAGCTTGATTGTTTTTACAGGTGGCGGAAGGGGATGTCCCACCTCCCGCCACCCTCCGGTGCTTCTCCAGTCACCAGTGGCGGGAGTTTACCATGGAGCTGACCAAGGACCAGATGGTCCCCGGTCATCTCTATGACTCCCGGAGGCCTGGCGTGACATTATGTAAACACTCGCACAGAGAAGCAAACGCATACGTAGGTTGCGCCCGCATATGTAAATGGCATTCAAACCACACATGTGAGGTATCGCTGCGAATGTTAGAATGAGTGCAATATTTCTAGCACCAGAACTACTTTGTAGTGCTAAACTGGTAACCTGGAAAAAATGTTAAATTGTAACCTTTGGAGTTTTTTAAGTACCAAAGTTTGGCGCCATTCCACGAGTGTGCGCAATTTTAAAGCATGACATGTTAGATATATTTTTTTTCACAAAACTGTTTTTTTCCAAGAAACTTGCGTTTGAAATATTGCTGCGCAAATACCGCATGACATAAAAGGTTGCAACAACCGACATTTTTTTCCCTAGGGTCTCTGCTGATTTTTATATATATATATATATATATATATATATATATATATATATATATATATATATATATATATATATATAATGTTTGGGGGTCCTGAGTAATTTTCTAGCAAAAAATTATGATTTTTACAATGTAGGAGAGATGTATCAGAATTGGCTTGAGAGGCAAATGGTTAATTAGCATATGAATAGAGGAAGCCAAACTTCGAAAAATAATGCATGATAACTAAAATGTTATTCCATATATTTATGCTATAAAAATCACCAAAATAGCCATAACAACACAGACACCAACTGCTTATAAGTGCTTCCTCCCTTATGGAGTGGTATTGAGGCATACAGCTTTGCCTAATTGACTAATCTCCCTGGTGTACTTGTGCAGAATGAGCAATATAGCTGGTCCACCTGGGCATCCATCAGGGCCTAGGCAATTGCTTCAGTTGCCTTTTGAATAAACCGGTAATCCTAACATGAAAGCTAAATCTTTTCTATAGGTTGTTGTGAGTAGGAAAGAACAAATATGCCTGGGTTTGGAACACAGCAGGTTTTCAATTCTTGCTCAAAGTTTGCCAATTTTATGGCTTACTCGATTGAAGTCTGTGGTTGGTGAATCCTATATTCTTTTCAAGAATAAGGGTCTAATATGAATTTTGAGGGAGACGTCACACCATATTTTTCTTTAAGGGACAGTGCACTTTTTGGAGCAATGTTATTATGCCTTTAAGAAGAAACAATTGACATGGGGTCCCCCTAGAGATCCATATCAGACCCTTATCCATGAATAATGGTCTGGTTTGGATTTTGAATGGGGCTCCATACTGTTATTTACAAACAGAAGGACACTGGCCAGAAATTGTTATTTAGCAGTTATAATAGTTATAATGTTTTTTTTACACAACGTCACCTTTGCGGAAGCATATCGTACAGGTGCACAACTTCTAGTGCAAGTTTAAAGTGGAATTCTAGCTTAACCCTAAACTGTCCTCTCCTCCCTCCTAACACCTATACTAGCTAACCTGTGTAAGAAAAATGTACTTGCCCATTTTCAGGTCACTCCGGTTTGGTCACATGATCTGCCCTGTGTAGTCCAGCGGTACTTGATGGGTAGAATAGAGAGCACTCTGACAATGGCTTGTTATGCTTGGAGTGGTGAAGTCACCCATAGGTTTCAATGGCCTATCTGTCTGTCCTCCCTTGTCTCCCCTGCTATCACACTGGCCGACACAGGGCAGTGGGATCGTGTTCTCCTAAACTTCCATATGGTTTGGGTGTTATGTTTGTGGATTTCCTGCCGGGTTAGATGAGCATCCAGCGAACCAAACTTTGTTAGTTTTGCTCATCCTTAATCCATTCCTTCTAATTACTAGCTCTTGGGACTAAGCTGACCACAGGCAAAGGCTATTCACTGCATTATAGAGTGTTCTTTATTTTATCATATGCAGGTAAATAGCAGAACAAAATCTGTTTATCTGTTTATATGACTTTCCGATCTTCATATTAGCTGCTCCCAATGTAAAAATTGTCAACAGCTGCTCATGGATTTAATCCTGCTTTTTAAACAGAGACCTTTAAACATTGTAAAATGAATTGTAGTAAATATTGAACATTTTTCTGAAATGTGTGCATTTTACTGAAAGAGAGACCCTTTAAACCCTTTAAAATGAATCATTTTAAGCCTTTTAACATGAATTGTAATCAATAAGGAGCATTTTTCTGAAATGTGTTTTTTATAAAAAATGATATTACTTTATTTTTATTCTTAGGTCGTTTCTATTACCTAATACATCCAGTGAAGCTGACTTATGATGAAGCTGTACAAGCCTGTATCAATGATGGTGCTCAAATCGCTAAAGTAGGCCAGATGTATGCAGCGTGGAAGCTACTTGGCTACGATCGCTGCGATGGAGGATGGTTGGCTGATGGTAGTGTTCGTTACCCAATCTCAAAACCACGACGACGCTGTAGTCCCAATGAAGCAGCTGTGCGCTTTGTTGGTTTCCCAGATAAAAAGCACAAGCTATATGGTGTTTATTGTTATAAAGCATAGAACTATAGCAACTCAAAAACACACACCAGTATTAAAAAGTAATTGAAAAAGTGAAAATTTTATTTTGAAAGTGAACTCATGCAAGCTATAAAAAACTGTGATAAACCTTTTTACTTACTGTAAAAACATTGTCATACATTTATGTCATCGGCTTTCTTTTGTTTTTATTTTTTTTTATAACTCTTCTTCAAGCTATAATTTAAAAAAAAAATGTATATTTTAAATTAAAGCATAATGGTTATTCAGTCACACTAAACCATATCTAGTAGTTTAATGAATGGGGCATGCCATAGCTTGATGAATGCTTCATCTTCCTCAAGGAATGTAAGATAACTCCAAAAAGAACTGTATAAAAAAAAAATGAAAATAGTTTATACAATGATATTTTAAAATGCACTACAGAAAGTAGATCATCAGGTTCAATTTAGGTGCTGCCAGTGTCTGCTTATGCATAATAGGACAGCTAATATAAAACAGTAGTATATAAACTGTATTTGCTTTGAACATGGTTTGTTTTAATATTATAAAACAACAGGAAAAAGAAAAAAAAGAACAGTGATGTCATTAGAAGCACAGCAAAAATCCTAGCAGTTAAACAGTATTTTTTATTGTGTATGAAACATTGATGAATGTTTGCATAATTAATGAATGAACCCTATTTTGTTTTTAATTCAGTTCAATGACGCCTAAAAAGTGTTGAGTTACAGGTACAGTTGGCAAACTTTCATGGGTTAGTTAAACAGCAGTGGCTGTTTGTTAAGATATATATAGCATTTACTCAGGGCAGTTATTCCATGTGAACTGCTGGACAGAACAAACACATACTCAAAATGATATAGCAAAGTTTATTATATGTTAGTCTTTAATTATTATTGTATTAATATATATTTAATATTTTTCGTATTTAGAATTCATAAGACATTATTGAAAATGAGCACAGCTTCCAGTTAAACCCAATTATACAAATTCATGTTTTTCCTCAACTCTTACAGCACAGGTCTAACTATACAGTAGGTCAACAATTAACATAAATTATATGTATAAATAACAGATAAATTTATATGTATACATTCAAAAGCCTACAAAAATAGAATTAGAATGAGAAATATATGCAGGGCACAATTACAGTCATCACTTGATCCTCTCCAATGCCAGTGGTATATTTTTTTAGAATATTGTTGTAGTATGTCATATTTTGTTGAGCATGTAATGCGCAGGAGAGTATGCAATTTTTTTTGTCACTGACATTCCTTGCTAGAAGCACATTTTCCATTTTGATGTAATTTTATTTATAAATGTATCCCTACAATTTCAGTGAATAATTAGGTAAAAATATATAACTACTCTGCTTTCTTCCAGCTCTCCAAAGTATTGCAAAAATAACCTTAGTTGTATAATATTGCCCTTAACATGCAGCTTGTGTTTTTGTGAGTAATTTTAAATGCATCTGATGGAAACTTTAAGTTTACTGAATGTATGTATAATGCAAATAACAAATATCCAACATACTGTAAGCATGCAGAATATAAACTTGATATCTTAAAAAAAAAGTCATACACGTAGGCCCATATTTAAAAATCCAGCTTTACTGAAGTTTAACAAATATAAACACATGCCAAGACATATATTAAGGATTCATGAAGTTGGGCAATGTTTTAACAATTGGTAAAATATGGAACTGAATACGCAAACTACAGAGAATATTTTCTCCTGCAGCTATATAAAGCACAAATTATCGTTTAATCTATAAAAATGTAGTAAAAAAAAACAAAAAAAAAACATAAGCTGTATTGCTAATAGTTCCAGCATAACAGATTCAATCGCACTGCTATTTTGTTTACATATGTTCAAAAAGAGTCAAATTACACTATTTTAGTAGCAACATGTTTTTTAGGCAGTGTTGCTAGTGTTGCACGATTTTCGGTATAGCTTTAAGAGAAGATTTGCTTGACTAAATCATGTCATGGTAATAAAGCAGTCAAACCATCAGGGCCACCTTACATATCAATTAAGGGTTTCTATAGTGTGCATGAGTGACACTTCTATTTATAGCACCACATCCCTAGAATAATATTCAAAGAGGAAAAAATGGTTTCAAGGGACTTTTAGGGTGCTAAAAATTGCACATTCATGTATGAACAAATTACAAATTAAAACGTCATCATTTAGTGATTTACAAAGTTAAAAACCAATCATATTAAAATATATACACATTTGTTGCATGGTCACTGGTGTATTCATATATGCGGCAATATAACGGTATGTAGTCCCAACATGTTTCACCCCCTAAGGCTTCTTCAGGGGATTTGATAACCGCTATTGACATGGAAGCTATACCAAAAGATAATGAAATATCAATCAATGATACAATAACCATAACAAATATATACATTTACATGTTTAATCTGGCCATTTCATACTTGCCTTCACACTTATTGTTAACCAAAGGCAGATCAGTCCTCACAGTATCAGGTAGTGGTACACTGGGACCGAGCTATAATAAATAAATATTCATGATGTAAATGTTTAAACTCTCCAAGAGACAAGTTAACTGTTGGATTTGGATATTTCATTTTCATTTTGTATAGCGTCCATATCAATAGCGGTCATCAAATCCCCTGCAGAAACCATAGTGGGTGAAGCATTTTTCCTCTTCGAACCCTACATATCAAAATGTCCTACTAATTTCCCTAGTATTTCTTGTTTTAATATACAAATTGTAATTTCAGCTTCAAAGTCAGAGCTCTTGCATGCCCCCAGCATCCCTCAGTACAATGTAAGGCTCTTACTTTGCATTGTCAGAACTGTGAATCTGATGCTGATCATTGCAGTTTGCATGGTGAGCACACTAGAATTGAGGCTCCTAAAGTGGTGACACTTGAGCAAATTTGTATTTGCAGCCTTTTGTTATGTTGGATTGGCTGCTTTATCAGAATTACTGATCAACTTTATTATTGCAAGTTGTACTTCAGCTTAGAGAACCAGTTTTGTCTTCAAAGATTCAATCAGGATAAGAAAAAAATAAACATATCGAACCATTTATTTTTTAGAGGTTGCCTTCTTCTTCCCAGTAAATACCAGATCAAGTGGGAAGTTTGATTTTTGCAATACCCCCTCCTTAATTTGATTGAATATTTAAACATCTGGCTTTACTTCCATTGCTATGTTAGTCAAGGTCTTTAGATGTACACTATATTACCAAAAGTATTGGGACGCTTGCCTTTACACGCACATGAAGGCTTAAGTCTGTAGGGTTCAATATTGAGTTGGCCCACCCTTTGCAGTTATAACAGCTTCAAATCTTCTGGGAAGGCTGTCAACAACGTTTAGGAGTGTGTCTATGGGAATGTTTGACCATTCTTCCAGAAGAGCATTTGTGAGATCAAGCACCGATGTGGACAAGGAACTTGACTGGCCTGACCTCAACCCGATAGAACACCTTTGGGATGAATTAGAGCGGAGACTGCGAACCTGGCCTTCTCGTCCACATCAGTGCATGACCTCACAAATGCACTTCTGGAAGAATGGTCATACATCCCCATAGAGCAGCAAAAATTATCAGGCACCTGCTAAAATGAGCAACAATTGGAATTAGGCAAGAATAGTGTCAATCCTGTAGACCTTAGCTGCTAGGAAATACTCCTGGGAAAGAGTGACATGAAGAAAGCTGCAGAAAGTTCCATAGAAGTGCTTAGATCCAGGTAATACTGTATTGACTGTATAGATACTCTGGATGAGGGCAAAAAAACAGGATATCAGTTTCCATTCAAAAATGTAATGTTTATTTCTAAAGGCATAATCTTGAGTAAAAAGCTGTGCAAACCAGTAGTGTCAGATGGATATTTACAATCATCAATGGCTAGATCTGCTTGTCCTTAGATGGAAGAGACCAGGATGTCTCGATGCCTTCCGGCTCCAACACTGATGTATAACGGATGGAGTAGGCAGTTGAATGGAAACTGATATTCTGCTAGTTTTATGCCCTCATCCAGGAGTATCTATACAGCCAATACAGTATTACCTGGAACTAAGTGCTTCTATGGATCTTTCTGCAGCTTTAAACATTCCCATAGACACACTCCAGCTGTTATAGTTGCAAAGGGTGAGCCAACTCAATATTGAACCCTATGGACTAAGGCTTAAATGCCATTAATGTTCATGTGCATGTAAAGACAGGCATCCTAATACTTTTCATAATATAGTGTATATTGCACTACTTATTAACAGGATACTTACTAGCTCGGAGCCACACAGAGAAGTAAGTTTGATCAGAACTAGTGAGAAGTACCACCAGAACTGTTGGTAAGTTTGAGCCATGAAGTAGAAAGCCAAGACTTCAATCCAACAGATGAAGTCGGGGTTAAGAACCTTAGTTAACACTAGAGCATGGCACATGCAAGTCATAGTTAAAGTCCCTATGGGGTTGATGTACTAAAAGAGTAGTGCATGTTCTCTTTTAAACTGCTTAAGCTCATTTACAAACATAAGTGAAAATCATTCTGAAAATGAAAACGGTCTACTTCTTAGCCTACCAAATAAACACCGCTATATATATATGTATATATATATATATATATATATATATATATATATATATATATATATATATATATATATATATATATATATATAAATGTATATAGAAAAAAAGGTCACTGAGCTGAAGTACAACACACACTTGAGTAAATCATCTGTTATATATGCTTTTCAGAAGTTTAAGTACATTAAAACAGGCTGAAGTCTGTAAATGGGGTGCTAATTATTTTAAAATTTTAGTATTTATTAAGCTCTACTGAGGGGTGAGATGCCCTTACTTTACTGCCATAATCTATATTTATGTCCCTATATGGACAGCAAGTAATATTAAGGTTTGACTGCCTAGCAACTATACTGTTTCAGTACAATTCCCCTTCCAAAGAATTTCTTTGTGAGATCATCTAGGGCACAAGATAAATCATAGGTAGAGCTTAAACAAATAAGGAAAACATGCTGGTATGAGGCATAGAGAAGGAGCATTGACATAGGGGCCTACTGCAAGGCAAATTTGCTTGTAATAAACAAAAAGGTTGTTGGGTGCTGTATTTTCATTATATGAAAAAAAAAAAAATAAGCAAACTAACCAATATATTTAGTTATATTAGGGGCCATAAAGGTGGATGTTTCAGGATAATGGAATAATTCTTAATAAATGCAAAAATGAGAAATGGACTTGCTCTACAATTGAGAAGACAGTGGTGCTGCAGGGTAAAAATGAATTGTACTGAAGAAAAATGTGACAATAAATTACAACTATTTTATATTTTGTATTATGTTTTATTTTTTTTTAAGATGTGAGTTTTTACCCTTATTATGATCTAGCTACCTCTAGAATAAATTTTTCAGGTGATCTATAAACTTATAAATTGAACTACATAACTCAATTTTTCTCATCTTAAGTATAACTCAAACTGTATCATCCTACGTTTTATGTAAAGCAGGTTATACAATTCTCAATAACAATGCCACCTCCTATAGCATTTAAACTCCAACGTTCAGGTTCTCTATAAACAGTTATTTTGTTGAAGAGTTAAGTGCCATATATATAGTGGTATTCGGAGATGCTGACTAAGGTTGGTGTTGCAACAAAATCTATGACAACCTACTCTCCAGCACCATCATGGTTATGTTGCAAGCAAGATGAAGTTACACAGAACAAGAACATGACACTTCCAAACGACACTAAAACTTTTATCAGCAGAAGAGCTAAATACATATTTCTAATTGGCTCCTTATCAGATTTATGGTTACTACTTAATTGAAGGATAACTTTGGGGCAGCACAGTAGATAAGTGAACACTCTTTGGTCCTGCAGCTGTCGGGTCATAAGGTTGGGCACCTCTGCTTGTGTTTGAGAACAGTTTTCTGAATCTTGCTTGAAGTTCTTGCAGGGAACCCTATTGAAGTTTAGGGGGGAGTAAATTGTGTTATTCAGTTCTGGCCATTTGTAGTAGTAATAACAAGCTATTGCCAAACAAAAGCATAGGAATTCAGACACTGCCATTGGGATGTGAACAAATAGCATGAAGTAAACTAATAAGAATAAAAAAAACAGTATCTTTCCGTACACTGATAGTTCTCTTTACCAGCTCCAACACACACTGACAATGTGGCTGCTGGATTATCCATTCCTTCAAACTATTGGCTCATGTGCGTGAGTTGACTAGGGACAGAGGACACATTATATTGTACCCTTTTTTCTATTTCTGTAAATTAACCTGCAAGTTTTCATCCAAAAGTCTGCAATTCTCAAACTTTGTGATTCCTGGGGATTTGCCATGAACCTTTGTTAGCAACAAACCCAAACCTCAACCCTAGTTAAACGCCTGCTAAAGATACTATCACTCTATTCATATGGGGAGAGTTACTAAAACAGGAGAGTGCAACATTTGGTGCAGCTTTGCATTGATCAGCTTCTAACTTCAGCTTGTTAATTTAGGCTTTGACAACAAAAACCTGAAAGCTGATTGGTTTCTATGCAGAGCTGCACCAGATTTTGTATTTATCTCACTGTCCTTATAAAGGCTTCCTCTAGGTTCTACTATTTCCCTCCACTGTCGAGAAAATATATTGGTAAGTGAGTTGGCCCTTGTGTGAGTGTGGTAGAAGAATTAGAGTGTGACCCCCTGTGGAGGACTGATGGCTTATGAGTGGCTCTATGTATTCTCTAATGCACTGTATATTAAGTCAGTGCTGTTTAAATATGGACATAAAATACTTTCCATTCTCACCTGTAACTGAACATAATTTTTTGTACCTATAGAGGATATGCAATCTTTAAAATTAAAACAAAAACCTATATGATTCTGTAATATGGATTCAAGTATTTTCAGTGCAAAATTCAAATGTTTCCAACCGGCTGAGCACATTTAGTAATGTGCATGGTATAGAATAGACAATGATTACTATTTGCAAATGTTATTGCTTTACAGCCCTGCTGTCTACTATTGAATGTATAACATACAGTATAAGGAGTTAACTTTGCAGCTAAATTGTTACAACAGTTTAAAGGCCTGGTTACACTCATTTATTTTGATGCAGCAAAGTTCTTGCAGTTTGCTATATGAAAATGCATGTCAAGCAGAAACCCCAATTATTCCTATGTGGCTAGTTCACATCTACATATGTGATGCAGTGTGAAAGACAAAGGCAAAGTCCTGGGGCCCATTTACACCTACATGTGTACGTTACCATGGGCACAGCATGCACATGGAACAGTGTAAATCTATATTGAAGTAAAATCAGGAGACTATATAAAAGCAGTTTGATGCATTGTAATTTTATTGGTTGGCATATGTTATTATTATTATTATACAGGATTTATATAGCACCAACAGTTTGCGCAGTGCATAACAAAATAGAGGCAGACAGTACAGTTACATTACAATTTGGTACAAGAGGAAGCAGAGGGCCCTGCTCATTAGAACTTACAATCTAAAAAGGGAGGGCCAATTGATACAAAAGTTAATAGATGTGGGGTATGAGCTGATGGAGGAAGTAAAACAGTGTATTAGTTAGAAGCAGGATAGGCGTCTTTAAAGAGAAGGGTTTTCAGGGATCGTCTAAAGATGGATAGATTAGGGGACAGTCAGACAGATTGGGGTAGGGAGTTCCAAAGAATGGGAGAAGCTCTGGAGAAATCCTGGAGGCAAGCATTGAAGGAGGTGACAAGGAAGCTAGAGAGCAGGAGGTCTTGGGAGGACCGAAGAGAGCGACTTGGTTGGTATGTTGAGACTAGGTTAGTGATGTAGCTGGGGGCAGAGTTATGGATGGCTTTTATTGTTAATACTTTGAATTTTATTTGTTGGGTGAGTGGAAGCCAGTGGAGTGATTGGCAGAGAGGGGTAGAGGACACTGAATGGTTGGTAAGGTGCATGAGTCTTGCAGCGGCATTCATTATGAACTGAAGGGGGGATAGTCTATGTAAAGGTAACCCAATGAGGAGTGAATTGTAGTAGTCGAGGCAAGAGATAACCAGGGAGTGAATTAGAAGCTTGGTAGTGTCATTAGTTAAAAAGGGTCGTATTCTGGAAATGTTGCAGAGGCTAAGGCAGCATGATTTGGACAGGGATTGGATGTGGGCCTGAAAGGACAGTTCAGAGTCCAAGGTTACCCCTAGCACCCTGGCATGTAGGGACAGACTGATAGATGTGCCATTGATCTTGACAGAGAAGTCAGGGAAGGGACACGTGGGGGAGGAAATATTAAGAGCTCGGTTTCAATTCTTTTTTTTTACTTCAATCCTTTTTATTACGTTTTCAAGGTATACAAATACATAAATCAACATCACATTTCAATATGAATATAAAATCATTTCCAGAGGCCCGGCACGACCCCCTCTAGTAACTCACTCAATTACCGTCATACCTTTTTTTTTATTTTACCCATTCCCTTTATACCCACCCCTCCCCCCCCCAACCCTCTGGCTCTATCAAGAGAAACTCTAACACCATGCCACAATAATCTAATCTACAGTTGAAAGATATTTCGACAGTTACCAATTACCCTTCCATCCCTTTCCCACATGCCTAGTTACAGGAACCCCCGGACAATACCCAGCCTACAGGCACCCCCGATCAATACCCATCCCCTGGAGCCACGGTTCCCATATATTCCTGAACTTCCTATAACTTCCTCTTCTAATATAAGTTATTCTCTCTGTTCTCACCAGCACATTCATAGTTCTAACCCAACCCTCCAGGGTAGGAGGGGCCGCTGAAAGCCAGGACTGTGCTATCAGTTTCCTCGCTTGATAGAGGCATCTTACCACTGCTGTAATTTTAAGCTTATTTCCCATGTTCTGACCAATTAAACCCAGCACGCACGCCTTAGCCTCCGAATGCAGACTTATCCCGAACCTAGATTCAATAATCTTCAGGATCTCGGGCCAATATCTGGCTAATTTCGGGCATCTCCACATCATGTGTATGAGATCGCCCGTCTCACCACACCTAGGACATTTCTCATCTACTCTGCGACCGAACCTGAACAGCTTCTTTGGGGTGTAATAAGCTCTGTGTATCAGCAAGAGGTGGGACACCCGCTGCGACGGAGAGACCGACACCAGAGGGCCTAACGCCAGTATTCTATTCCACTGGTCGTCCGTCAACTCCCCCACATCCGCCTCCCATCCCTCCCTTGCACGCCCGAGCGTTTGTATATTTGCCATTCTAGCCATCAGTTGTCCATAGATCCTTGAAATCATTCCCTTAAAATTAGATGTTGATACCACACTATTAAGAAGGGGGGCCTTGCTCCATTCCACCGTCCTAGACTTAAACTGTTTATCCAGGGCATGTCTGATCTGGAGGTAGTAGTAAAATGTTTCCTTTGGAATACCAAATTCACTTCTTAGCTCCAGAAAGGACTTGAGAACCTTATCCTTATACAATTGGGCCAGCTGGACCAAACCGCACTCTTCCCACCACCTGTTTTTCCCAACAGAGTTTACTTCCTTCAACTGCTCGTTGTTCCATATAGGTGAGAACTCCATAAAGCCCTCATATCCCAACTCCGCCTTCACTACCCGCCAGGTTTTTGCCACCAGTTTGTATGTTGGTAGCGCGCAGTGAATAGACTTAGCCTCTAATGCCCCTGCCAAGGATTTGTGCGGGTTACCTGATAACATAATTTCCCTACTGTTGTTCATCTCCCCCCTCTTTTCACACCCTCCCAGATGTTGTAGCTGTGCAGACAGAAAGTACTTATATGGATGAGGAACCGCCAACCCCCCCTCCTCCGTAGAGCGTTGTAATGTCTGAAGACTGATCCTAGCCTGACCTTTTTTCCATATTAACTCACGGAAAAGGGAATTTATTTTAACGAACCAATCTCTTTTTATCCAGACCGGAGAGTTGTGGAGTATGTACATTAACTGCGGCATCCAAATCATTTTAATCAGGTTTATCCGGCCTGCTACCGACAGAGGGAGCCGGCACCAAATATCCTTCTTCCTTTTAAATCTTTCTAAGATTGGGACTAAGTTGTCACTAATAAACTGGTCAGGGGTACTAGAGATCACTATTCCCAAATACTTAAATTTTTCCACTATCTTAACTCGGGGTACTCCCTGGGGCAGCAAGCCACTAGACGAGTCAACCGGGAGGAGGACCGACTTCTCCCAATTGACCATCAGCCCCGATACCCTCCCAAAACCTTCCACCAGCTGCATTGCTTTTATTAATGAGGGCCCTGTGTCCCCCAGAAATATTAGAACATCGTCAGCATAAAGAGCTATTTTTTCTTCTCCCTCTTTCCTCTTAAATCCCTGCAAACCAACAGCTTTTCTCACAACTTCAGCAAAAGGCTCCATTGCCAGGGCGAACAGCAGGGGTGAAAGCGGGCAACCCTGCCTAGTTCCCCTCCCAACGGATATCTTCCGCGAGTATACGTTGTTAATCTTTAATCTGGCGCTAGGGTGCTGATAAAGTATTTTAAGCCATCTGATAAACCCCGGGCCGACACCAAACCTCTCCAGAACCCACCATAGGTAGCCCCACTCCAGGGTGTCAAATGCTTTGGCAATATCCAAAGATAAGACAGCTCTGGATCCTATGTTTACAGTCGGGGTCTGAAGATTCAAAAATGTCCTTCTGATATTTTTGCTAGTAGCTCTATTCTGTATAAACCCAGATTGATCTGGGTGCACCAGGGTAGTAATGCACTTATTTAGCCTAGCTGCCAGGACTTTTGCCAAAATCTTAACGTCAGACCCTAACAAAGAAATTGGCCTATATGAAGATGTGTCTACTTGATCTTTCCCTTCCTTCTGGATTAAAACTATTGTTGCTTCGGACATCGAGGATGGTAGACTACCGACGGTCGCCGACCAGTTCAGTGTCTTCAGAAGCTCCGGGACCAGCACCTCCCCATATTGTTTATAAATTTTAACTGGGAGACCATCTGGACCCGGAGCTTTCCGATTAGGCGTATCTGATATAGCTTGCCACATTTCCTCAAGAGTTATAGGGGCTTCTAGACTTATCCTATCTGCAGCCGAGAGGGCCGGGAGCTCAGTGCCTTCCAAGAATTTTTCCATCTCACCCCTTTCTACACAGTGTTGTGACCTATACAGCTCTTTATAATACTCAAAGAACCTTTCCCTTATTACCCCTGAGTCCGATGAAATCACCCCCTCTGGTGTCCTAATTAGAGGAATTATTGAGGGCGCATTAGCGCTGGCCAGCATGGCCAACAACCGGCCAACACTCTCCCCCTCCCCAAAATTCCTCTGTCTCCGGAAGAGTTTCCTATTTTCTGCAGCTCTAATACTTTCCATTTTATATTCCTGTTGTTTCCTTATCCAACACTCTTGATTTACCGGACTTGGATCTGCCACGTACTTTCATTCTGCTACCATCACTTCCTCTCTAATAGCCTCACCCCTTACCCTTGATTGTTTCTTCACTATTGATATCTGTTGGATCAGAAGCCCTCTCAGGTACGCTTTTAAGGAATCCCAAACCACCCCTTCCGACACAGAGCCAGCATTATGTTCAATAAACTCACTTAACCTTGCCTTCATTTCCTCATTATTCCCAATTACCTCCAACCATATTGGGTTTAATGACCACACCCTCTGGCTGTCACAGCCCTGCACCCCTATTTTTACTGTCAGCGGTGAATGATCCGACACCCCTCTTGGACGGTATTCAATTTTCCTTATAAGAGGCTGGATTTCCTGATTGCCGATGGCCAAGTCAATACGGGAGAGGGTGTGGTGGGTCCCCGAGAAACAAGAATATTGATATGTATTAGGAAAGCGAACTCTCCATAGGTCACACCACCCCATCTCCTCAAGAAACTTGGCCAATCTACCCTCAGACACCCTGCTCCCCTCCTGCCCAGGGGGAAACCTATCTAGCCTGTTATTCAGTACGGCATTAAAGTCCCCTACTCCAATAACAGGCACCCCTTCTTTATCTTCCATATACCTTACCAACTGTAGCAGAACGTCCATCCTGAACGGAGGAGGAATATACAAATTTACTATAACAAAAGGGCTACCCTCAATTAAACAATACAAAAAAATAAAACAACCCAGCTTGTCGATACTGACATCCCTGCAGGAAAACATCAACCCGCGCTTAACCAAAATACTGACTCCCCTTGAATAAGAGGAGTACACAGAGTGGTACTGTGTCTGGAATTTTTTATTTTTAATTTGTGATTTAGTCTCATTTGTCAGGTGTGTTTCCTGCAGGCATATCACTTCTGTGCCATAGGCTTCCAGTTCCGAAAAAACAGTGGCCTTTTTAATAGAATCGCTCATCCCCCTTATATTCCAGGAGGTTATACCAAATACTCTAACCTGCATAAAACAATTAGCATAAAAAAATACCAGTAGTATCGAAACCGTAGGGGGATTAATTCCCAACTTAATAATGTGTACAACAGGGCCACGAAAGGAGACTGCATTAATACCCTAGCATTAAATAAAAAAGAAAATAACAAAGGAAAACAACCCTTCACTATTATCACAAAAGCATACTGACACCCGTGCCCTCCCCCCCAGCGATCCCTTAACACTCTGCATCGGTTCACCAATAAGCCCAAAAAAAATTTTAAAAATACCCGTCAGTGTTGCTTTTATCAATCTTTTGTGAGAAAGGGGCACAGGTCGGAAGCAGAAGGAGGCTCCTCCCACCTCCTCCCCAGACCTATTCAGTGCCATTTTTAATCCCTGTCCTATCTTTGTGCAATTTAAGTGCATCCTCTTATTTGCTTTCAACATTACCACATCTATTAACCGTATTCTGGAATCTTTAACCCTTGCTACATTTGAGCCACCACTGAATGGTTGGTAAGGTGCATGAGTCTTGCAGCGGCATTCATTATGAACTGAAGGGGGGGATAGTCTATGTAAAGGTAATCCAATGAGGAGTGAATTGTAGTAGTCGAGGCAAGAGATAACCAGGGAGTGAATTAGAAGCTTGGTAGTGTCATTAGTTAAAAAGGGTCGTATTCTGGAAATGTTGCAGAGGCTAAGGCAGCATGATTTGGACAGGGATTGGATGTGGGCCTGAAAGGACAGTTCAGAGTCTAAAGCTGGCCATACACTATACAATTTTCCTGTTCAACTTTCCTTTAGATTTACCAAAACCATATAATATGAGGTCAAACCTAAACCCTTTCAATTTGTATGCAATCAGACAGGCCCTTGCACTACATAGTTGAAGGTAAATCTAAAGGAAATTGAATCAGAAAATTGTATAGTGTATGGCCAGCCTTAGGTTACCCCTAGCACCCTGGCATGTAGGGACAGACTGATAGATGTGCCATTGATCTTGACAGAGAAGTCAGGGAAGGGACACGTGGGGGAGGAAATATTAAGAGCTCGGTTTCAATTCAGTTTGAGGAAGTGGTTTGACATCCAGGCTGATATGTCTGTTAGTAAATCAGTGATGCGTGAGGAGATTGATGGGTGAGCTGAGAAGCAGAGAGATAGATTTGGGTGTCATCAGCATATAAATGGTAGTGGAAGCCATGTTGACTAGTGATTGCCCTGGGTTTGGTTCGAACAGCGTTTGGTGAACTTTAAAGAAGTTCAGATGCAGCACCCGAATCCAATTGAATATGGGAGCCGAATTTGTCAAATTAAAAATGCCAATTCTCTGGGCTAAAAGACAAGATGGTGTCAAAAAATAGAATGGAGGTGGGCACTGCCCTAGGGAACATGTATCAATGGAGGAAAAGATCTTTAAAAATTCAATGTGGTTGGGAGGAGTAATCTTACCCAAACAAAATTTACATCCTTTTTTCCTACAAATAGAGCTTTCTTTTGGTGGTATTTGATCACCTCTGCGGTTTTTATTTTTTGTGCTATAAACAATAGAAGAGCGACAATTTTGAAAAAAAACACAATATCTTTTACTTTTTGCTATAATAAATATCCCAAATTAAAAAAAAAAAAAATGTCCTCAGTTTTTTTTACTATATTAGTTTTTTTTTACTACTAATGGCGGTGATCTGCGATTTATATTGGGACTGCGATGTTGCAGCGGACAAATTGCACACTTTTGACACATTTTTGAGACCATTGACAATTATTCAGTGATCAGTGCTATAAAAATGCACTGATTGCTGTATAAATGTCACTGGCAGGGAAGGGGTTAACACAATCTCTCTCCTCTCCCCTTAGAGAACCGGGATTTGTATGTTTGCACACACAGATCCTGGTTCTCGCTCTGTCATGAGCGATCGCGGGTGCCCATCGGTCATCGCGCCGCCGGGCCCTCGCATCGCCTCTGGCCACACGCTGCAGGCGCGCGTGCCTCCTACAGAGTCTTAAAGGGCCGACGTACAGTTACGGTGGTTCGCTCAGGGGAGCCAACCTGCCGCAGTACAACTGCAGCGGCTGGTCCGGGAACTGGTTAAAGCACTGACAGTGACAGTGTCAGACCCTAATCCAAGCATGCACCGAGCATGCACCCCTAAAGACACCCAAAAGTTTGACAAGTCTTTTATTTAAAAAAGAAAAATCCCCCAAAAATGTCCTTCATTGTAAATCCATCCTTAATCACAATGCCTGCTGCTCGCTGACTCACAGAAAAAAAAAACAGATCACCCAGCGCACAAGACCAATTCCAATGGTACTCATAGTCGAATGAGAGTTCCCCAAGCTGTTATCAGCTATATAGGGGATAGTGGTGACATTAATGACCAAATATGGCCATGTCTCTGCCCAGATATGGCCAGTGGCCATATTTGGGCATTAATGTCACCGCTGTTCCCACCCTGTTGGTTATGTGGCTCAGGATTCCCAGTGATGTCAGCAGTTCCCAAGGTTTATGTAAGCAATCGTCGCTTCCTGAGCAACCAGTGACAGCAAGATACTGTCATATAAAGAAGCAGAAATATCATGTCATATGTAAAGTGCAGAAATACCTCTTCTACAGTGGGTATAGAAAATAATCACCCCCTTTAAAATAATCACATTTTGTTGCTTTGTGGCCTGAAATGAAGACAGACACAGTTTTTGTTTTATCCAGCTGAATTTACTAGTGCAATTATTTCTTTAAAAATTCAAAAACAGAATCACTTAGTTGGAAAAGGACCATCCCCTTGTGTCAGTATTTTGTTGAAACGCCTTTTGCTTTAATTACAGCCTTTAGTTTGTTGGGATATGTTTCTACTTGCTTTGCATAGCTTTGCACATGTAGACTTGGCAATACTTGCCCACTCTTCTTTGCAGAACTGCTCAAATTCAGTTAAATTTGATGGTGACCATTTGTAGACTGCAGTCCTCAAATAATTCCACCCTTTCAATGGGGTTTAAGTCTGGGCTCTGACTAGGCCATGCAAGGACATTCACATTTTTCTCCTTCAATCACTGTGTGGTAATTTTTGCTGTGTGCTTTGGGTCATTGTCATGTTGGAAGGTAAACCTTCTTCCCATTGACAACTTTCTGGCAGAGGGCTGTAGATTTTCCTTTAAGAACTTGATGTTATATTGTCCCATTCCTTTTCCTTTCTTCCTGACAGGTGCTCCAGTCCCTGCTGCAGAGAAACACCCCCATAACAGGATATTACCACCTCCATGCTTTACTATAGGAATGTGTTATTTGGACGATGAACTGTATTGGATTTCCACCAGACATATTGTTTGATGTTGATTAATAATTAATAATTCAATTTTAATCTGACCACCTTAAACACACCTTGAAGATTCTGAGGTTGCATGGAAAAGGGTTTTATGGTCAGATGAGACTAAAATGTATTTATTTTATATAAGCGTAAGATGCTCTTGCCCTCTCCTCTTCTTGGATCGTTAATTGTTTACATGGAAGGTATGGGGTAATGCTCCTACCTATCTTAAAACTTGCTGCCAGCGCTATAGCCGATATAATTGCCGGGAGGGCATTCATGGACGTCCTCCTGAGCAAGCGCTGTCTGCGCATCCCTGTGGGTCATGCCCGGCGCGCTCTGTGATCATCGAGTCTATGAGACTCGGCTGATCACAGATCAGAGTAAGGGGTCGATCCCGGCCCCTTACCACGTGAATAGCTGTCAGCCAATGACGGCTGATCACGTGATGTAAACAGAAGCTCGGTAATCGGTAATTTTTTATCTCTAACGGAAAAAAAAAGCCGATCACCGGCTTCTGTCAGAGGGACATCGGTCCCTCACACAGAAAGCTGCGACTGCATTTTCTGTGCCCACCAGTGTCACCTGCCAGTGCCTACTGTGCCACCTACCAGTGCCACCTACCAGTGCCCACAGTGCCACCCATCAATGCCCATCAGTGTCTCATAATCAGTGCCACAGATCAGTGCTGCCTATCAGTGTCACCTACCAGTGCCCATCAGTGCCACCCATCAGTGATCATCAGTGCCCATCAGTGTCACCTATCAGTACCGCTTATCAGTGCCACCTATAAGTGCCCTTCAGTGCCACCCATCAGTGCCCATCAGTGCCCCCCCATCAATGCCAACCATCAGTACCACCCATCAGTGCCACCCATCAGTGTCACCTCAGTGCTTATCAGTGTCACCTATCAGTGCCCATTAGTGCCGTCTTATCAGTGCCTATCAATGCCCATCAGTGCTGCCTATCAGTGCCCATCAGTGCAGCCTATCAGTGCCCATCAGTGCCACCTATCAGTGCCCATCAGCGCAGCCTATCAGTGCCCATCAGTGCAGCCTCATCAGTGCACATCAATGAAGAGAAAAATTACCTGTTTTCAAAATTTTATAACAAACTATGAAACAGTTTTGTTTTTTTCAAAATTTTCGGTCTTTTTTTGTTTTATTTAGCAAAAAATTAAAAACCCAGCAGCAATTAAATACCACCAAAAGAAAGCTCTATATGTGTGAAAAAAATGATAAAAATTTCATTTGGATACACTGTAGCATGACCGCGCAATTGTCATTCAAAGTGACAGCGCTAAAAGCTGAAAATTGGCCTGGGCAGGAAGGGGGTTTAAGTGCCCAGTAAGCAAGTGGTTAAAAATGGATATGCTCCGTGTTTATTTTGCTGTCTCATAGCACTGCTGATGATATTTTCAGCACAATACACACTGTCTGGAGTGGTACCCCACTCTCACTTCAGTGTTTGGTACTTTACTTTGTTTTTTTGTTTATTGCCAATCGGATAGACATGTGTAACTATCCTTTTCAATTGGTTGAACTTCAATTGTTTGGCACCGTTGCGCCTTGTTGCCACAGCCTTACTTTTCAACTATGTGCAGCATACAGATATGTGCTACCTATGGTATACTGACGAGTACGGATAAACCAGCGGTTTGAGTCAAACGTAAGCTCTCCTCCTCCCGCCGCTCTCCGGTGCCCTCCGATGCTTACTGGAGCCGCCGGCAGTGGTGGAGGCGATCGTGTCCTGTCTCCTGTTAGGTATGGAGATGAGTGAGGGGAAGATGGCCCCCACCCATCTCCATACCATTGCAGGGTGGAAGCGACATCAAAACGTCACTTCCGCCCATAGCTCTTAAAGCAAAATTTTTTTTTTTTTCAAATGACATTTCATATTCATTTATTTTTTATTGCATTTTAGTGTAAATATGAGATCTGAGGTCTTTTTGACCCCAGATCTCATATTTAAGAGGTCCTGTCATGCTTTTTTTCTATTACAAGGGATGAATAAACGTGACACAATTTTTTTTTAAAGAACGGTGTAAAATTTAAAAATATAAGGTAAAATAAATAAGAAAACAAAAATGTAAATGCGTCCCGTCCCGCCGAGCTTGCTTGCAGAAACGAACGCATGCGTGAGTAGCACCCGCATATAAAAACGGTGTTCAAACCACACATCTGAGGTTTTGCTGCAATCTTTAGAGTGAGAGCAATAATTCTAGCCCTAGACCTCCTCTGTAACTCAAAACATGCAACCTGTAGAATTGTTTAAACGTCGCATATGGAGATATTTAAGGGTAAAAGTTTGTCGCCATTCCGCGAGCGGGTGCAACTTTGAAACGTGACATGTTGGGTATCAATTTAATCGCCGTAACATCATCTTTCACAATATAAAAAAAACTGGGCTAACTTTCGTGTCGTCTTATTTTTTAACTAAAAAAGTGTTTTTTCCCCAAAAATTGTGCTTGTAAGACCACTGCGCATATACTGTGTGACAAAAAGTATTGTAACAACTGCCATTTTATTCTCTATGGTGTTAGAAAAGGAGATCTATAATGTTTGGGAGTTCTATATATACACACAGTCTAGTTAATATATATATATACTCTCCAAGGAGAGACAGACGCACACAGGCCATTATAAGAGGGCAAGCAGCCTCTGTGTCTACAGTCAACAGTGGTGGTCATGGACATGGTGCATCCTCTGCAGATGGCCGTGGGGCACGCTTGTCCTTTTTTCTGCTGCTGGCCGTGTTATTGAGCCACAACATGCAGAAGAGTTGTTGGAGTGGATAACGAAGCTGTTCTCATCCTCTGTCACCTAGGCTCAGAGCAGTTTGCCTTCCAACACAGCTGCCTGCCAAAGCAGCCTATTCCACTGGCTCCTTGTTCACAGTCACTCCTTCCATAGCCCCACCATCATGCACAAAGGAGTCCCCAGAATTATTCAACTACAGTGTCGGTTATATGCTGCTGGAGGATGCACAGCATCTTGAAGGCTCCAATGTTGATTCACAGTTTGAGGAATGGAGTAATGTGAGCCTAGAGAGAGGGGGTGCCACAGAAGGACAAGAAACTGGCAGTCATGTTTCCCCAGCTGCAGCATACTGCCAAGTTTGCTCCAGTGACAAGGAAGCAGGGGATGATGAGGTCACGGTCTGTACTTGGGTGCCTGAGAGAAGGGAAGAGGAGGAGGAGGAGGCACAACTCCAACGAGGCAGGATGTCCTCTAGGGGGCAGCTTAAGGGCAGCCACTCTATTGCATCACACTGCAGAGCTCCTTAGGTGCATGACGCTGCTGACTCCCCACTGACTTTTAAAAGTTTCTTGGCGTGGCCCTTTTTCGACACGTGTGCAGCAGATTGCACCATTGCTGTTTGCAACCTATGTCTGAAGCGGATCAAGTGTGGCCAGAACAGCAGCCGCTTGGGCACCACATGCTTGACCAGACATATGATGACCTGCCATGCAGTCTGTTGGCAACAGCACTTGAAAGACCCACATCATAGAAAAAGGCAGACTTCTCCTTGCTCCTCATCTGGGATCTCCAACCCTACTATACCTCCAGTCCTCTCAAAAACCTGCACTGAGAGGAATGAAGGTATAGCAATAGGTGTCCCAAGTACCCGGAGTCAATCTGCTAGCAGTACGCCACAAATTGATTTTTGCAGGCAAATTTCCCTACCCCAGTTGCTGAACCGTAAAAAGAAATTCGGTCCCAGCCATCCACATGCTCAGCATCTAAATGCTAGCTTGGCCAAATTGTTAGCACTGCAACTGCTGCCGTTTAAGTTGGTAGACTCTGCCCCCTTTTGTGAATTTGTGGAATGTGCTGTACCTCAGTGACAGGTTCCAAAATGCCATTTCTTTTCACAGAAGGCCATTCCAGCACTCTACTGGCATGTGAAAGCCAATTTTTGGCCTCATTGGACAGGGAGGTCAGCAGTAAGGTTCATATTACCGTTGACTGGTCCAGCAGGCATGGGCAGGGATGTTACCTTTCCTTCACAGCACTCTGGGTAACGCCGCTGGCAGCTGGGAAGGATGCAGGACAGGGTTCAGTGTTGTTGGAGTTTGTTCCGCTACCATGCCTCCAAAATGCTAGTAGTGATTCTGTCACAGCTCTCCCCTCCACCCCCTCCTCTTCTTCTTCCTCTATGGCCTCTTCTGCAGATTTGTCCTCTGAACCAGCAGTGCTCCGTACGTGTTCAAGGGGCCACACAAGCAGTTAGGCTAAAATATGCCATGCGGTGCTTGAGTTGGTCTGCCTAGGGGGCAGGAGCCACACTGGGGCAGAGATTCTGTGAGCTCTGCAGGGGCAGGCTCAGAGGTGGTGATGCCACGCCAGCTTCAGCCAGGAATGGTTGTATGTGATAATGGCACCAACCTTCTCTCTGCCCTCTGACAGGGACACTTGACCCATGTTCCCTGTTTGGCACACGTCCTGAATTTGGTGGTACAGCGGTTCTTGACCAGGTACCCAGGCTTACAAGATCTCCTGAGGCAGGCCAGAAAAGTCTGTGGTCATTTCCGCCTGTCATACAATGCCAGTGCTCGGCTGGCTGACATTCAAAGGGAATGCAACCTGCCCACCAACCGCCTAATTTGTGACATGCTCACCAGGTGGCTGCACACACAGCAGAGGGCCATCAATGAGTACCTGTGCGAGTATTACACCAGGACAGGTCAGGGGAGTTTGTCTCTTTTTGCCACGTCAGTGGCTACTGATCAAGGATGCATGCACTGTCCTGTCACCATTTGAGGAGGCCACGAGGATGGTGAGCAGCGACAATGCATGCAGCAGTGACACTGTGCCTCTAGTCTTCCTGCTGGAGCACACACTTTGTGGAATCATGGACAGGGCACATAAGGCAGAACAGTGGGGGGAAGAGGAGGACTTCCTTTCCTCTTAAGGCACCCTTTATCCAGATAGCATTCCTGCTGGCCTGCCAAACACACAGGAAGAAGAGGAGGAGGAGGATTGTGTCAGCATGGATGTAGAGGATAACACTCAGCAGCAGTCTTCAAGGGATGGTTTTTAGTACCCAGAAACCCAAGGAGTTGTACGTGACTGGGAGGAGGTAGTTACGAATAATGTGATCCTTAGTGACCCAGAGGACTCAGAATCGAATGCCTCTGTAAACTTACACTGCATGGCCTCCCTGATTCTGCAAAGCCTGCAAAAGGACCATAGGATTCATGGTATCAAGGAGAGGGATCATTACTGGCTGGCAACCCGTCTTGATCCACATTGCAAGGGTAAAGTTGCAGAACACATCCTGCCTTCGCAGAGGATGAAACATCTTCAGGAGGCCTTGAAGAAAAGTTTGTGTAACGCATTTCCAGACCCTGGGAGGTTACCATTTCCTGGTGCTGGACAACGTGTTGCTGAGGTTTCATTCAGTCAGAGGAAATTTTTCAGTTCTCAGGGCCAAGGTCTGCATTATATGGTGCAGGAATATCTAGGGTCAAGAGCACACTTTCCAACAGAGCATCCACTGGGTTACTGGGTCTTGAGGATGGACCACTGGTCAGAAATTGATCAATATGCAATCGAGCTACTGGCCTGTCCTGCATCCAGCGTGCTTTCTGAACACACATTCAGTGCTGCTGGAGGGCTTGTAATGGATCAAAGGGTGCGCCTGTCCACAGACTCTGTTGATAGGCTCACATTCATAATAATGAATCTTGGATCAGCAGCTATCAAGCACCTGATGCTGATGTAACTATGGATCTGGGTTTCCTTGAAGACTGCCTATGCTGACTATTCTCCTCCTCCTCAATCTTGATGATGCTAGCTTCCAACAATATTTTTGGTTTAGGGCACCACCCCCACCACCCAAGTGCCAATTTTTCTAACCCTGTTTAACAGAGCCATGTAATTACAATTTTTGATATAATATTTCACAGCAGGGCCTGTTCCTGCGCCCAACAAGAGTAACTGTGAGGGGTTACAGTGTTTTGGCGCCACCAAAACCAAAGGCCCAATTTTTCTAACCCTGTTTAACAGGGCCATGTAATTACAATTTTTTATATAATATTTCACAGCAGGGCCCGTTCCTGCGCCCAACAAGAGTAACTGTGAGGGGTTACAGTGTTCTGGCATCAACACCTAAGGCCCAATTTTTCTGCAGAATATATAGGGCAGGCAGTATAGTATATATACTGCTGTTCAGAGTATATAGTGCCTGGGGGACCCCCACAACATTTTTTTGTTGTGGGGTTCCCCTTAATATTCATACCAGACCTGAAGGGCCTGGTGTGGATTTTGGTGGGACATCCACGGCATTTTTTTTTGTGGTATTTTTGGCGCAGGGTTCCCCTTAATATTACAGCATTACATTACAGCAGTTTTAAATGAAATTTTTTCCTTTAGAAATTTCATTTTGCTGTGGTACTGTTATAAACATGGGAAAGATGCACTACTTTACAGGGAAGGTTAAGGAGACCCCCCAGCAACAATATTTAAAGGAATATTTCATTTTTATTGTTTCACTTTAAGCATTATTAAAATCACTGCTCTCGAAAAAATGGCCGTTTTTAAAACTTTGTTTTGCATTGATACATGTCCCCCGGGGCAGGACCTGGGTCCCCAAACACTTTTTATGGCAATAACTTGCATATAAGCCTTTAAAATGAGCACTTCTGATTTTTCATGTTCGGGTCCCATAGACTTTAACAGTGTTCATATGTTCGCACAAATTTTTTGCCTGTTGGCATGTTCTGCTGCGAACCGAGGGGGGTGTTCAGCTCATCCCTTACTGATGAGGATGCTCAATGAGGTATAACTTTGAGGCACCCCTTGTACTCCTCTGTGTTCCCCAAGACAGCTTTCTCGTGGTGGATTTACTGATAGTGTCATGGAATATTATAGGAGGACCAAGAGACCCACCTAAACGTACCATGGTGAACTCTGTTCTTAAGCAATACCAGCCAGCCATTATATGCCTGCAAGAGACTCATATGACTGCAGAGGCACTAGGTTGCCTGAGATATCGATGGGTGGGATATGTCTGCCATTCCGTTCACACCTCCTATTCGCGTGGAGTCTCCTGGTGCATCGTCATATTGCTTTTGATGCTTTGACACGGGAGGTGGATGGTGAGGGCAGATATATTTTTCTTCCTTGTAAAATATTTCATTTTGTATGTGTTCTAGCCATTGTTTATGTTCCACCTCCCTTCTACACACTGGTCCTGAGGCAGCTGGTGTGCTTCCTTCTTGACAAACCAGATGTACGGGTAATGATTATGGGTGATTTCAATGGATATTTGTGCCCCACACTAGACAAGCATCCACGTATAATTGTAGGCCCTCACTTTAAGGGAACCATGCTAAGCAGATCTATTAATGAAGTGGGTTGGTTGGACCTTTGGAGATGTAGACATCCTGGGGAATGTCAGTTTTCTTGTTTCTCTAATACTTGCATGTCGTTATCTAAAATAGATCTATGCCTGGTCACCTTTAATTGGACTTCCTGCATCTAAACTGATTTAAGCCACTAGGACGGTGTCTGATCTCTCTCCCTGGTTGCATGGCTCACTGCACAACCTCAGTCTAATCTAACTAAAGCCCTCTCGAAGCTCAACCCTTTCTGGCTCAAACTGTTTCCAGATACCGTGATTCAGACATCCCACATTGCTGATTATTTCCATATACACGTGGCCTTTCACAATCCCCTTCTTTGTTGGGATGCCTTTAAATGTTACTTACAAGGCCTACTTATGTTTGAAATTAAAGCGGTGCAAAATGCCACCCGGGGACATGATTCGCACCTTACTCAAAGGGCCCAGGAGGCGGAGAGGAAATACGGCTCTGACCGTTCTACAATAAAGCAGGAGACATGGTTAGAAGCTCAGAGGGTACTTAAACAACTGAGGGTTTCCGCAGCAGAAAGAAAACACTTTTTTAGGAAGCAGGCTTACTATGAGGAGGATGAGCAGACTGGCTGTCTGCTGGCTAAAATTGTTAATGCACAACAGGGGGCAACCCCTATTTCCTCCCTGCGCTTGGTGGATGAGACTCTGAAAAACTCCCATGAACTAATAATGGATGAGCTGGTACGGTTCTATGAAGAGTTATACCAACCCAAAACCCAGGTGTCCTTGCCCGCTATTAGTAGTTATCTGGACCAGGTTGCTCTCCCGCAGCTCTCTTTGGCACACAAGAGGGACTTGGATTCCCCACTTAGAGTGGAGGAGATTACAGCAGCTATAGCCTCCTTTCCCAATTGCAAGGCCCCAGGAGACAATGGCATTCCCATTGAGGTATATAAGCTTAACTCGACCGAGTTAGCTCCACAGTTACTGACAGTATATAACACAGCCATGGAGGGGGGGTGTTTGCTGGAATCTATGACCAGGGCGCATATCGTCTTACTCTTAAAATCATGGAAGGCCCCTATAGAGCCAAACTCAAATAGACCCATATCTTTTTAGCCTGTGGATATTAAAATCTTGGCAAAAATACTAGCCACACGCTTGAATAACTATATTTCTACAGTTATACACTCTGACCAATCAGGCTTCATGCCACTTAAGTCTACAACCATCAACATTGTATGGGTCTACCTTAATATGCAAACCCAGACTGACAACATGGGACACCAATCATGTCATTGGATGCCAATAAGGCATTTGACAGTGTACAGTCGCTGTACCTGTGGCTGACTCTGAGGCGTTTTGGCTTCAGGGAGGTCTCCTGGGTCCAGCTGCTCTATCACTCTCCAGTGGCTTCCATCAGAGAAGGTGGCATGGTTTCGAGACCTTTTAACTTGGGTAGGGGTATGAGACAGGGGTGCCCGCTTTCCCCCATGCTCTTTGCCCTTGCCATCAAACCCTTGGCAGCTATAATACAGTCAGACAATCAGATAGTGTGCTGTCAATACGGAGAGTTGTGTGAGAAAAAACCCTTTATGCTGATTATATGCTGTTGTTTCTTGGGGACACTGACACGTCCCTTAGAGAGGTCATGACAGTCATTACCTCCTTTGGTTCATACTCTGGTCTAATGATCAATTGGGCTAAGTCTTCCCTACTGCTCCTTGATACCGATGTTTCCCCATCATTAGCCACTTTTTGCCCCGTACCTGTGGTCCAGTCGTTTAAATATCTGGGGGTAGTTATCTCTCCCACCATAATGGTTTACCATACACTTAATATTACACCACTTCTATGTAGGTTTAAAGCTAAGATTACGGTATGAAATAAGTTATGACTATCGATGATTGGGAGAGCAAATCTCATAAAAATGATTGTCGTGCCAACTTCTTTATTTTCTCCACAACTCCCCAAAGGTAATTCATCTATATACTTTCAGACGTGTTAATGCCATTTTTAGATCCTTGCTATTGAAGGATAAATTTCCAAGGGTTACTACAAGAGCTCCAGCGACCCAAGGTTGCCCTGTCTAACCGTGGTTATATTACCTAGTGACGCAATTACAGCACCTGGTCTTGGCATTCTCACTTAGAACTAATTCCACTAGC
The DNA here is from genome assembly GCF_042186555.1 of Aquarana catesbeiana. Taxonomy (NCBI): domain Eukaryota; kingdom Metazoa; phylum Chordata; class Amphibia; order Anura; family Ranidae; genus Aquarana; species Aquarana catesbeiana. Next base: position 150,005,064 of record NC_133324.1, on the reverse strand, counting down.
TCATTGTCCCCATCTGCATCATCCCTTATTCGATTTCACATGAAAACACAGGACATACTGAGAGGCTTAGAATCCTCATGTTTTAATACTTCAACAGACTGTATCCCATGTACACGCTGCTTCAAAAAATATGGTTAAAGGTGCGGTCTATACAGAGCGTTACGGGATTCACAGACTACAGTCTGCTCTGGCATAATTCCATGTACAGTATATGGAACTAGTGAACCTGTCATGTGCGGGGATGTGTGCACAATGGGGCATCACTCATTTGAGACAGATTTTTCAAAATGAATTACTCCTGTCCTTTGAGGACATACAAATTGCCTTCCCCTCCCCTCCACAATGCACTTTTACTACCTTCAGCTTCGGCATGCTGTCCACTCCCAGGGTGTATCGGCTGACTGGTCTCAGTCCCCCACACCAGTGTTTCGGTATGTTCAGTTGGTACAAAACACCAAGGAGTTTATTTCTAATTGTTATGGAATGTTATTGCCATCCTAAGAGAAATGGGAGCAAGATGTGGGTCCGATAGATGATGAGCTGTAGGATAATGTCCTCGAGTCAATACTACATAGCTCACTGAACACGCTGCAAAGACTCTCCAAACTGTATATTGTGCTTTGTGCGCACTATACTCCATTAAAACTACACTGCATGGTTATCCTACAAACTCCACTGTTCGCTAAGTGCACCACTATGAATGGGGATCTCATACATCTTCTATGGCGCTGCCCCATACGATATCATTACTGGGAGGCAGTGGTCAGTAATATTAACTCAGTCTTTCACGTTGCAATACCACTTGAGCCCATCAGATGCATACTGGGAATCTTGAACGATCTCCCACTTACGGAACTTCAAAAAATAGCTATTAACAGAGCCATGTTTTAGGCCTGTAGGCTTCTGTTACAATAGAAGAGTGATAAAGCCCCCACTCATAAAGAATGGGTCTTAAACATGGGACATACTCTTAAACTTGAAAAATGAATATTCCAGCATCGTGGCTGTCAGCACAGGTTTGATAGGCTGTGGGATAACTGGCTAGCAGTACCAGGTCTTAAACTTGTGGATTTAGTAATGGATAGAATATTAGGTTGATCGGTACCCTATAGTAATCGGGGGGGTTGTTGGAGCAATTCCCCCATATTTCTTACCAAGTGTGGGAAAACTCCTCTATTACTAGCATTAAGTTAAATAACTTATGATTTATGGTATGCTGTATATGGTACATAGACGCTCTGAAATTCCTTTACTGTCATGCATTTTGGCTGTGTATGTTATGTTTAATAAACTTTATTCCTGATTTTGAAAAAAATTAACTGAACTGGAGCAGATCTTCCAAGAAGAGTGGGTAAACATTGCAAAGTCTAGATGTGCAAAGTTAGAGACATATCCCAACAGACTAAAGGCTGTAATTAAAGCAAAATGTGGTTGAACAAAATACTGACATAAGGGGGGTGATCTTTTTTCCAACTCAGTGATTCTGTTTTTTGTTAGTTTTTTTATTTTTGTTTTTTTGACATGGTGTTATATCTTTAACTTGTATGTTATAAGTTGCACTAGTAAGTACAGCTGGATAAAACATAAACTGTGTCTGTCTTCATTTCAGGCTGAAAAGCAACAAAATGTGACTTTAAAGGAGGGTGATTCTTTCTATACCCAATGTATACAGTATATGATTTTTGGTTCTCGACAAACAGACAGCCAGTAAAAGGTTGGGTGTTCATCTGAATGCGGAAACAGCCAAAGTTTGTCCTGAACGTAGGTTTGGACTAAACTGTCAGCTCATCCCTAATGCTGACAAATTAGAAATGTATTGTGTTCTGTGGGGTTTGGGTTGCCTGTATAAGTTGCCTGTATACAATGTTCTTAGCATTTAATGGTCTATGGATTTAACAAGCATAATTCATTATATTTGAAAATTACTGTGTTACCAATATTTTATGTCTATCACAATCATGTTCATAACATGCATACCCAACTGAACATATTTATTTACTGAAACACCCATGCTCATCTAGTGGGCACAACTTTGGGGCTTGCATAATCACACTGGCCTGGCCCCAAAGTACTCCTGCACTAAGCATACAGCAGTAAGGACTGCCCACCACCACCAGATAGCGAGAAAAAGGAACTGTGACATCACAGCACCAGCCCCGGTAATGCTGGATTGAAGGGGGATAGGGTGTATGGGGGCAGAAGTACAAACAATCTTGTCATATACACATCTCTACTAAGAAATGAGATGTTTCTTCCTGTTTTGCCATTAGTGCTTCATAGGTCTGCAAACTGTTTCCTGGGTCAGTCTATGCTTAGTGGACAGAGGTAATGATGGGTATTCACTGGAGGCTGGAGGTGAAGGTGAAGGAGGTGAGGTGAAGTGTCATAGGTAGCTGAGTTACAATACAAAACTAATAACCCCATGTTAGGTAAACCAGTTAACATTATGGGGAAAATTCAATAAATTATTTGTGACACTTTTCTGGTGTTATGACCACATAAGAAAATTCTGCACCAAAATGAAAGCTGTGCATAATTTTTCTTGCAATTTCAAACACGGGTGAAAAAGCCAGGTGGGTAGATCTTATGTGTGACACTGTTACATTCTGTTGTTAATGCTGCAACAAATTGATTAAGAAATACCACCATGTCGGTGATGAGAAAAGTGAATATAAGTAAGACCTCTTCCATGTTTTGAGTAAATTGTGTCACATTTGTCTGAGACAAAATTCTGCAACAAATTCATATACACCTTACCGGCAGTTACATAAATCTATTGCAAGCTGTGCATTTTTTGCATGGATCGGATACAAATTTCAAATGAGTGCCTACGACATTCTTTATGAATCACAGAGTATATGTATTTTAAAAGTATATTTTAGATGTTTGCCTGGATTTTCACTTTAACTTTATCCACAGGAAGCAGTTTTTTAACTCTTCAAGCATAAGTACAAGTTTTATACAGTATACAGTAATGAAATTACACCCTAAAAAAAGGGACCAGTAAATAAAAAGTACAACCTATCTTATGTAAAAGAGCAACTTAAATTTGAAGGAAATAAGTTTAACCCGCAAATAAGAAGAGGTTACTTTTCTTTCTTTTACCGTTGACAGAATATGTGAAAAACATAAGGAGTTTACTGTGCAAAGATCTTAAAGTACCGAGAGGAACTGGGAGAACTGAAATAATAGGTGCAGTCTAAAGAAACATTTGTGCTGAATATTTGAAAATGTTCATTCGGCACACTTTAATGTCTGAAGCTGTTACATGCTCTCTTTGAATAAATGTCACTAAAGCAATTAATGATTGTGCTGCAAAAGCACTTGTTTCAGGAGATATTACATGCATCATCTGCATGGTTTACTGATACAGCTAAAAGTTAACAATGGATAGTATTCCAAAAACCTGCACAACCAGAAAACTAAAAATGGAAAAGTTCTCTGAAAATACAGCAATTTCAGCAGAAACAATCTGTCCTTTAGCATTCTTTCTATGTTTTTAATAATCTTCTGTATACTTATGGATTTTCATAATAAAAGAATCTGCATTTTGTAAAACTGGGGAAATTATCCTATTAAAGAGCAGTAAAAAAATATTATGTAAGCAGCTGCCATCATAAGGCATAAAATGCCAGATTGATTTTGGATGTTTTGATGTTTATTGAATGATTTTATGAGATCCATATTGTTCTATGCAGCACCAACAGCTGAGAAAAATGGTCTGCTTAGTTTGAAATCCAACCCAGACTGAAGTGCTTTTTTTAATTAAAATAATAAACATGTCATACTTACCTGCTCTGTGCAATAGTTTTGCACAGAGCAGCCCCGATCCTCTTCTTTTGGGGTTCCCTGCCTGTGCTCCTGGCTCCTGCTCTTCGGCGAGTGTCCCTACAGAAATCTGCTTTCTATGGAGGCACTCAGGTGTGCTTGATCCCAAGCTGTTCTTTCTGCGTTTATAGACACATACAACATGGCTCATCTCCACCCCTTGCTCTCTTCTCACAGAATTTGATTGACAGCGGCAGGAGCCAATGGCTCCCGCTGTTATCAATCTGCCCTGTGAGAAGGGAGAGAGCAGAGAATTGCTGCTCTTGGACATATCACCATATTGAAATCGGGCTTGGGTAAGTATAAGGGTGGTGAGGGGGAGATCCTGTAGCACAGTAAGTTTTTTTACTTTATTGCATAGAATGTATTAAGGTAAAAAACCCTATTTGTTTAGAACCACTTTAAAGCGTTTGTTAACCCCCCCAATAAAAATATATAGATCCTGGTCCCTTAAAGCAGATTACACAGCACAGTGCTTGTGCTGTGTAATCTGCCCCCCTCTAAACTGTAAAAAAAAAACCTGAATCTACCACTTCCTGTAAGCCTTCTCTAAACTGACGACGATAACCAGGGCTGCTCTGCCCTGATCACCGTGGTCAAAGTGCGTCCCTCCATCATACTCTGCCCTGCTCTGCTCTCTCCCCCCTCACCCCCTCCTTCCTGCCTGTCATCTCCCTCTCTGTCTCCAGCCCAGCCCCACCCCCCCTCCCGCCGCTATTATTGTAAAAATAAAAACTTAAATTTGTCACTGCCAGCCCCTCTATTAGAGGCTGGCATAGCACAATGTGTAAGTTGTTTTTAAAAACGAGTGTTCTAAATATCGAATTTCAGCTGTCATCAGGCCGGTCATGTGACTCGCGACCACTTTACAGCTCCGATGGATGGCTTCTGTGGAGGAAACGAGCAGCCATGTGATCTCCCCGGCCGATGTCAGAGGGAGATCACAGCCACTCCCACAGAAGACATCCATTGGAGCTGTAAAGCGGCCGCAAGTCACGTGACCTGTCTGAAGACAGCTGAATTTCAGTTTTTAGAACACTTGCAGCGCTGCCGGCTTTCTCCCTCTGGCCACTCTGCAGAGGGATCAGTTCTACATACTGGCAATTGGCAAAGTGTCCCGATCTGAAGCAGAAGATAGCTGCAGTCTCAGTCTGCCTGTGTCTCTGCTGGGTCTGAAACTCCCCCTCGTCAGTGTTATCTATGGTCAGCGTGAGCAAGAAGCTTGCTTCACCTCGTCCCTGAGTCCTGACCTTTGATCCCCCTCCCTACAGATCATACTCTCACCGCTCTGTGTTCACTGAACTCCAGGGATTGGATGGAGCAGTGCTTCTGGTGGAGGGGGTGAGTGGGGTGTTGTTGCTGCTGGAATAAAGTCACAAAACTTTAGGATTTTGGAGAGAGGTGAATATGAAGCCAGCCTAGTACTGCAGATAGCTGTCACTGCAGTGCTGAGCAAGAAGTCAGTGGACACATCTCTCTCTCCAGCTGCCAGGCATGTCTGCCCAGCCATTTCTATATACTATCCCTAATGTCCCTTTATACTTCACATAGCAGGAACAAACATTCCTGCTCACTGTTTCTTTTTTTTTCTTGCTTTTCACACATAGAGTCACTTGAATGGGCTGCCATATGTGTGACAAACACATCATAGAGGCTTTAGAAATTTTTAAGGTATGCGGCTTTGCCACATGACAAAATGTCTGTTCATTGCATTTGGTGTGCCATTAACAATTAATGGCACCACAAGTTCTATGCGCATGTGCAGTGCATTTCCAAAATGCACTGCAACTTGCCCACCTGTGCACTTTGTCACACATTCAGGAAACCTCAAATGTGAATGTGGCCTAATGTCTCGTATACACTGATAGTTTTCTTTTGCTAAACCCCACGGGCTGAACGAAAAAAACTGACACCTCAGGTCAGAGCCGATGTACTAACAATCAAATGTTAGTACAGCGATCTCCCTTGCTGTTCTATTGTGTTCTGACAAGGGGACGCCCCCCCACGCCAGTCAGGGAGATGGTCAGCAGCCCTTTTTTGGTCAAGCCGCTTCAACAGAAGCCAGCTGTCATACAGGGCTGTACACATGCCATGGCTGTGATGCTTTACTTCAGAGCTGTGACATATGTACTGCAGGCTACAGAATTTGACAGGCACCACCACCTGTCAAACTTCTCATTGAGTTCAATGTGGCTGCTCTGCACCTTGAAGCCAAATACTTGGCTTACAGCTGCAATGTGTTCTCACAATGTCAAATTGCCACTCAGCAGTTAAAAAAAAACAAAAAAAACACACAGGTGTCATGAGGCAACAGTAGCAAGGCTCTAATTTCTGCCATGGTTGCAAAGCATACTATTGCAACCATGGCATTTTAGCGATTTGATTTTCCGGGGGGGCCCTGTCAGGTAGGTTGTAGGGGGCCCTGTAATTTCTAACAGTGGCCCTGTCCATATAGCTAGAGAGCCTTGAACATGCAGGCTCTTGGCAGTGTTAATACCAGCCTATGTGCCGTTCAGCTTCAGGTAAACACTTTAAGGGCTTTTTCACATCAGGTGAATTGAGCTGCGTTGATCAGCATTGAAGGTTGTAAACCTCAGACATGAAATATGAACAAAGCATATCCCTCTATAGCAGTGGTTCTCAACCTGGGGATCGGGACCCCCTTGGGGGTCGAATGACAATTTGCCAGGGGTCACCGAAACCTGGGCTGTACCTGAAGCCTACACCACTCTCCCAGCCTTTTCTCGTCCGCTCAGCTGGGCTGTCCACTCAGCCACTTTGCAGCTGCCCATTCAGTTCACAGCATGGCTAGGGGGCAGAGACTAGAGGTCAGCTGACTGGTGAGGAATGAGAACTGGGAGGGGCTGGAGGAGACCCTATCTCCTGATTTGGGCATAGGTTTCACTGCTGCAAGACACCACATAGCTGGAGACACAGTGAGTAACACTACCTGTGATTATAGTTGCCATTAAAAGTCCCCACTACAGTTCTCAGGTCAGCAGATGACCTTGATCAAGAGCACCTAAGTTGGCTGATCAGGACTCCCCCCAGCACTGCCACTGATCGCATCCCCCCACCAAGGAGTAATAGAAGAAATAAAAATAGAGAATACATGGAAGGGAGAGGAAAAGAGGAGGAGGAACAAAGAAAAAGGGAGCAAAAGAATAAGAGAAAGAACAAGAAAGACGACTAGAGAGAGGGATGGGGAAAAAAACAAGAAATTAGGATAGAGAGAGATAAAAGGGAAAGAAAGGAGAACAAAGAGAAAGTGGAACATCCCAAAATGTACCATAAGGGCACTTTGACACTGCCAGCGCCCAGGTTGTTGCTGCTTTATACCTCGTCAGCGGTAAAGCACCACTATTTTTAGCAGCGCTTTACCGTAGTTTTTGCAGCGCTTTTCGTCCACTTTTAACTCCGCTAGCGGCTGAAAAAGGGTTAAAACCATCCACAAAGCGCAGCTGCAGCGGAACTTTGCCAGCGGTTCGGCGGCGCTGACCATTGATTTCAATGGGCAGGGGCGCTTTAGGAGCGGTGTATTCACCACTCCTACAGCGCTGCAAAGATGCTGCTTGCAGGACTTTTTTGACATCCTGTCAGCGCAGCGCCCCAGTGTGAAAACACTCGGGCTTTCACACTGGAATTGCAGCTGAGGCTTTCTTCAGATGCTTTACAGGTGCTATTTTTAGCGCTAAAGTGCCTGAAAAGCGCCTCCAGTAGTGGAAGGGGCTCAGCGAGCGCTAAATGTCCATGGGTTAGGGGTGCAAATTACTTGTCTTGCCTTGGGTGCCCGAACCCATGCTACGAAAATAATTTTACTGTTAGGGATCGCCACAACTTGGGAGATTTTGTCAAGGGGTCACAGCACTAGATAGGTTGAGAACCACTGCTCTATAGGGTGTACTTGTCTCATTTAAGAGCACCAAGTGTAATTTCTGTCTGCTGCTTTATACCTCTGCTAACAGCAGGAGTCACTTCTGACAAGTTTTCCTGACACCAAGAGAAAAAGGTGACAGGGGAGGGTTTCTTTGTGCTGTGTGAAGGGGGTGTGTCCCTTCCCTCCAATCAGCTCTCAGAGCTCTCCTCGCTGAGCTCTGAAGTGTGTAATTTTAGCTCCACTCCCCCTTTTTTTCCTCAACACTCAGACAAGCTTTATAAATCCTGCACTTTGAACAGGTGTAGAAAAGACTGCAAATAGATGCAATTTATGTAGAAGGATTGCTGGTTTGGGCACAGAGGTCCCAAATCTGTATCCAGGTCCTAGATTCCCAGAGTCTGTGTGTTTCGGGGAGACATAGACCACAATGCAAAGCAATAAGAAAAATGAGGGGAATAACTGCGCTACAGTGAAATACATAAACAATAACAATTATAGCCGCGATTCATCTATGTAACACAAACACAGTGAAATTAAATAAGAAAAAAAGGGGGTTGAATTGCGCTAAAACAGATTGGTGATCATACACATCATCACCAAACCAAATATTTAGAACTAAGTGAAGAGTTCCCCTTTAGTGTATACATAATATACAAAACACATGTCAAATGAATAATCAATCCAAAAATAAAATGTTCAAAGTGATAATAAAAAGTCCATGTATAAAAAATAAATCACCCAAGTGATATGAAAGTATCTTAAAAAAGTTCCAAAAAACATAAATTCTTGCTGTGAGAAGAAAAAAGCGTGCTTGCTCCACCACCGTGAAATCAGACTGGCCACTTACCAGAAACTCATTATCCCCCATTACAGATGATCAGAGAAAGCTGTTTGTTAATACTGCTTCGAACCACGACCAACATCCAAGCAACACCTTCAAGAGTTCTAGGAGCATAGATAACACATCTAATTTTCTGACTACCTATCCCACTTTTGAAGGCCCTGGAGAACAGGACAGTAGAAACACCTATAAAATTACCTATTTTGGAAAGAAAACGCCCCAACATATATTCTAAGAGGCACAATGAGCCGTTTGAACATGTCATTTTATTCCACATGTGTTTGGAAAATGTGGAAAGAAAATGAAAACATTTCTTTTTTTTTAAACAAACTTGTCAATTTATAAGATGTTTCTAAAACACAGCATGGACATAACAAGAATGACACCCCAAAATACATTTTGCTACTCCTCCTGAGTATGGCAATACCACGTGTGTGAGACTTTTTCAAAGCCTAGCCACATAGAGAGGCCCAACATCCAAGGAGCCCCGTCAGGTATTCTAGGGACATAAATAACACACCTAATTTCCTGACAACACATTTTTGAAGGCTCTTCATATTTCTAACACATAACATGTACATACCAAGAATTACACCCCAACATACATTCTGCTGAGCAAAGGGTAAACAAAAGATTACTAGGTTGCAGGCAGGGACGTGGTCAGCGACAGTGAAAGAAATTATCCAGGCAGCAGGCAGGAATACTGTCCATAGTCAGTACAAGCAGCAGGCAAAGATATTGGTCCTGGCAGCAGTCAGAGATGTGGTCAGCAACAACCAAAGGAATCATTCAGGCAGCAGGCAGGTATGTGGTCCATAAAAAGTCCTGGGTCAGTACAGGCAGCAGGTAGAGATATGGTCAGCACATATAAGTATTGACCCAGGCAATAGGCAGGAACTTGGTCCATACAAAGTCCTGGATCCGTGCAGGCAAAGATGTGGTCAGCACAGCCAAAAGATTGGTCCAGGCAGGAGGCAGGAACATGGTCCATAAGAAGTCCTGGGTCATTACAGGCAGCAATATGGTCAGCACATATAAGTATTGGTCCAGGCAATAGGCAGGAACATGGTCCATACAAAGTCCTGGATCTGTGCAGGCAAAGATATGGTCAGCACAGCCAAAGTATTGGTACAGGCAGCAGGCAGGAACATGGTCCATAAGAAGTCCTGGGTCATTACAGGCAGTAGGCAGAGATATGGTCGGCATAGCCAAAGTATTGGTCCAGGCAGCAGACAAGAACATCAGGCTTAGTGCCTCTGTCAGGTAAGATCTGGGCACAGGGGTAGAGGTTTCTTTCCACTCAACCTCTTCGGAGCCTCCAGACTCCAGACCTTGATCTGGGAATTACAAAACCTGGAGAAAACTAAAAACAATTTTTCTCTACTCTGAAGCCCCTCACATGTGTGAGATTCCTGTTATATCTTGAATTCCACTACTACAGTAGCAGGGCAAAAGATCAGTCCAAGTGGAAGGCAACAAATATGGTCGATTAACAGACTGAGGTCAATGCAGGTGGAAGGCAGAAACGTGGTTTAGAAACAATCCAGACAGCAGGCAGAAGCATTGTCAGTAAACAGGCCAGGGTCAGTTCAGATGGAAGGCAGAGGCATGGTCAATCAATCAATGATCAGCACAGATATTAGAAACGGGGAAATGGCAGCTGTTAAAAATAAGGGGAATTAATATTTTGATTGACATGTGATAATGTTGGAAGCAGCCTCCGATGCATAGGTCTGGTTTGGAGGGACTTTGGGGACAATGAACACTGGTGTTTCTTCTGCTGCATACCCAACATTTTTTTGGTGTCTTTTTCCTGTTTCTGCGGGTGGAATGTTCTCTGGAAAATGTTGTTCATGAAGTCTGCTCACACAATCAGAGCGAATGATTTTTGGGGAGGGATCCTTGCTGGTAGATCAGGGCAGTGACAATTTCTTCTAAATATTTAAGCAAAGTGGTGGGTCCTTCCACTGACTTTTGATTGATGAAATACGCATTATAAATGGCCCAATAGAAAAGGTAAATTACAACTTTATTGTTGATAAATAAGGCTGTAGCATCTGATCATTTTAATCCTACCGCCCATGAACCGATTAGAATCGTGGATACACTCAGGCGTTTGGATAGGACAGCGTCTACTGTAAATTTCCACCGAGGTGTCATTGTGGATGGTGAACAGGACCTACACATCTCTTTTATCCCTCCACTTCACGGACAATACTTTCTCGTTTCTCAGACTTGCTGACTCCCCTCTTTGTAGCCTTGTGCAAAGCCCTTACGTTTTTTTTGGGTGGTACCCCAGGCCAAGGTTTTCTCATGGTACAGGTGACGGAAAAGGGGCAGACTTGTACAGCAGTTATCAAGGTAGATATGATAACCCTTTTTGAACAGTGGGAATGCCAGGTCCCAGACAATTTTTCCATATGTGCTAATGTAGATTGGACACTCAGGGGGCTGGACCTTTGTGTCTTTGCCTTTGTACACGTGGAAGGCATGCACATATGCTGTGGCTCTTTCACAGAGCTTATTGAGCTTCAATCTTTACCTGGCCCTTTTACTTAGAACATATTGCCTGAATCCCAGCTGGTCAGTGAATTGGACAAGGGATTCGTCCGCACAGATGTTTTGGTCAGGGACATAAGGTTCAGCAAATCTCTTATTTATTAGTTAGTTACTTAGTTATTTATTAGTCGGCGGATTTTGCATAGTTTTTCATAGTTGGGATGATCTTGGGGAAGGCACTGTGAGCTATCATTGATATGCGAGAATGGTATGATCATGTCATAGCGTGACCTTCAACATTACAGCAGAATAAATTGGCATGTGATTAATGGAGTGGGTGGACCAGTAAGCATGTAAATAGTTTTTTAGTAAGCCCCATGTTAAACGTAAGGTCCAAAAACAATTTAAACTCCTCCACTGTGAGACATCTCCATTGAAACAGACAGGCATAGGATGAATTTGGGTTGTTTGCAATATATTGCTTGGCAAAAAGGTTAGTCTGGTCCACAATGAATTGAAGTAAATTGGAAAGGGAAAACAAAAATCTATTTTTCAAAAAATATCAGTGTTGGCCTGCACACCTGCCCTGACAGGTACACTGATAGATGCACTGACAGGTATACTGATGAGCTGTATTGACAGATACAATGATGGCTGCACTGATGGGCTGCACTGACAGGTACACTGATGGCTGCACTGATGTACTGCACTGACGGGTAAACTGATGGGATGCACTGACAGGTACTCTTTATTTATGACAGTGTGGTGCACAATACTAAAGGGTTTAACTGTGGTAACTCACTGTTCTCAGGTTCTCCACCTCACACAGGATTGGTGTATGAGAAGCCAGGAACAGCGAGTTTACATTTGTGACCAGCTGTGATTGGGCAAGCCGATCACGTGGTAAAGAGCCAATGATATTGGCTCTTTACTCTGATCATTGATGCTCTGTGTCTGAAGGATACAGCTCACCACCGATCAGCACGCATGAGTGGTGTGATGAGGAGGACGTCATATGATGGCATTCAGAGAGACAAAAGGCCCACCAGCCACCAATTTGCTATTAGCCGGGGTAAAAAAAGTATGCCGCTCCACAAAAAAATAAAAATTCCCTGCTGTGCTCCACCATAATAAACACCACTCTCCACACACACCAGCTGTGCTCTTACCTAGTTATTTGGATCTATAGTAGAAAGCGCTCATAGCACTTACTGCATTAAAAGACTTTTATTTAAAAAACAATTATTGTTAAAATCCACATAGGGGGTTATTTACTAAAGGCAAATCCACTTTGCACTGCAAGTGCACTTGAAAGTGCACTGAAAGTGCACTTGGAAGTAAAGTCAGATCCGAGGGGGATGTGCAAGGAAAATAAAAAACAGCATTTTAGCTTGTACATGATTGGATGATAAAATCAGCAGAGCTTCCACTCATTTCAGATCTACCCCTTAGATTTAGAGCGACTGCACTTCCAAGTGTACTTTCAAGTGCATGTCACGTACCTGACGGTAGAGCCTGATGTGCAGGGAACGGCCTCTCTTGCTCCTCTGATTCTGGCCCCCTGATAGAGTAGACAGGAGGAGCAGAAGTGCAGAGTCGCACAAGTGCCAAACAGTTCGTCTTCACTGTAATGTAGAACAGCGGCAGGTGGCACGGTGCTGGAGCAGGGTTCTCCAATGAGCGGAAGATGCAGGTCGGGCAAGCCGGGTCAAACACTGGCAGGAACGTCAGGAGCAGAAGCAGAGGCAGGTGCGTAGTCTGGATGCAGGCAGGGTCGGCAACGGGCTGGCAGCGTGGTAGTAGAAGGAGCAGGCAGATGCAGAGTCAGAACAAGCCGGGTCAGATGCAGGCAGCAGGTAGCAGAGTCAGAGGCAAGCCGGGTCGGTAAACAGGTGCAGATATCATGGGTAAAGCAGGCAGGAACACACGGGAACGCTGTAGAACGGACAGCACTGGATGCAAGCACAGACCAAGTTTAAATAGCCTCTTGGTAATGTGCACACAGGTGAACCAAAGGTGTTCTAACAGAGGCTGAGGTCACAGGTCGACTTCTCCATCGGCCATCTTGAGTACTGGCTGGTCTTCCCTGACAGGCTGAGGTCACAGGTCGACCTCTCCTTCAGCCATCTTGAGTACTGGCTAGTCTTCCCTGACAGGCTGAGGTCACAGGTCGACTTCTCCTTCGGCCATCTTGAGTACTGGCTGGTCTTCCCTGACATTGCCCCCCCCTAACGGGCAGCCTCCGGATGCCCAATCTGGCTACTTTGTTAGGATAGGTCCTCTTAAAGGTTCGGATCAGTTCTTGGGCATGAATGTTGGTTTCAGGTTCCCACGAATTGTCTTCAGGACCGTAACCCCTCCACTTAATAAGATATTGAACTTGACCTCTCCTTCTCCTGCAATCTAAAATCGCCTCTATTTCAAATTCCTCTTCGCCATCTACCACCACAGGTTCGGGTGGCTCTGTATTCCGATCCGGAAAAGAGTTGGGGATGGCGGGCTTCAGTAAGGTTATATGAAACACCGGGTGGATCCTGAAGGTCTCCAGTAACTCCAGCTCATAGGCAACATCGTTAATTCGTCTCTTTACAGGAAACGGTCCCATGAATCTGGGGCCTAATTTCCTTGAAGGACAGGTTAGTTTCAGATTTGTTGTGGCTAACCAGACTTGGTCCCCCGGGTTCAGGATCAGGTCCCCTCTTCTCTTCTTATCGAAGATCTGATTGTTATAAGCTTGAGTCTTGGCCATTGTCTCTTGTAGCAGCTTGTTGTTGGATCTAAAGAAATCCAATGTTTCAAGTACAGCGGGTACCGGGCATTCTGGAATGTTATTAAACAGAAAGGACGGGTGAAAACCGTAGTTTGCGAAGAAGGGAGATTGTTTTGTGGCTGAATGAGAAGAATTATTGTAGGCAAACTCGGCTAAGGGAAGTAAGGACACCCAATCGTCTTGTGAAAAGGAGGAGAAGCAACGCAGATATTGTTCCAGTGTCTGGTTGGTCCTTTCTGTCTGACCATTAGTCTGCAGATGATAGGCTGAAGAGAATGAAAGTTCAATACCCAAGGATTCACACAAGGATCTCCAGAATCTGGAGGTGAACTGGACCCCTCTGTCTGAGACGATGTTAGCCGGAACCCCATGGAGTCTTATAACCTCTCTGATGAAGATCCATGCCGTCTCTTGTGCAGAAGGGGTGCCCTTCATAGGAATGAAGTGGGCCATCTTGGACAATCGATCAACGATTACAAAGATAGTACTGTATCCCTCGGATGGGGGCAGTTCCACAATGAAGTCAATTGAAATCATTCTCCATGGTCTGTTCAGGACAGGTAATGGCTTCAACAGACCCCAGGCCCTGGATTTGCTGTTCTTATTACGGATGCAGGTGGTGCACGATTCCACATCTCCTATAGTCTCTTGCCACCCCCGGCCACCAGAAGGTTCGCTGCACCAATTCAGCAGTATTGCTGACCCCAAAGTGTCCTGCCAGCACGTGGTCGTGGCACATGCTCAACGTGGCAGTTCGTAGATCCTCTGGCACGAAGACCTTATCCTCATACCAGAGTAGCCCTTCCTGTGTCCGTAAAGTGATCCCAGATGGTGTAGAACTCCTCACAGAGGCTTGTTTAATCTGCGTCATTAAGTCCCCTTGTAGGAGAAGGAAATTTCCCGAGGACAGGATCGTATCCAGGGGAAAGAGATGTCTTGGGATTTGCTAAACATGCGTGATAGCGCATCTGGCTTTATGTTCTTGGATCCAGGTCTGTATGTCAGATGGAAGGTAAATCTCGAAAAGAAAAGTGCCCACCTGGCCTGGCGAGGTCTCAATCTCTTTGCTGTTCTTAGATATTCGAGATTCTTGTGATCTGTGTAGATTAAGATTGGATGTGCTGCTCCCTCGAGAAGGTATCTCCATTCTTCTAATGCTGCCTTAATTGCTAAAAGTTTGCGATCCCCAACGTCGTAATTCTTCTCCCCGCTAGACAGTTTACGCAAGAAGAACGCAACTGGGTGCAACAGGGCCTTGGGGCCCTGTCTTTGGGACAAGATAGCTCCCACCGCAGTTTCCGAGGCATCCACTTCTAAGACATACGGTAAGGCCGAG
This sequence comes from Aquarana catesbeiana, assembly GCF_042186555.1. Lineage (NCBI taxonomy): Eukaryota > Metazoa > Chordata > Amphibia > Anura > Ranidae > Aquarana > Aquarana catesbeiana. Next base: position 149,989,913 of record NC_133324.1, on the reverse strand, counting down.
TCTGGGTGCTTCAAGACGGGTGCGGATGTGAAAAACCTCTTCAGCGTTTCAAAGGCCGACTGAGCCTCTGGAGACCAGCGGAATCGGGACCCCTGTTTGGTATGCTGTGTAATGGGGGCAATGATTGCTGAGAACCCCCGAATAAATTTTCGATAAAAGTTTGCAAAGCCTATGAAACGTTGAATACCTTTCTTGTCACATGGAGTAGGCCAGTCCAGGATAGCCGTTACCTTCTGGGTATCCATCCGGATACCTTCGGTGGAAATGATCAGCCCCAGAAATTGGATACTCTGGCATTCAAACTCGCACTTCTCGGGTTTGGCATATAATCCGTGTTGTCAAAGGTGAGTTAATACACTTCTCACGTGTCTGCGGTGGTGTTCTAGGGAGGAAGAAAAAATTAGCATATCATCAAGGTATACAATGACAAATAAGTCCAGGAAGTCTCTGAGAACATCATTAATGAAATGCTGGAAGGTAGCCGGAGAGTTGCAGAGCCCGAAGGGCATCACGAGATACTCGTAATGCCCAAATCGTGTGCGGAAAGCAGTCTTCCACTCGTCTCCCTCCCGAATGTGCACCAAATTATAGGCACCCCGAAGATCCAATTTTGTAAATATGGTAGCGGAACCAAGTCTTTGAAAAAGTTCGGGAACTAATGGAAGTGGGTAACGGTTCTTCACCATCACCTTGTTAAGTTTACGGTAGTCCACACAGGGCCTTAAGGACTGATCCTTCTTCTGGACGAAGAAAATCCCCGCCCCAGCTGGAGACGTGCAAGGGCGGATGAAGCCTTTCCTGAGATTGTGGTTGATATAGTCCTTCAGTGCCACCAGCTCGCTTTCAGACAGAGGGAAAATCCTCCCAAAGGGAACTTCGGCTCCGGGGAGTAGCTCTATAGGGCAGTCATAGGGCCGATGAGGTGGGAGGATCTCTGCCCCCTTCTTACTAATCACGTCTAGGAAGCTGTGGTAGGCTGGAGGCACAAGCTGACTGGTTTCAGAGTCCGTATCTAGACACAGCAGAGCGGGAACATCACAGGAGGTCTGTAGGCAGTGCTGGGTGCAGTAAGAGGAGACAAAGTTAATGCTTCCTTTAGACCAGTCGATATGGGGATCGTGGGCCTTCAACCAAGGTATACCGAGGATAACTGGGAACAGAGGGGAAGCGATGGCGTCTAGTCGTAGCAGTTCTCGGTGGTCCTGGGACATGATGGTCAACAGAGGAATGGTTTCGTGAGTGACTGCTCCGGACTTAATGGTGGAACCATCAGCCAAGTGAACCGAGAGTTTCTGTGCTTTAGGCTGCAGGGAGATATGATGTTCGGCAGCAAAGGACAAGTCCACAAAGCAGCTGCAGGCTCTGGAATCAATTATGGCGGTAGTCTGAAGAGTCCTTCCTGGCAGCTGTAGAGAAATGGGAATAGTAAAGTGAGCGGAATTGCTACGCGAGCTTGGGGTTAGCGAGGCAGACGTAGTGAAGAGAGACTTACGAGGTTTCACTGGGCAGGACCTCACGTAATGTCCGGATCCCCCGCAGTATAAGCATAAGTTCTGTTGGCGGCGGCGTTGTCGTTCTTCAACAGTAAGAGAGGGCCGCAGCAGGCCGAGTTGCATAGGTTCCAGGGCATCAGGAGCCGGAGTGGCTGGAGCAGGTGGAGCGGGATAGGACGAACTGGGTACCCGAGGTAACATCCACACTGGACGGGATGGAGTGGATGCTCTCTCTAGTCTTCGTTCTCTCAGCCGGCGATCGATCTGGATGGATAGATCAATCAGAGTTTCTAAGGTAGGGGGTACCCCTACCCGCGCTAACTCATCTTTGAGTGGTTCAGAGAGGCCCATACGAAATTGGTATCGTAGGGTGGCGTTGTTCCAGTTTGTGTCAAATGCCCATCGTCAAAATTCAGAGACGTAGTCTTCCACCGCCCTACGACCCTGTTGAAGTGCATGAAGGGCCGCTTCGGCTGAAGCTGTCTGCTGAGGATCTTCGTACAGCTGGGCCATGGCACTGAAGAAAGAGGTTAAGTCGGATAAGCATTCGGCCTTCTGTTCCAGAAGGCGGTGGGCCCAGGACTGTGGCTCCCCTTGTAGCAGGGAGATTACAAAGCCGACCTTGGTAACTTCTAAGGAGAATGTGCGGGGTTGAAGGGCAAAATACAGTTCACATGCGTTCCGAAACGCTCTAAACTTGCTGCGTTCCCCCAGGAACCGGTCTGGGGTAGGTACCCTGGGATCAGGTGGGAGCATGACCACGGCAGGAGCAGGAGAAGATCCCTGGGAGGAGGCTGATGCTGAAGGTGGACCCTGTGGAGTTGCAGCGCCCGTCAGGGTCTGTAGGCGTCCCTCTAGCTGAGTGTAGCCCTGCTGTAGGTCTTTGACGGCTTGTGCCAAGCCGGCCAGGTGATGGCAAAGTTCATCCATAGGAGAGGGTCCCTGCGCAGGCTCAGACATGGCTGTCCGTTACTGTCATGTACCTGACGGTAGAGCCTGATGTGCAGGGAACGGCCTCTCTTGCTCCTCTGATTCTGGCCCCCTGATAGAGTAGACAGGAGGAGCAGAAGTGCAGAGTCGCACAAGTGCCAAACAGTTCGTTTTCACTGTAATGTAGAACAGCGGCAGGTGGCACGGTGCTGGAGCAGGGTTCTCCAATGAGCGGAAGATGCAGGTCGGGCAAGCCGGGTCAAACACTGGCAGGAACGTCAGGAGCAGAAGCGGAGGCAGGTGCGTAGTCTGGATGCAGGCAGGGTCGGCAACGGGCTGGCAGCGTAGTAGTAGAAGGAGCAGGCAGATGCGGAGTCAGAACAAGCCGGGTCAGATGCAGGCAGCAGGTAGCAGAGTCAGAGGCAAGCCGGGTTGGTAAACAGGTGCAGGTATCACGGGTAAAGCAGGCAGGAACACACGGGAACGCTGTAAAACGGACAGCACTGGATGCAAGCACAGATCAAGTTTAAATAGCCTCTTGGTAATGTGCAAACAGGGGAACCGAAGGTGTTCTGACAGAGGCTGAGGTCACAGGTCGACTTCTCCGTCGGCCATCTTGAGTACTGGCTGGTCTTCCCTGACAGGCTAAGGTCACAGGTCGACCTCTCTTTCGGCCATCTTGAGTACTGGCTAGTTTTCCCTGACAGGCTGAGGTCACAGGTCGACTTCTCCTTCGGCCATCTTGAATACTGGCTGGTCTTCCCTGACAGTGCACTTGCAGTGCAAAGTGGATTTGCCTTTTGTAAATAACCCCCGTTGTGCTTTGTTGTACTATAGTGCCGTGTTTCTCAACTCCAGTCCTCAAGGCGCCCCAACAGGTCATGTTTTCAGGCTACCCATTATTTTACACAGGTGATTTGATCAGTTTCACTGCTTTAGAAATTACCAAAGCAGTTTCATCTGAGGGAAATCCTGAAAACATGACCTGTTGGGGGGCCTTGAGGACTGGAGTTGAGAAACATTGATATAGTGTACTATGCTTATGACTGCTCATTCATTCTGCAACTCTGATCGATAGGGATGAGCTTCGAGTTCGAGTTGAACTCATGTTCGACTCGAACATCGGCTGTTCGCCAGTTCGCCAAACAGCGAACAATTTGGGGTGTTCAATGGCAAATACGAATGCCGCGGAACACCCTTTAAAAGTCTATGAGAGAAATCAAAAGTGCTAATTTTAAAGGCTTATATTCATGGTATTGTCATAAAAAGTGTTTGGGGACCTGGGTCCTGCCCCAAGGGACATGGATCAATGCAAAAAAAGTTTTAAAAAGGTCCGTTTTTTCGGGAGCAGTGATTTTAATAATGCTTAAAGTGAAACAATAAAAGTGTAATATCCCTTTAAATTTCATACCTGGGGGGTGTCTATAGTATGCCTGTAAAGGGGCACATGTTTCCCGTGTTTAGAACAGTCTGACAGCAAAATGACATTTCAAAGGGAAAAAAAGTCCTTTAAACTGCTCGCGGCTATAATGAATTGCCGGTCCGACAATACACATAACAGTTCATTGATAAAAACGGAATGGGAATTCCCCACAGGGGAACCCCGAACCAGAATTAAAAAAAAAAAAATGACGTGGGGGTCCCCCTAAATTCCATACCAGGCCCTTCAGGTCTGGTATGGATATTAAGGGGAACCCCGGCCAAAATTTTTTAAAAAAATGGCGTGGGGTCCCCCTCAAAATCTATACCAGACCCTTCAGGTCTGGTATGGATTTTAAGGGGAACCCCGCGCCAAAATTTAAAAAAAAAACGGCGTGGGCTCCCCCAAAAATCCATACCAGACCCTTATCCGAGCATGCAACCTGCCAGCCTGCAAGAAAAGAGGGGGGGACGAGAGAGCGCCCCCCCCTCTTGAACCATACCAGGCCACATGCCCTCAACATTGGGAGGGTGTTTTGGGGTAGCCCCCAAAACACCTTGTCCCCATGTTGATGAGGACAAGGGCCTCATCCCCACAACCCTGGCCGGTGGTTGTGGGGGTCTGCGGGCGGGGGGCTTATCGGAATCTGGAAGCCCCCTTTAACAAGGGGACCCCCAGATCCCAGACCTGCCCCCTGTGTGAAATGTGTCAAAAAACGTTAAAAATGACAAGAGACAGTTTTTGAAAATTCCTTTATTTAAATGCTTCTTCTTTCTTCTTCTATCTTCTTTCTTCTATCTTCTATCTTCCTTTGGTTTCTTCCTCCATCTTCTTCTTCTTTTGGTTCTTCTCGTTCTTCTGGTTCTTCTGGTTCTTCCTCCGGTGTTCTTGTCCGGTATCTTCCTCCACGGCGTCTTCTTCCCTTCTCCTCGGGCCGCTCCGCATCCATGATGGCATGGAGGGAGGCTCCCGCTGTGTGACGCTTCTCTCTTCATCTTCTCTTCATCTTCTTGTCTTCATCTTCTTTTCAGGCCGCTCCACATCCATGATGGCATGGAGGGAGGCTCCCGCTGTGTGACGCTTCTCCTCTTCTGACGGTTCTTAAATAACGGGGGGCCCCGCCCCCTCTGATGCACGGGGACTTGTCGAGGACTTCCCTGTGGCATTCCCCGTGACGTCAGAAGGGGGTGGGGTTACGTAACGGGTGACCCCGCCCCCTCTGACGTCACGGGGAATGCCACAGGGAAGTGCCCGTCAAGTCCCCGTGCATTAGAGGGGGGCGGGGTCACCGGGTGGCCCCGCCACCCGTTATTTAAGAACCGTCAGAAGAGGAGAAGCTTCACACAGCGGGAGCCTCCCTCCATGCCATCATGGATGCGAAGCGGCCCGAAAAGAAGATGAAGAGAAGAAGATGAAGAGAAGAAGATGAAGAGAGAAGCGTCACACAGCGGGAGCCTCCCTCCATGCCATCATGGATGCGGAGCGGCCCGAGGAGAAGAAGGGAAGAAGACGCCGATGCCACAGAGGAAGATGCCGGACGAGAACACCGGAGGAAGAACCAGAAGAACCAGAAGAAGATGGAGGAAGAAACCGAAGGAAGATAGAAGAAAGAAGATAGAAGAAAGAAGAAAGAAGAAGCATATAATAATAATAAATAATAAAAAAATATAAATAATAAATATAATAAAGGAATTGTCACAAACTGTCTCTTGTCATTTTTAACATTTTTGACACTTTTTTAGTGAAATGGTAGGGGTACTTTTGTACCCCCTTACCATTTCACACAGGGGGGAGGGCCGGGATCTGGGGGTCCCCTTGTTAAAGGGGCTTCCAAATTCCAATAAGCCCCCTGCCCACAGACCCCCACAACCACCGGCCAGGGTTGTGGGGATGAGGCCATTGTCCTCATCAACATGGGGACAAGGTGTTTTGGGGGGCTACTCCAAAGCACCCTCCTAATGTTGAGGGCATGTGGCCTGGTACGGTTCAGGAGGGGGGGGCGCTCTCTCATCCCCCCCTCTTTTCCTACGGCCTGCCAGGTTGCGTGCTCGGATAAGGATTTTTGGGGGGAGTCCACGCCGTTTTTTTTTATTTTGGCGCGGGGTTCCCCTTAAAATCCATATCAGACCTGAAGGGCCTGGTATGGAATTTAGGGGGACCCCACGTCATTTTTTTTTTAAATTTTGGTTCAGGGTTCCCCTGTGGGGAATTCTTATGCCGTTTTTATCAATGAACTGTTATGTGTCTTGTCGGACCGGCAATTCATTATAGCCACGAGTAGTTTAAATGACTTTTTTTCCTTTGAAATGTAATTTTGCTGTCAGACTGTACTAAACACGGGAAACATGCGCCCCTTTACAGGCATACTATAGACACCCCCCAGGCACGAAATTTAAAGGGATATTACACTTTTATTGTTTCTCTTTAAGCATTATTAAAATCACTGCTCTGGAAAAAACGTCTGTTTTTAAAACTTTTTTTTTGCATTGATCCATGTCCCCTGGGGCAGGACTCAGGTCCCCAAACACTTTTTATGACAATAACTTGCATATAAGCCTTTAAAATTAGCACTTTTGATTATTCATGTTCATGTCCCATAGACTTTAATGGTGTTCGCGTGTTCGAACAAATTTTTTGCTTGTTCCCAAGTTCTGGTGCGAACCGAACAGGGGGGTGTTCGGATCATCCCTACTGATCGCTAGCACCACTCACCACTTAGCACGCTGAACTCATTCCATTGAGGTACCATCAGTGGCATTGTGACATCACTGGCATTGTGACATCACCCAAAACTCTGCCCCAAAACGTTACCTCAGTGCAATTTTATCAGGGGCTAGGAGCTGCATGACATACTCCTGTTGTCAAGTTAATCACTTAAAAGGGAAGATAAAAATAACCATAAGTATTCCTAATAATGTTCCCTCCTACACACACACACACACACACACACTTAGGTGTCCACCAGTTATGGGGAACTTCTCCTGATATAAGAAATTGTCATCTTCCAGCATGACAATGACCCAAAATATACCGCCATGGCAACAAAGGAGTGGCTAAAGAAGAATTAGGGTCATGGAGTGGCCTCTCCAGACCTCAATCCTATAGAAAATTTATTGAGGGAGCTGAAACTTCGAGCTGCCAATCAACAGCCAAGAAACCTTAAGGATTTAGAGAAGACCTGTAAAAAAGAGTGGACCAAAATCCCTCCTGAGATGTATGCAAACCTGGTCACCAACTACAAGAAACATCTTACCTCGGTGCTTGCCAACAAGGGTTTTGCCACCAAGTACTAAGTCATGTTTTGCTTGGGGATCAAATACTTATTTCACTCACTGAACTGCAATTTAATTTATAGCATTTGTTTTATGTGTTTTTTTTTTCTGGATTTTTGGTTTATATTCTGTCTTTATCATTTAAAATACAGCTATGATAAAAATTATAGACCCTTCATTTCTTTGTAAGTGGGCAAACTTACAAAATCTGCAGGGGATCAAATACTTATTTCCCCCACTGTAAGCATTCTGGAGGGGTTCTCAATAAGGGATGGAATGACAGAAGCGGGATTAGACTGCCATGGCCATTCTGCTTATAAAGCTTCATCACGGTCATCTTGCTCTTCCGGTGGAGGTTGCTGTTACTGCATCATAGGAGATCACCGGGATGGGCACCTGCACTGCTTCATTCAATGGTAGGAGTAGGAGGTGCTTATGGTGCCAAAGTCTTCAAAAAGTCTCCCCTCTGGGCAAATCTTATACACAGGAAGCCTGGGCAACTAAGCATAAATGATATATGGCTTTAAGCTCTACCAGTTGGCTAGTTTGTGCTTCCCACGAGGGTCCAGATTTCTCAACAGCACCCTGTCAGCAGATTGTAGATTGTGAAATCAGACTCCTACATTATAACTCCTCTTGTTTTGCTGACTTCGGGCATCGAAGGCAGTGTGGTTACAGTACAAGATTTTTTATCCTTTTTTGGAAAGCTTTATCATAAAATTTGAAAGTGGTTGTAAAGGCAGGTTGTGGTTGTAATGCATTCTATATGCATTAAAATAAGATATCTTCTGTGTGCAGCAGCCCCCCTCAGCCCCCATAATACTTACCTGAGCCCCATTTTTTCCAGCGATGTCCACAAGTGTTATTGGTCATCTGGGACTCTCCCTCCTGATTGGCTGAGGCACAGCAGTGGCGCCATTGGCTCCCGCTGCTGTCAAACAAAGTCAGTTAGCCAATTAGGAGAGAGAGGGGGCGGGCTCCATGTCTGAATGGACACAGGGAGCTGTGACTCGGCTCAGGTACCCCCATAGCAAGCTGCTTGCTATGGGGGCACTCGACAGGAAGGAGGTGCCACAAGCAAAGAAGAGGGACCTGAAAAGAGGAGGATCAGTGCAAATCCACAGCAGGTAAGTATAATATGTGTGTTATTTAAAAAAAAAAAAAAAACACGTTTTAATCACTTTAAATGATCAGTTACCATCAAAACATTAGAAAAGTGGAAAAATACTGCGCAAATATCAATATATATAGTGACAGCTGCTACACAAAATGTGACCAAAATTTTTAGACAAATGCACACCAACTGCATCGAACCTGGACTTTGTAGGTGGTCCATAGGGACGACCCTAGTTGGCAGGGTCCTCTGCTGTATACTCCCCATAATGTTTGACAGTAACTATCTCCACTCTCATGCAAAGCCAATGGAAGCAATCTATAACTAGTATGAAAATCTTAATAATGGTTGCAAGATTCCAGTCAAATCTCGGGAAATACTTTTAAAGTTGTAGAAACCCATTAAAAGGCAGTCTTTTCTTTGTTTTCAGGGTGCATATGGATCTGGTGTTATTCACGTCCAGTACCCTAAATCACGTGGCCCCTGTCAAATAGGAGTGTTCTCTAATCATGGAATGGTACTGTATATTGATTTGTGGTGGTTCTTCTGTTTAGGGTATGTAAGTCAAAATACATCATAATGGAGCCCTTCTTCTGAACCACCAATATGTGGGATGCATATAGGCTCCAAAAGTCTTAAATGATTCCAGTTGTCTTCAATTTTGCAATGTGCTTTATTGAATATTGCAAATCATCAAGCAGGATTTGGCAAGCACTCTTTGCATGCCCCACATAGAACACATCTTTGGAGAACAGCTCTCACCACCTCAAAGCTGGGCTTCCATTCTGGAGATATCGGAGTGTCCTCTGAGTAGAAGAAGGCCACAGGGATTTAATCTTCTGCTCCTCCCATTTACACTTATGAGGATTATCCCTTCAGCTTTGTAGCACTTTGTGCGGGGTCACTTCTGGGATTAACCCTATTCCAAAAACTCTCCCTTCCCCTGGATCTGCGTCTAATAGGATGTAAGGTACCAGTGGATAACAGTTTAATATCACTGAGGCTCAAAAGCAGGCCACTTCCCTTTGAACACTCGCTCAATGGAATTCATAAAGAGTATCTAAGATACTCCTTAGAATTCTAACATGTCTCCACACAACAAATGTCAGCCACACAACAAATGTCAGAGTGGGCAACAGATTCATGTACCTGTTGTAGACAGGTATGAGATTCTGGGGCATGCATTAAGAGTGTTTCCTGGGTGCACTTACGCCATACAGGCACAATGCCCTCAGTTCAACTGTGCTACCTCTTCCACTAAACCTGTCAGACAAGGCGACATTGGGGAGTCTTATACCTGGAATCTGATACAAATTCACAGACACTAGTTCCCAATCATATCTGCTTTCTTTGTCATTGGCAGCAGGAAGTGAGTGGATCCTTAGCCAATAGACAGCCTGTTATTGACTATAGAAGCCACCCCTGTCTGCTGTCATTTACAAGGCAAGAGTGGACCTGATGGGGAACTCATATCTCAGTTTCCCCATCAGATTCTGCCCACTATAGAATTACTGATTGCTAGGAGGCTGTCGACTGTGAAGCCCAACATGTGAAACAACCACTGAGAAGGAGTAGGTAGCAGCGGAAAATATCCGCTTCTGCTACAATGTGTACAGGGACAGGCGCTTTGCCCTTCTCTGTATGCCAAGTTAGAGTAGCTTTTAATTATCTCTAGTTTTGATATCTATGAAACATGCAATAATATTTCCATGTTTTAAAAGTGGTGCTATTAAGAAGTGAGGAAGTGTCAACTGTATATTTAGGGTATTGAGAGGGGCTCTACCAAAAGACTTGGGGCTCCCTTTTTTAAAATTTTTTGTCTGGATTTGGACCTAGCTGATGTGGTTGAGCACCTAATTGGCTCCACCACTAGTAGAAGATCCCGTAATGCCATGGAAACTTCTGTCAGATTTTAGGAGCCTCTAGGTTCTGAACATTGGACCTGACAGTGCCTGACCTCCCCAAAGTTGTAGAACTTATCTTTGACTAGTAATTGTTTATATTTCAAAGATTGCTTGTTTGTTGAAGGCATATTTTCCTAGGCTGGGTGCTTTGTTACATCCATTCCTGCTTAAATCTCTACCACTTGCATCATTGTCAGAAACCATGAAATCAGGTTGAGACAGAAGTACAGTTAAATCACACTTGTTTAATAATAAAAGTAAAAAGAACAAATGTAGTCAAAACATAGCCGAATTTCAGTGACTGGAATGGATAGTCAGCCAAGCCAGAAGTCAGGGATCAATGTAGTGGAACATCAAGCAGAATCTGGAGCCAGAAGGGATGTCAGCAAAGCAAGTCTTGAACAGGATCGCAGAAGATAGTTTCTGTGATGTGACCAAGGTGACCAATGTGACCAAGGCGAAGGCAGAGCACCTCTGGACTGGCTGGCTTAAGTAGGCAGGACTGACGAGCAGGATATCAACAACAGCTGAGTAACTGTGGAGAGATAGGAGCTGGCAAATAGCTGACAGCTGAGAGAAGGAAAGGCTGAGCCCATCCCTGACAGTACCCCCTCCTCAACGACCCCTCCCCCTCGGAGAACCACCAGGCTTGAGGGGAAACATCTATGGAAATCACGGAGGAGGACAGGGGCACATACGTCTGAGGATGAGACCCAAGAGCGTTCCTCCGGACTGTACCCTTTCCAATGCACCAGGTACTTTACGCACCCACGGAACCTACAGAAGTGAACAATGGACTTTACTTCATACTCCTCATGGTTCTCAACCTGTATAGGGTGAGGACATGGCACCGAGGTGGTAAAGCAGTTGCAGACCAAAAGTTTTAATAAAGAGACATGAAATACATTCAAAGTAGGCATATTAAAAGGAAGATCTAATGTGTAAGCCACTGGGATAATCCTGCGAAGAATACGGAAAGGCCCAATAAACTGAGGTGCCAACTTCAGTGAGGGAACACGAAGTCGGAGGTTTTGAGATGACAGCCAGACCCTGTCCCCAACCTGGTAGGAGAGTGCAGGCATCTGCGGAGAGGCATGGAGTCTGTACTTATCATTAGTATGTTGCAAAGCCTCCTGGACTTGTGCCCAAGTGGAACGAAGACCGCGGAGATGCTCCTCTAACGCAGGAATATTCTGCGGCACAAACGAGTCAGGCAACATGGAATTCGCCATAAATGGGGAGAATCGGGAAGCAGAATTCAAGTCACTGTTGTGAGCAAACTCTGCCAACGGTAATAGGTCTGATCAGTTGTTATGATGGTCAGAAATATAGCAACGTAGGAATTGCTCCAAGGACTGGTTGCCTCCTTCTGCGGCCCCATTAGACTGCGGACGATACGCAGAGGAGAAAGCAAGCTGAATTCCCAACTGTGCACAAAAGGCTCGCCAGAACCGGGACACAAAATGACTACCCCTGTCGGAGACAATCACCTTGGGTAGCCCATGTAAGCAAAAGATCTCCCAAGCAAAAATAGAAGCCTGTTCCTTAGAAGTGGGCAACTTCTTAAGTGAAATACAATGACACATCTTTGAGAACCAGTCAACCACCATAAGGATAACTGTGTTGCCCTGGGAGTTGGGTAACTCCACAATGAAATTAAGTTTCTGTGATGCGACCAAGGCGAAGGCAGAGCTCCTCTGGACTGGACGGCTTAAGTAGGCAGGACTAACGAGCAGGATATCATCAACAGCTGAGTAACTGTGGAGAGATAGGAGCTGGCAATTAGCCGACAGCTGAGCAGCCAGCTCAGAGAAGGAAGGGCTGGGCCCAGCCCTGACAATTACCAACTTCTAGATCTCAGTAACTAAAATTCATTTAGTTGTTATAGCATATAGCAAAGATGACATTTCACAAACTATATGAACCCAGTCAGTGTTACTATTGGTAGTTGTACCCATGATAAGCTATCATCTTTGTATCATCTCCAGCTGCACAGAAACTGGTGACTGAAGGGAGGAATAAAGTATAATTGAGCCAACCTTTGGGTGCAAGCCTATTTCATTGCCTCGAGGAAAACAAAAAAATAAAACATTGACATGCTACCACCCTTAATCATATTTGGATCTCCTAATTATGCTTACTTTTTAGGAGGCAATAATTTGCCCAGAAACTGAAAAGTCTTATACAATAAAGCAAGAAAATAAAGTCTGCAGTATCTGCATATCATTTCCATAGACTAAATAAGGTTCTGACTCAAACTTTTCCCTCTTAATTGCCAATCACTCCGACAAAGTAAACTCTGTGGTGCTGCCAAAGCTTTCTTCTTGCATCTCAAGCCAAAACATACTGGCAGGGAAAAGTACTTGTAGAACAGCACTGAAAAACTACACTTACTTACAAACACATTCTATGGGCGCTATTATGTCCAGAGATTAAACACATGTGTTTCTGATAGATAGCCCTAGCTCTTAGCAGTGCAACTGGCTAATGCTACAGATTATCATGCACACTTGCAAGGATGGGAAACACTTCTAAAATGTAATAGGCTGACAATGTTACATCACATTTCCTGGCAATCCTGATTTTAGTGACAGTAATTTTATTTTTAGGTCTTCAAAAAGGTGTTGATTGTTCAAAATGAAGGGGTCTATTTATGATACAACATCACTTGCTGGTATCATGCAGTGCTACTACTGGATATTTAAAGCTACACAGCGAAAATGTAGGCTAAAAGCTAACTGAAGCAATACATTTATTTAAGACCACAACACACTGACAAACTGACAAAAACACAGATACAGCAACCAATACAAAACCCAGTGAGCACATGTAAAAAGTGAAACTAGGGATGAGCCGAACACCCCCCGGTTCGGTTCGCACCAGAACCTGCGAACGGACCGAAAATTTGCACGAACTTTAGAACCCCATTGACGTCTATGGGACTCGACCGTTAGAAATCAAAAGTGCTCATTTTAAAGGCTAATTTGCATGGTATTGTCCTAAAAAGGGTTTGGTGACCCGGGTCCTGCCCCAGGGGACATGTATCAATGCAAAAAAAAGTTTTAAAAACGGACGTTTTTTCGGGAGCAGTGATTTTAATGATGCATAAAGTAAAAAAAAAGTGAAATATTCCTTTAAATATCGTACCTGGGGGGTGTCTATAGTATGCCTGTAAAGTGGCGTGTGTTTTCCCGTGCTTAGAACAGTCCCTGCACAAAATGTCATTTTTAAAGGAAAAAAAGGCATTTAAAACTGCTTGTGGCTTTAATGTAATGTCGGGTCCTGGCAATATGGATGAAAATCAATGAGATAAACGGCATGGGTACCCCCAAGGCCCTATATACTCTGAACAGCAGTATACAGGCGGTGCAAACAAGACAGGGACTGTAGGTTTGTTGTTAAGTAGAATCTGTTTGTAATTTTGAACTGGTACATTTGTAACGTGTTTAGCTCCAGCCAAAAAATCTATTTTAAGCTTTTTGGAAAACCTAGGGAAGGGTTATCACCCCTGTGACATTTGTTTTGCTGTGCTCCTCTTCAGAAGATTTCACCTCACTTTTTGTCCCAATGACAAATGTTTTTTGAAAATTTTGGGTTTTTAGTGAAACAAGGATTGGTGATAAAGCATCAGAGAAAAGTTTTTCCCATATTAACTCTTTTAGGAGAGAATTTCCCTTCCTAGGGGTAGATTTCATCTCACTTCCTGTTGTCTCCTTCCGTTTGCAAGTAGGAGTCGTTTGTAAGTTGGATGTTTGAAAGTAGGGGCCTGCCCTATATACTCAGCAGAAATTTGGGCCTTAGGTGTTGTTGTAGCCACAACACTGTAATGCCCCGTACACACGGTCGGATTCTCCGATGGAAAATGTCCGATCGGAGCGTGTTGTCGGAAATTCCGACCGTGTGTGGGCTCCATCGGACATTTTCCATCGGATTTTCCGACACACAAAGTTGGACAGCAGGAGATAAAATTTTCCGACAACAAAATCCGATCGCGTCAATTCCGACCGTGTGTGGCCTGTTCCGACGCACAAAGTGCCACGCATGCTCAGAAGAAATTCCGAGACGGGACAGCTCATTCTAGTAAACTTAGCGTTCGCAATGGATACAGCACTTTCGTCACGCTGCAATGTTAAAAATGGTTTAATACAGCGCACTCTCTTCTTCTTTATAATGTGACAAGAATTAAGTAGTTTTGCTGCTCATATTCACACACACTTCTCACAAACTTCTTTCGTTACTATTTATCGGGATTCCCTCAATATATTTTGATTTCTCACATCTGACAACATATTTTTGTATATTTTTTATATATTTTTGGGCTTTAATGTAGATTCTTTTTTTGTGTTTCTATTTTATTTTTTTTATTTTTGCGATTTTGATTTGTACTCCCGAAAATGTTTGAGTGTGTTTTTTGTGACAAGTTCCCACAACACCATTGATATGTTGTTCTATTTAATCTGTAGGAGATTGTTTGGTGTTGTTGTCTCTTGTTAATTTCACATTTTATGTTAGAAATGTACCTGAATCCTCACCAACAAACTGTCCTTTTTGGATGAAAATACATACAGGAGAGTATAATTTACCTAAAAAATTTATTAAGGGCTCACAACTATAAACAAAGAGGGAGGCAATGCTGGAGAAACTGCAGAAGTGGGTGAAGCCTTGGACCCCCAGGGCAGACATCAACTATTTAAAAGCAAAATTGGTGGCCTGAGGAGTCCTTATCTAAGGGAGGGCAGTGTGGTCCAGAAGTCCCAGAGATCCGGAAAGCAGCAGATGACATTTATGTCCCCAGGCTGTGGTCATACGCATCTTCTGTCAGACCAGACTGAACCCAGGGTCATCACTCTCTGGTCTTCTTTCCACGCCTCCTTCCACGTGGTGGCTCTGGTGGTGGAGTTGTGGCAGCAGGAGGAGGAGGAGGAGGAGGATCGTCCATCTCAATGACATCCGTCTTGGGTGTTAGTTCCCCACTCACCCCCTTACGTAGGACTTTATAAATAAGGTCCTCAGAGTGCCTGCGTGGGCCCTCCTGCATGCCCTGCAATTTGGTGGCAGCCATGCAGGCAAAGGCCTCTTCAGGAGTTGGTAAGGCTCTGAGGGACGCAGAAGCCTCCTGGATCAGCCTGAATGCTGAATCCTGCACGGGACTCGGAGTCGTCTTCCTGGCTCGTTTATGTGGCAGGCGGAGGGGAGGGACCTGAGACTCAGTCAGGCTGCGACTTGTCCCAGGCTTCTCCTGTCTGACACTTAGCCCCGCCTCCTCCTGGCTGCCACTAATCCCTGCCTCCTCCTGACTGCCACATTCCACAACCTCCTCCTGGCTGAGGTCTTCCTGTGTATGAAAAAGGGACATAGTTTTAGTATTTTTTTCATCAATCACACACAATTTTCACCTCCTGACTACTGCAAATTGAATGTTAACAAATATAACAGACTATCATTCTGAGCCCAGCATTTTTTATTCTTGTCCCAATTTTGGGTGCCCACTACTGTCTATTGATATGTAAAACACTTTTTTCAATCAGCAATTAGTGATCAATAATAAAATCTAGTAAACATCATTTATTTATTGACCAGAAATCTGTAGAAGAATGCTATACCTGACTCCAGCTGGGCTCCTCCATTTCTTCCTGGCTGGAAGGCCCATGGAAGGGACATCGGAAGCCTCAGCTGGGGTGGAAGGAGGCGTGGAAGGAAGAGTGGAGAGGGATTCCCTGACTTCAGTGTGGTCTGACAGAAATCGCAGTCTCTCATAGTACCACAGCCTGGGGACATAAATGTCATCTGCTGCAGCTCCGGATATCTGGGAATCCGTGACCTTCTTGCGCTCCCTTAGATAAGTGCTCCTCAGGCCACCAATTTTAGCTTTTAAATAAGGGATGGTTGCTGTGGGGACCACCGGCTTCACCAACTCCAGCAGTTTCTCCAGCGCTGCCTGCTTCTTCTGTTTGTGGTTATAGTGGGGGTGTCTCACTTGCCACAGACAGGGCAGCTCCCTGTACTTGTCTATGAACAGGGGCAGGAAATTGTGGTCGTTGAACCCATCCATTTTCTCTGCAAGACACAACACAAGACAAACCCTAATGTCAGGCAAAACTCCCCTAATCTTGTTACAATATAGGCTTCCATTTCGAAGCAGTATAGGCGCAAGTTTAGATCTTACCTTCGTTATCACGATCGGCGTCTCCGATGCTCCTTCCTCCGCTCACAGATCGTACGTAATACGCACGTGTGTTAGGCTTTATACACACTGCGCATGCGTATAACTCTGCCCACCCCTGACGTTCTTTCTAGTCTATTCCCCGCCCCTTTTCATTCGGCGCAGTGGGGGAAGAGCACATGGCGGATAGACAGCAGGTGCGTGCTAATTGTAGCAACGAGGAGGAGGAGGAGGAGGAGAGGCCGGAGCCTGAAACGTCCCGATCCAGAAGGAGATTTAAGGACTCAAATATGTCCTTTGGGGAGATGTTGGAGATGGTGGACATCCTGAAGAAGGCCGACTATAATGGAAAGTATGGGCCTTACCCCAACCCCAATGTCCGAAAGGCCAAGATCATGGTGAAAGTGGTCAGGAGTCTGCATCGGAAATTCGGGGTACGATGATCGAAAGATCAGCTCAGGAAGCGGTGGTCGGATCTGAAATTACGAGAACATGAGCAGTACAGAAAGATCCGGAGAGTGCTGCAAAAAAGTAAGTAGTTGTGCTGTGTTCCTATTCTTTTTGTGTTTATTACGTTCGTGCTGCTCCATGTGCTTTTAGGAACTGTTGTACAGTTTAAAATGGCAACTTTCATGTTCATGGGCACATTATTCGTTCGGATCAAACATTTTTCGTTCCAAATATAAAATACCATTGTTTAGCCCATATGCATTTGGCCACCATTTTGACGCCCTATACTTGTCTTCAAAGAATTGGGTTGTGTAGATGGCTTTGTTACTAGAATGAAAAGCAAACTAGATTCTGTGTAAGGAGAGGACACTGAGCAGCTGTTTTCACATCTGGACACTGGAGCACTAGTGTGGGACACAAAAACGCCATTTTTATTAGGGGGGCCACACAGGTGCTCCAGTGTATACTATAGGGGGGGCTACATCTGTGAAGCTCACACTAAACAGGTAAAGTATTGCAGGTTGACAAAGGGCATTCAAAAACTTACAACTTGGAACTCTGCTAAAATTGACAATTGTACCCCACTTCCAAGCAATGTTTCCTATTTATAGTTCTGACATTAAATATCTGTGTGCTAATTATACCATTTTGTTTCACATAGGGGAGAAAAGACTCGGAGGACATCCCTCATCTGAGGAGACCAGAGCCCCCCCCCTCCCTCTGGAAGAAGGGGAAATCCCCCCAACACAAGCTGAGCAGGAGGAAGAAGACGTGGTGGAACTAGTCACCACAACAGGTGAGTGTCTGCAACCACAGGCTCAGATAAGAGATGGATGGCGGCATTTTTTTTAAACCAAATTTATTTTGGGGTTCCTCTCTTTTTAGGTGATCGTGAGGTTGTGGATGAAGATCCTTTCACATCCGAAAGTGCCCAGATCCTGATCGGGGAGATCATGGGGTGTAATTTACAATTGGAAATCATCAAGCAAAACATCAATGATGTTATTCCAAAATATAAAAACATCATTGATGTTTTGGGGCGAGTTTAAAACCCCTCCAAATCACTTTCTTCTTTTGTGTGCTACAATGTGCTAAATGTTTTTGTGATTTTTCCCAAAGCCAAATTTGGAGGATGCACACAGTGTGCCAACATGTGCTATCTGCCATCACGGGAGATCAATGGATGCGTTTTGGGGGTGCAACCCCTTCCTCAATAATAAAGTAGCGGTGAGGAAGGGCTTGCTCCCCCAAAACACATCCCTTGATCCCCCGTGATGGCAGGTAGCACATGTTGACATTGGGAAATTTGTGTGCATCTTCCAAATTTGGCTTTTCCAGGGGTGATTTCCCCCCATCTGAACGCAATATCAAACACAGTTCCTAAATACTCATGTCTGATATTGCCTTCAAGTTCTACCAAATGTGAACTTTGTAAGATCAAGATTTGTGTCTTTCTTGTTGGTTTTACACAGGCCTGTTTTCTATAAAATGGACATTTTGATTTTGGATAATGTCACCACAAAAATTGGTATACAACAAACATGTTGGTTTGTGTGAAAAACCTTTGGTAAATGCACATGTGATTGTGCAGGTATTAAAAAGATTGTTAATCAAGAATGTGTGGATTATTGTCTCAACGCTACAACACTTTTGGGGTGATGTAATTGTTGTTTGATGAGAAAATGGGGGTTATTTCCTAAGGGCAAATCCACTTTGCACTACAAGTGCAGTTTCAGTGCAGTTGCAAGTGCACTTGTAGTGAAATGTGTTTTTGCATTTAGTAAATAACAGCCAACAGTGCTTTGTATAAGGTTACACAATCACACCATTTTCTGCACTCCAAACATTTCTGTCAGGGTCAGCTAAAACAAACACAAGCAGTAAATGTCCACAAAGATTTATTTTGTTTTTTTTTATTCTAAAAAGGCTTCACAGATTGTCTGGCATATTGATGGCCCCCCTACCCGCAAAGAACTCCTGGTATCGTAACCGGACATCACGGGCACTCAGGGAGGGCAAGCCAGGACGGCCGCTTTCAAGTGCCGTCAGTGTGGTTTGATGTATCATTCCGGCCCCAGGCCCAACTGAGCCAGCATAGTTGGCCGAATGTTTCCTTAAAAAGTTATGGAGAACACAGCACGCAAGTATTATATGGTTCAGTTTATACTCCGCCATATGGATGGGTGTCATAAATAGGCGGAACCGGCTGGCCAGGATTCCAAATGTGTTCTCCACCACTCTTCGGCCTCTGGCCAGCCGGTAATTAAAAACCCTCTGTTCCGGGGTGAGGGTCCTCATTGGGAATGGCCGCATCAGGTGGTCCCCCAGCGCAAATGCTTCATCAGCAACGAACATGAATGGGAGTCCTTCCACATTGTCCTCTGGAGCTGGCAAGTCCAAGCTGCCATTCTGGAGATGCCTGTAAAACTCCGTCTGGGCGATGACTCCACCATCGGACATCCGGCCATTCTTCCCCACGTCCACATACAAGAAGTCGTAATTAGCCGACACCACCGCCAACATCACTATACTATTGAACCCCTTGTAATTATAATAGTACGACCCCAAGTTGGGTGGTGGGACGATGTGGACGTGTTTCCCATCAATTGCCCCTCCGCAGTTAGGAAAGTCCCACCGCTGGGCAAAGTGGGAGGCCACAGTCTGCCATTCCTGTGGCGTGGAAGGAAACTGTTGAGGAAAAAACAATAAACATTACTATTTTTACTCAGAAACATGGCAAGCAGATTATACACAAACATTATGGGGCAACCTCCAGATAGCATTTATTAAGGGGAATTTAACAACGCCAAAGTATAAGGTACACCTATCATATCCCCCCCCCTCTCATGGGCCATTTCTAACATTATGGGATGTGTGGAAATCTTGGACAGGTAACCCTCTTCACTTCATTGAGAGATGAATGCCTAAATAATGTGTATTACTTGGAACAGCCCCTCCTTAGTTACACTATTGGCAGCCCACTGGACAGGTAAGAAGTGTCATAATACAAAGATATAAATACACACTGTACACATTTGAGGACATTTGGACATTCTGCTATTACCTATCAAGATAATAATAGTATACAAAAACTTTAAACAGTACCATTGGAAAGTATACAGGCAGGCCCTTGCACTACATGCTTTGGGGAATTCATCCATACATCTGACCAGTAAAGAGGTGGGTATAGTGTGTATGAATTTGGCAAAGTCAGCAGATAGATGATTGAGGATAGATGGAGAATTGGGATCAGCTGACTTAGCAGTTGGGGGGAGGGAGGGTTAGTAAAAAATATTTGGAGACACCACAAAAAAAAGCCTCTGGCACTCTGCCTGAATTTAAATCAAAAATTACATTTCCAAACATTTTAGGGGGTGTTTGGGGTAAAGCACTACTATGGAGCTGATAAAATACATTGTTAAGTGACTACATGAGGTGAATATAGGGCAGGAGACACCATGCTGGGGAGGTTAGTGAAGGGCAAATATGTATGAAGGACATAAAATAATAATTACATAAAAATCCAGCATGCATGAGGACAAAGGGGACATTCACAGCATATTACAATCATGGTAATTAGGGAATGAGGAAAGAAATACAAGATATTATCAAACATTCAATACAATAAAATGTGATATAAAAGGATAAAAATCTTACCTTCATATACTCCTTCTGCAGGACCTGTATGATGGCAGAACAGGTCTCTGGGATGATGATACCCAGAGCCTGGGGGGAGATGCCTGTCGAGAACTTCAAGTCCTGCAGACTTCTCCCTGTGGCCAAATACCGCAAGGTAGCGACCAACCTCTGCTCCGGAGTGATGGCTTGCCTCATGCAGGTATTCTGCCTGCTGATATAGGGGGTCAGCGAAGCCAACAAACGGTGAAACACGGGGTCCGTCATCCTGAGAAAGTTCCTGAAATCATCAGGATTATTCTCACGGATCTCACGGAGCAAAGGCATATGAGAGGACTGGTCACGCTGAAGCAACCAATTCTTGGTCCATGAACTCCTCCCCACCCTGTTCATGGACTGGACTTGTGTCAAGGTCAGGACCCCAACACCAAGCCCCCGCACAGCACGAACTCTACGAGGAGTACGCATACGAAACATGGCTAGAAAACGGTCGGCTGCTCAGAACGAAGTAACAGAACGCACTGAAGAACAGCAAGGCCTGTGAAGAGCGACCTGAAAAACAGTAACGAACGAACAAGAATACAATGACTACCTAAAGTCACGCGGAACTTGCTGCACGCACTGAAGAGCAGATACAAACCCACAAGCACAAACTGAACGGCAGAAAACGATCTGAAAGCCATGAGTCTGAAAAAGCGCGAATCGTCTCTCACCAAACTTTTACTAACACGAGATTAGCAAAAGGAGCCCAAAGGGTGCAGCGCTTGGTTCTGAACCAGCCTTTTCTAGGCGTGGTTGGCGATCGGAAATTCCGACAACTTTGTGCGACCGTGTGTAGGCAAAACAAGTTTGAGCCAACATCCGTCGGAAAAAATCCTAGGATTTTGTTGTCGGAATGTCCGAACAAAGTCCGACCGTGTGTACGCCCTATAAGCCCTCACAGGGCCCTGCTGTGACATATTAGATCAAGAATTGTAATTACATGCCCCTGTTGAACGGGGGCAGAAAAATTGGGCCTTTGGTGGTGGTGGTGGTGCTGGTGCCACAACACTGTAAGTCCTCACAGACACTCTTGGTGGGGGCAGAAACGGGCCCTGCTGTGATAATAAAATTTTAATTACATGTCCCTGTTGAACAGGGGCTGAAAAATTGGGCCTTAGGCACTGGTGCTGGTGCCACAAAACTGGAACCCCTCACACTCTAGTTGGAGCGCAGGAACTAGCCCTGCTGCAAAGAATTGCATCAAAAATTGTAATTACACGCCCCTGTTAAACAGGGGCTGAAAAATTGGGCCTTAGGCACTGGTGCCACAACACTGCAACCCCTCACAGATACTCTAGTTGGAGCGCAGGAACTAGCCCTGCTGCAAAGAATTGCCTCAAAAATTGTAATTACACGCCCCTGTTAAACAGGGGCTGAGAAATTGGGCCTTAGGCACTGGTGCTGGTGCCACAACACTGCAACCCCTCACAGATACTCTAGTTGGAGCGCAGGAACTAGCCCTGCTGCAAAGAATTGCATGAAAAATTGTAATTACATGCCCCTGTTAAACAGGGGCTGAAAAATTGGGCCTTAGGCTGGCCATACACTATACAATTTTCTTGTTCAACTTTCCTTTAGATTTACCAAAACCATAAAATATGAGGTCAAACCTAAACCCTTTCAATATGTATGCTATCAGGCAGGCCCTTGCACTACATGGTTGAAGGTAATTCTAAAGGAAATTGAATAAAACAATTGTATAGTGTATGGCCAGCCTTAGGCACTGGTGGCGGGACTGGCGGTGCCCAGAATCAAAAATGTTCTTACAAGCTATCATCATGATCATTGAGGAGGAAGAGGATAATTACTCAGTATAACAGAATAGTCACTCAGCATCAGCATAGGCAGTCTTTGAAGGGATCTGACATTTCAAAAAAAATTATTCGATTACATCAGCATCAGGTGCTTGGTAGCTGGTGGTGATCCAAGACTGATTCATTTTTATGAAGGTCAGTCGATCGACCGAGTTGGTGGACAGACGCACCCTGTGATCGGTTACAAAGCCTCCAGCAGCACTGAATGTGCGTTCCGAAAGAACGCTGGATGGAGGACAGGCCAGTAGCTCAATTGCATACTGTGCAAGCTCTGGCCAGTGATCCATCCTCAAGACCCAGTAACCCAGAGGATTTTCGTTGGGAAAGGTGTCCAAGTCAGATCTTGCCCCTAGGTATTCCTGCACCATGTAAAACAGACGCTGGCGATGGTTGCTGGAACCGATCATACCTTGGGGCTGCGGACTAAAAAATTGTCTGAACGCTTCGGTCAAACGGCCAAATTCTCCACCGCTCCTTCTTTGACTGACCGAAGCCTCAGCAACACGTTGTCCAGAAACAGGAGTTTGTAACCTCACAGTCTCTGGGAACGCGTTGCACAGACCTTTCTGCAAGGCCTCCCAAAGATGTTTCATCCTCTGCTCCCTCTGCGATGGTAAGATAAGGTCTGCAACCTTACCTTTGTAACGTGGATAAAGGGGGGTTGCCAGCCAGTATTGTTCCTTCTCCTTGATACCAAGAATACGGGGATCCTTCCGTAGGCTTTGCAGGATCAGGGAGGCCATGCAGCGTAGGTTTGCTGAGGCATTCGGTCTGGAGTCCTCTAGGTCACTAAGGACGACATGATCCGCAGCCACCTCCTCCCAGCCACGTACAAGTCTATGTGTTTCTTGGGACTGTAAATGATCCCTTAAAGACTGCTGCTGATGCTGAGTGCCAGGCTCCACCTCCATACTGACACAATCCTCCTCCTACTCCTCCTCGGCCTCTTCCTGTGTGATCGGCGGGCACGCAGGAACACTGTCTGGATAAAGGGGGCCTTGAGAAATAAGGAAGTCCTCCTCTTCCTGCCTCTGTTCTGCCTCAAGTGCCCTGACGCAGCGTGTGCTTCAACAGGTGGACAAGGGGGACAGTGTCAATGTTGCATGCACTGTCACTGTTCACCATCCTCGTGGCCTCCTCAAATGGTGACAGGACAGTGCATGCATCCCTGATCATGGCGTAGGGAAAAAACAAGCTCCCCTGACCCTGTCCTGGTGCCATAGTCGCACAGGTACTCATTGATGGCCCTCTGCTGCGTGTGCAGCCGCTGCAGCATGGCCAATGTTGAGTTCCACTTGGTGGGCATGTCACATATTAGGCGGTTCTTGAGCAGGTTAAATTCCTTTTGGAGGTCTGACAGCCGAGCACTGGCATTATATGACCGGCCTGCCTCAGGACATCCTGTAAGCCCGGGTACCTGCCCAAGAACCGCTGCACCACCAAGTTAGGGCGTGAGCCAAACAGGGCACATGGGTCATTTGTCCCTGTCGGAGGGCAGAGAGGAGGTTGGTGCCATTGTCGCAAACCATCATTCCTGCCTTAAGTTGGCGTGGCGTCAGCCACCTCTGAACCTGCCCCTGCAGAGCTGACAGAACCTCTGCCCCAGTGTGGCTCCTGTCCCCCAAGCACACCAGCTCAAGCACAGCATGGCATCTTTTGGCCTGCATACTTGAGTAGCCCCTTGAATGCCTACGGAGCACCGCTGGTTCTGAGGACAAAGCACAGGAAGAGGCCATGGAGGAAGAAGAAGAGGAGGGGGTGGAGGAGAGAGGTGTGTCAGAATCATTAGTAGTGGCATTTTGGAGGCGTGGTGGTGGAACAACCTCCAACATTACTGCACCTTGTCCTGCATCCTTCCCAGCTGCCAGCAGAGTCACCCAATGCACCGTGAAACTTAGGTAACGTCCCTGTCCATGCCTGCTGGACCATGAGTCAGCAGTAATATGCACCTTACCGCTGACCGCCCTGTCCAGCGAGGCATGGACATTGCCTTCCACATGCCGGTAGAGAGCCAGAATCGCCTTCCGTGAGAAAAAGTGGCGTTTGGGTACCTGCCACTGAGGAACCGCACATTCCACAAACTCATGGAAGGGGGCAGAATCTACCAACTGAAAAGGTAGCAGTTGAAGTGCTAGCAATTTTGCCAAGATAGCATTCATGGCATGTGGATGGCTGGGAGCAAACTTCTTTCGGCGGTGCAGCAGCTGGGGCAGGGAAATTTGCCTGGTACAATCTAACGTCGGTGTACCGAAAGCAGATTGCCCACAAGTACTTGGCTGTGACACACCTAATTCTACACCTTCATTCCTCTCAGTGCAGGTCTCAGAGAGGACTGAAGGTATAGTGGGGTTGGAGATCTCAGCTGATGAGGAGCAAGGAGAGGTCCTCTTTGTTCTTTGGTGTGGGTCTTTTAGATAAGCTTGCCAACGTACTGCATGGCAGGTCAACATATGTCTGGTCAAGCATGTGGTGCCCAAGTGGGAGATGTTTTAACCACACGAGATACGCTTGAGACATACGTTGCAAATAGCAGCGGTGCGATCTGATGCACTTGTCTCATAAAAGGCCCACACCAAAAACCTTTTGGAATAACGTGCAGAGACAGCAGCGCCCTGCACATGCGGAGCTTTGTGGTGTGATGCGGTCAGTGTGCTGCCCTTTGGCTGGCCCCTGGAGGGCATCCTGCCTCATTGGTGATGTGCCTCCTCCTCCTCCTCTCTTCTATCAGGCACCCACATTGAGTCAGTGACCTCATCATCCCCTCCCTCCTCATCACTGGAGCAAACCTGGCAGTATTCTGCAGCAGGGGGAGCATGACTGCCAGATTGCTGTCCTTCTTGGGCACCCCCTCTGTTCATGCTCACGTTACTGCCTTCATCTAGCTCAGTATCATCATCAGAGCCTTCTAAACGCTGGGCATCCTCCTGGAGCATGTACCCAACACTGTGGTCAAACAGTTCGAGGGACTCCTGAGGAGGACATGGTGGGGCTAGGGAAGGAGTCACTGATGCCATTGAGCCGAGGGAAGAGGCCGCATTGGCAGCTGCTTTGCCAGACAAAGTACCCTGAGCATGGGTGAGAGAGGATGAGGATGAGGACGGCTTGGTCAACCACTCGACCAAGTCTTCCGCATGTTGCGGCTCAACACGGCCAGCTGCGAAAAAAAGGCCAAGCGTGTCCCACGGCCACGTGCTGATGAGGATGCACCGTCTCCATGACCAGCACTGTTGCCTCTAGACACATAGCCTGCTTGCCCTCTTTTATTGGCTTGTGACTGTCTGCCTCTCCTTGTTGGCCTTCCAGACATACAAATGGTCTGCAGTGAGCTGTAGCTGCACTAAGCTGGGATATATATATATATATATATATATACTGATAATGCAGCTAGCAAAATCAACTGCCTGCCTGTAGTATGAGAACACCAACAATCTTCTACAGGTAGCTTTAGATGAACACTGTGCAGGGGTCGCACTACACTAACTTGTAGCTTTAGCTGAACACTGTGCAGAGGACGCACTACACCAACGTTAAAATAATGTAGCTGCCTGCAGTAGTGATAGGATCAGGAAAACGCCACCAACCTTCTACAGATAGCTTTAGCTGAACACTGTGCAGAGGACGCACTACACTAACGTGTAAATAATGTAGCTGCCTGCGGTAGTGATAGGATCAGGAAAACACCACCAGCCTTCTACAGGTATCTTTAGCTGAACACTGTGCAGAGGTTGCACTACACTAACGTTAAAATAATGTAGCTGCCTGCTTTAGTGATAGGATCAGGAAAACACCACCAACCTTCTACAGGTAGCTTTAGCTGAACACTGTGCAGAGGTTGCACTACACTAACGTGTAAATAATGTAGCTGCCTGCGGTAGTGATAGGATCAGGAAAACACCACCGGTCCACCAACCTTCTACAGGTAGCTTTAGATGAACACTGTGCAGAGGTTGCACTAGACTAACGTGTAAATAATGTAGCTGCCTGCGGTAGTGATAGGATCAGGAAAACACCACCAACCTTCTACAGGTAGCTTTAGCTGAACACTGTGCAGAGGTCGCACTACACTAATGTGTAAATAATGTAGCTGCCTGCGGTAGTGATAGGATCAGGAAAACACCACCAACCTTCTACAGGTAGCTTTAGCTGAACTCTGTGCAGAGGTTGCACTACACTAACGTGTAAATAACGTAGCTGTCTGCAGTAGTGATAGGATCAGGAAAACACCACCAACCTTCTACAGATAGCTTTAGCTGAACACTGTGCAGAGGACGCACTACACTAACGTTAAAATAATGTAGCTGCCTGCGGTAGTGATAGGATCAGGAAGACACCACCAACCTTCTACAGGTAGCTTTAGCTGAACACTGTGAAGAGGATGCACTACACTAACGTTAAAATAATGTAGCTGCCTGCGGTAGTGATAGGATCAGGAAAACACCACCAACCTTCTACAGGTACCTTTAGCTGAACACTGTGCAGAGGTCGCACTACACCAACTTGTAGCTTTAGCTGAACACTGTTCAGAGGACTCGCTACACTAACTTGTAGCCTTAGCTGAACACTGTGCAGAGGTCGCACTACACTAACTTGTAGCTTTAGCTGAACACTGTGCAGAGGACGCACTTCACTAACGTTAAAATAATGTAGCTGCCTGCGGTAGTGATAGGATCAGGAAAACACCACCAACCTTCTACAGGTAGCTTTAGCTGAACACTGTGCAGAGGTTGCACTACACTAACATTAAAATAATGTAGCTGCCTGCATTAGTGATAGGATCAGGAAAACACCACTAACCTTCTACAGGTAGCTTTAGCTGAACACTGTGCAGAGGTTGCACTACACTAACGTGTAAATAATGTAGCTGCCTGCGGTAGTGATAGGATCAGGAAAACACCACCGATCCACCAACCTTCTACAGGTAGCTTTAGATGAACACTGTGCAGAGGTCACACTAGACTAACGTGTAAATAATGTAGCTGCCTGCGGTAGTGATAGGATGCGGAAAACACCACCAACCTTCTACAGGTAGCTTTAGCTGAACACTGTGCAGAGAACGCACTACACTAATGTTAAAATAATGTAGCTGCCTGCGGTAGTGATAGGATCAGGAAAACACCACCAACCTTCTACAGGTAGCTTTAGCTGAACACTGTGAAGAGGACGCACTACACTAACGTTAAAATAATGTAGCTGCCTGCATTAGTGATAGGATCAGGAAAACACCACCAACCTTCTACAGGTAGCTTTAGCTGAACACTGTGCAGAGGTTGCACTACACTAACGTGTAAATAATGTAGCTGCCTGCGGTAGTGATAGGATCAGGAAAACACCACCGATCCACCAACCTTCTACAGGTAGCTTTAGATGAACACTGTGCAGAGGTCGCACTAGACTAACGTGTAAATAATGTAGCTGCCTGCGGTAGTGATAGGATGCGGAAAACACCACCAACCTTCTACAGGTAGCTTTAGCTGAACACTGTGCAGAGAACGCACTACACTAATGTTAAAATAATGTAGCTGCCTGCGGTAGTGATAGGATCAGGAAAACACCACCAACCTTCTACAGGTAGCTTTAGCTGAACACTGTGAAGAGGACGCACTACACTAACGTTAAAATAATGTAGCTGCCTGCGGTAGTGATAGGATTAGGAAAACACCACCAACCTTCTAGAGGTAGCTTTAGCTGAACACTGTGAAGAGGACGCACTACACTAACGTGTAAATAATGTAGCTGCCTGCGGTAGTGATAGGATCAGGAAAACACCATCAACCTTCTACAGGTAGCTTTAGCTGAATACTGTGCAGAGGTCGCACTACACTAACTTGTAGCTTTAGCTGAACACTGTTCAGAGGACGTACTACACTAACTTGTAGCTTTACCTGAACACTGTCAGGAGGACGCTCTACACTAACTTGTAACTTTAGCTGAACACTGTGCATTACACTAACTTGTAGCTTTAGCTGAAAACTGTTCAGAGGACGCACTACACTAATTTGTAGCTTTAGCTGAACACTGTGAGGAGGACGCACTACACTAACTTGTAACTTTAGCTGAACACTGTGCACTACACTAACTTGTAGCTTTAGCTGAACACTGTTCAGAGGATGCACTACACTAACTTGTAGCTTTAGCTGAACACTGTGAGGAGGACGCACTACACTAACTTGTAGCTTTAGCTGAACACTGTGAGGAGGACGCACTACACTAACTTGTAGCTTTAGCTGAACACTGTGCAGAGGTCACACTACACTAACTTGTAGCTTTAGCTGAACACTGTGCAGAGGTCGCGCTACACTAACTTGTAGCTTTAGCTGAACACTGTGAGGAGGACGCACTACACTAACTTGTAGCTTTAGCTGAACACTGTGCAGTGTTCAGCTACACTACAGCTAACTGACTGACTGTCCTGCCTAATCTATCTAACTTAAATCAAATGACACTGTCTCTCTGTCTCTGTCTCTCAATGCCGGAGCACACTACACAGGGTCGCCGTGCAGGCGGCCTTATATAGTGTGGGGCGTGTACTAAACCCCCTGGGCCATAATTGGCCAAAGCCACCCTGGCTTTGGCCAATTACAGCTCTCTCTACAGACGGCGCTGTGATTGGCCAAGCATGTGGGTCATAGTGCATGCTTGGCCAATCATCAGACAGCAATGCTCTGCGATGCCGCAGTGAATTATGGGCCGTGACGCGCCACACAAATTTGGCGCGAACGGCCCATATCGTTCGCAATTCGCCGAACAGCCGATGTTCGAGACGAAGATGGGTTCGACTCGAACACGAAGCTCATCCCTAAGTGAAACTAACTAACTACAGTATCTCACAAAAGTGAGTACACCCCTCATATTTTTGTAAATATTTTATTATATCTTTTCATGTGACAACACTGAAGTAATGATACTTTGCTACAATGTAAAGTAGTGAGTGTACAGCTTGTATAACAGTGTAAATTTGCTGTCCCCTCAAAATAACTCAACACACAGCCATTATTGTCTAAACTGCTGGCAACAAAAGTGATACACCCCTAAGTGAAAATGTCCAAATTGGGCCCAAAGTGTCAAAATTTTGTGTGGCCACCATTATTTTCCAGCACTGTCTTAACCCTCATGGGCATGGAGTTCACCAGAGCTTCACAGGTTGCCACTGGAGTCCTTTTCCACTCCTCCCTGACGACATCATGGAGCTGGTGGATGTTATAGACCTTGTGCTCCTCCACCTTCCATTTGCGGATGCCCTACAGATGCTCAATAGGGTTTAGGTCTAGAGACATGTTTGACCAGTCCATCACCTTTACCCTCAACTTCATTAGCAAGGCAGTGGTCATTTTGGAGGTGTGTTTGGGGTCGTTATCATGCTGGAATACTGCCCTGTGGCCCAGTCTCCAAAGGGAGGGGATCATGCTCTGCTTCCGCATGTCACAGTACATGTTGGCATTTCTGGTTCCCTCAATAAACTGTAGCTCCCTAGTTCCGGCAGCACTCATGCAGCCCCAGACCATGACACTCCCACCACCATGCTTGACTGTAGGCAAGACACACTTGTCTTTGTACTCTTTACTTGGTTGCTGGCACACACGCTTGACACCATCTGAACCAAATAAGTTTATCTTGGTCTCATTAGACCACAGGACATGGTTCCAGTAATCCATGTCCTTAGTCTGCTTGTCTTCAGCAAACTGTTTTCAGGCTTTCTTGTGCATTATCTTTAGAAGAGGCTTCCTTCTAGGACAACAGCCATGCAGACTAATTTGATGCAGTGTGCGGCGTATGGTCTGAGCACTGACAGGCTGATCCCCAAACCCTTCAACCTCTGCAGCAATGCTGGCAGCACTCATATGTCTATTTCCCAAAGACAACCTCTGGATATGACGCTGAGCACGTGCACTCAACTTCTTTGGTCGACAATGGCGAGGTCTATCCTGAGTGGAACCTGTCCTGTTAAACCACTGTATGGTCTTGGCCACTGTGCTGCATCTCTGTTTCAGGGTCTTGTCAATCTTCCTATAGCCTAGGCCATCTTTATGTAGAGCAACAATTCCTTTTTTCAGATCCTCAGAGAGTTCTTTGCCATGAGGTGCCATGTTGAACTTCCAGTGACCAGTATGAGAGAGTGAGAGCGATAACACGAAATTTAACACACCTGCTCCCCATTCACACCTGAGACCTTGTAAAACTAACGAGTCACATGACACCGGGGAGGGAAAATGGCTAATTGGGCCCAATTTGGACATTTTCACTTAGGGGTGTACTCACTTTTGTTGCCAGCGGTTTAGACATTAATGGCTGTGTGTTGAGTTATTTTGAGGGGACAGCAAATTTACACTGTTATACAAGCTTGTAGCAAAGTGTAATTTCTTCAGTGTTTTCACATGAAAAGATATAATAAAATATTCATAAAAATGTGAGGGGTGTACTCACTTTTGTGAGATACTGTATATACAAAAAAGGAGAAGGTGGGTAATGCAGGGAAAAGCGGGGTACAAAGAATAAGGAGCAAAGCAAGTCAGAAAGGGGGTCGGAATGGGTAGCAAGTACTAGGGCAATGGGTAGGGGTGGCAAGAGGCAGGTCACCTTTTCACCTACAGTGTATGTTCTATCCATTCTTCACACACGATTACATTTAAAGTGTTACTAAACCCAGAATCCTGCATTCAGTATATCTGGTCTCCCACAGTACACAGAAATGCAATAGTTTTAGTAAATATAAAATGCTAAATACCCTTTCAGCAGTATATAGCAGTCTTGCATCTTCTATCAGTTCCTGGTTAAAACCTGTAGGAGGAGTTTTCATACTTACTGAACTGCCCTATCAGGATCCAGGACCCCTGACCCGCTGTCTGGACAGTGCTGATCAAATGCACTCTCCCAAGAAAAAAAAAACTCTCTAGCAAACTAGCAATACACACCAAACTGAACATGTGCAGCCTGACTCCAGTAACTCTGTCTCTGTCTTGACCTGTTCTGGAGTCAATGGAAGAAGAGGAGGATCCGTGCATACAGAATCAAACAGCCTTTTTACATAATGCATAGGAGTAACCCCTTAGGTTCCACAGTGAGTATAACAAGCATGCTTTACTGCATATACAGACTGATTTTACTGTTGTGGGTTTAGTAACACGTTACACTCCAAACCCCATTGAAGTCTATGGGACCCAAACTTGAAAAATCAAAAGTGCCAATTTCAATGGTTTATATGCAGATTATTGGCCATAAAAAGGGTATGGGGGCCTGGGTACTGCCCAGGGCCCCATACTGGGGACACGTATCAATGCAAATTTTTTTTTATAAAAGATTATTTTTAAAGCAGCAGTGGTTTTATTGATGCTTAAAGTGAAAAAATAATAATGAAAAATTCCTTTAAATATAGTATCTGGGGGGTCCCCTTAGCCTGCCTGTAAATTGTCGAATCTGTACCGTGTATAGAACCTGCTACAGCAAAACTGACATATATAAAGAAAAAAAATTACATTTAAATTGTTTTTCCTGCAAGCTTTCTTTTATTTTGTGAACAATGGCTTGGGAAGCCATTCTGTATGATGGGCCGAACACCCCCAAAAGTCCTCATTTTAAAGGCTTATATTCAAGTTATTGCCATAAAAAGTGTATGGGGACCCGGGCACTGCCCTAGGGAACATATATTGATGCAAAAAAAAGTTTTTAAAACAATCGTTTTTAAAGGAGCAGTGATTTTATTGATGGTTAAAGTGAAACAATAAAAATGAAATATTCCTTTAAATAATGTGCCTGAGGGGTCCCCCTAGTCTGTCTGTAAAGTAGTGCATCTGTGTGATGTATAGAACCGCAGCAATACTGACATTTCTAAAGGTACATTTTTTATTTAAACTTGCTTGCAGCTGTTTAATGTATTGCCAGTTCCCAGCAATACAGATAAAAGAAAATGATAAAAACGTCATGGACATATAATGTACAGGGTCTAATTCTCTCTGGGTTCACATTACCCGAGGGGCCTGAACCCCGGGGGGTAAAAAAAGTCAAGGGTTTTCCTGCGATAGTATTTGGTATCGTTGTGAGTTTCGATACTCAAGCCAAGGAGCCCATGTAGCCAAAAAATGCTGCATTCTATCTTGTGAGGTATGGATCAGCTCCTCTATCACTGCAATTTGGTTTATTCGGAGTATCCACTCCTTCATGGAAGGGGGCGATTTGGACTTCCAATGGACCGTTAAGCATAGCCTAGCGGCATTAGTCATATGCATGGCCACTGATTTGTAGTATCTTTTATGGGGGAGTTTGGAGAGGTGTAAGAGGTATTGTGCTGGTGTGAACTCCAGGGGGAGTGAGGTTATCTCAGTTATGACTGCATAGACCTTTTTTCAATATGGCTGGATCATCGGGCATGTCCACCATATATGGAGAAGGGTCCCTGGGTCACGTTCACATCTCCAGCATCGGTCAGAGACCGTAGGGATAAACATGTGTAGTATTTCTGGCGTTCTATACCATTTCATCTTAATTTTATACCCGTTTTCTTGTGTGTGTACATTGAGGGAGCCCTTTTGAATATATAGATGAATTTGGTCCCAGCTGGTTTGCTCTATCTCCCTATCCAGTACGGTTTCCCAATAGGTGTGTTCTGAGCGCAGAGAAGCATAGGGTTCCCCCGAACATTGTGGTGTAGAGCACCGAGATCAAGTAACTCTGTGGGGAGGGGCCGGTACACAGTGATTCTAAGACTGTTGGATTTTTCCCAAAGCTGTCTCTGTTCACGGGGTTGTCAAGAAAATGTTTTATTTGAATATAAGCCCAGACGGGAAACGACTTAGTGTTTGAGATTGCTGCTAGTTCTTGCTGTTGAAGGAATCTACCCCTTTGAAAGAAGTGTTGAGCCCGCATCTCTGGGTATGGCCATTCAGCCAATAGGTAGGCTTATTCCATACCAGAACGGAAGTCTGGGTTTCCCTTAAGAGGCGTGATTGCGCAGATTTTTGCTGAGGGTGAGTACATTCTGTACGCTTTATCGAATGCATTCAGGTTTGCTCCGATGAGAGGGTGTGCTTGAGTGGCTGCTGGTATGTGTTTGTGCAGAAACCAAGGAGCCAGACGCAAATCAGTCCCTGCAATCAGCTGTTCTAACAATACCCAGCCCTTGTGTCAACTGTGAAGCCTCCAGTCAACCACTCGGGTCAGGTGTACTGACCAGTAATATCTCTGCAGGTCCGGGAGGCCTATCCCGCCTCTTGTTTTAGGGAGAAGCAATTTTGCCCATCTAATACGCGCCATCTTGGTTCCCCAGAGAAAGGCCCTACACATCCTCTTTTAGGTAGCAAAAAAAGAGGGTGGCAAGTGGATTGGGACCATTTGGAGTTTACATAGTAAGCGAGGGAGAACTGTCATCCGCTTTCCATCGAAACGGGAAGTTAGTCCAACAAAGTTGAACTACAGTAGGGGGTAGTGATATGTTTAGTGCAAAAGACTTGAAATAGTTAATCTTTAGGTTCGAGATAGTCTTGAAATTGTCTAGAATCGGCATTAGGTTGGGAAGGGACATTAACAGGGACGAGAGGAAGAGCACTATATCATCTGCAAAGGCGGCAATCTTGTATTCCCGCTGGTGTACTTCTATGCCTTTGATGTTTGAGTTTGCTCGAATGCAGCTGAGGAGAGGTTCTAGGGTATGGATATACAGTATAGGGGAGAGAGGGCCCCCCTGTCTGGTCCCATTCTGGATGGGGAAGGCATCCGACAGGTGCACATTAACCTGGACTCTAGCCCTGGGGTTCATGTATAGCTCCCTGATAAAGGCCCGCATACAGAGACCCAGCCCCAGGTTCTCCAGGACTGCGTCCATGTAGTCCCAGGCCGTCCTGTCGAATGCCTTCTCCGCGTCCATGGCCAGAAAACAGCCCTCCCATAGTGACTAGTGGTGAGCCAGTGGTGTACATTGAGGGCCTTAATGGTGTTGTCCCTGACTTCTCTCCCAGGGACAAAACCAACCTGGTCCAGACCCACCCATGCAGGTATATGAAAGGTCAATCGGGTGGCCAGGATCTTGGCAAACAATTTAACATCTGCATTTAAAAGGGAGATGGGTTGGTAATTGGCTACATCAGTGGGATCTTTGTTTTCTTTAGGGATTATCGAAATGTAAGCCTCTAGGAGGCTTCCCAATTTGCAGGGTGAGCGGGAGAGGGCATTGAAGGCCTTAAGAAATCCCGGCGCTAGGAGATCGGCGAAGCTTTTATAGTATTGTGCCAAGAAGCCATCCGGTCCCAGGCTTTTGCCAGGCTTCGTGGCCTTCAAGGCCTCCTCCCACTCTTCCGCTGAGAGCGGGGCTTCCAGTGCTTCTCTATCCTCAGTTGAAAGCGCCTGTGGGCTATAAGTGGTTAAGAACTCCTGCATGACATTAGCGCGAACGATCTCGTCTACCAATCTGCATTCGTGTGTTTGGAGATCATAAAGTTTGCTGTAAAATAATTGAAATTGATTAGCGATCTCCTCATTTTTGGAAAGAATAGCCCCATCTCCACCTTTGATATGGTGCACTGTAGTTGTAAGGGTTTGTTTCTGTGTGGCTCTCACTAGGATCCTCCCTGGTTTCTTGCCCTGTTCATAGAGTAACTTCTGTGACAGGTGTTGCCGTTTAAGTGCTCTTTTAAAGAGCTCATCACAAAGGAGCGCTCTAGTGTCAGTTAAGTCTTTCGCCACCCTCCTTGCCAGTGAGCATTTATGTTGTGCTTCTAGTAAGGTTATTTTGTCAGACAAGCTTGTAATAGTAGCTTGGTGTTCTCTTTTCTTCCTGGCCGCAATGGAAAGCAGGTGCCCCCGCACCACGCATTTGTGCACTTCCCATTGGGTCATGGGAGACACATCTGGTGTATTGTTATGTCGAAAGTAGTCCTCAATAGTCTGTGTTATGTCAGCAAAGTCTCCAGGTTCGGACAATAGGGTGGCATCTAACCTCCATATTTTGGTAGAATTTTCCCTCTGTGGGAATTGTAAGATCAGTGTGATCGGGTGATGGTCAAAGAGTACCATGTTCTCTATAGTCGCATCATGGAGGTATGTCAGGTCAGCTTGGTGGATGAAGAGTAGCCTCGAGTATCGGTTGTGTGGGGGCGAGAAAAACGTGTAGTCTTTCTCCCATGGGTTTATGGTGCGCCAGGTGTCGTGGAGTGTGAGAAAGGCTAAGTGCAGCTTTACTTGGCGTAAGGCAGAGAACGGGAGTGAGGATGCGCCCTTTGAGGTATCAAGAAGTGGATCCAGGGGTATGTTGAAGTCCCCACCCAGTATAAGAAGGCCCGTCTGAAAAAGTGTTAAAATTGTAAGAGGACCTCCTTCAGGAATGTCACTTGGCCAGAGCTGGGGCAGTATATGTTAGCCAGGGTTATTATTCTATTTTTCCAGGTCCCTTTCAGGAAAAGAAATCTACCCTCTGGGTCAAGGACTTGGTCCGTGAGGTGGAATACAAACAATTTTGCGAGCAATATTGAAACCCCCTTTGTTTTGGAGTCCGCACAAGTTGCATGGAATACCTCAGGAAATCTACTAATGGATAGGCGGGGTATGGATCCCGATTTAAAGTGTATTTCTTGCAGAAATACCACTTGGGCTCTGTGGCGGTGTACCTCCGCAAGAACGCTACTGCATTTTTCAGGTATATTGAGACCCTTTGTGTTTAGAGAGTAGACCTTGAGGGATAAAGGAGCTGATGTCTGCACTGTAGGAGGCATGTTTAATAAAGGGAGTTGTTTGTTAATAACACCTCCTAGGTTTAGATGGGATAGGTTTAGGGGGGTGGGGTGGAGGGTAGGGGGTGAGTGGTAAGAAGGAGAAAGTAGGAAAACAGAAAAGATAAGGAAAGGGATCAAGCCCGATTCAGAGGGCAGCTCAGATGGCTATCGTAGCCTAAGGGGGGCTCGCAGCAGGTGTGGTACACCTAGTACCTTAATAGGGGGTGGGTCAAATTTACCGGAGGTAATGTCAGTCCCGCAGAGTTACCTAAGAGGGGAGGTTATGGGGCGGGGGGTAGGAAAAGAATATTCCGGATTAATTCAAGTGTGGAGCCTGCCCCCTTGTGGTGGGGTGAGAACTTAGCACCAAAAACAGAGGTACGCACCTCGTCATCCAGAGGCTCCAAAGGGCAAACATAGACTTTGATGGGTGGACTCCCGTCCCAGAAGATGGGAGGGGTGTTGGGCAGGACCAGGCAAGCCCAGAAGGGGTAACCCCTCCCAGCTTCTCTGGCACCAGCAAGTACGGGATTCCCCTCAAGCCAGGGCGACCAATAACAACCTATTAGTACATCCTATGAACATGTAGAGTAGCCTGTAACAAAATTATGAAGTGTTAAATATATCACACTAAGAAATTTGAATTAACTGAACAAACCCATTTGCCACGTGAGCTACCATGGTGGTGGTGTATTGAGGCCCCCAGCCCCGGGAGCACCCAAATCAGGGACACTTCCGAAGTGGGGGGGTCCCCCCACCCACCAGCGGGTTTCCAAGGTGAGAAACAAGTGACCTTGCATACTTTTATTCAACTTAACTAAGCTAAACTATGAGGGCTCATACTCTACCCCGTTCAGGTGAATAGCGCGTGCCCACGAGCTGTGAGTTTCCTCGTTCTACAGGTCGCAGCCAACTATAGTCCGATAACGGGTCATTGGTCAGGGCTGAGCCTCACAGGGTATCCATAGGAGTATCCCGGCCTATGTGCGGTTATGCATGAGAGAATGTCAAAAGTAAACAAATGAAACAACAAACAACAATATACAGTTTAATTCACAGTCCCAGACTCGGTGGGTTGGGCAGAGGGGGGAGAACAAAATGACTGTTCCTAAGCATTAGGTACAGCGCTGTTGCTGTCAGAGGTAAACAGCAGGTGTCCATCAAACTAGGTTCCCTGATGTGGTGACCAGGAAGTCAGTCTCATTGAGAGCAAGGCCCAGACCAATTGAATATGAAAGGGCCTCCAGTTTTACCTTGCAGCTACTGTGCATCCTCTGTTAGCTGTTTTGGAGCTGTGTGAATGGAAGAGAACGCTTCTTCCCATGGGTCAGCTGATTCATCAGATGGGAAGGGGCTTTTTAAACCTCGGCTGGGGTTGAGGTACATCTCAGATAGGATCACAGAGGGGTTGGGGCATTGGTAGAGGTAGGTGCTTACCTCTGCCGATTTTAAAGTCCAGAACTCGTTATAAGGCCTCAAAGTCCTGGTCTCCGAGTGCTACAGAGCCTTATCAAGTAACTGTTTTTCCTCAGAACCTGAAAGAGGAACCATATGTGTGCCTCTCAGTGTGGGGTAGGGTATACGGTAGTGCAGAGGGTGGAAGGGAACCTGGGGCAGTGTCAAACCCCCCACAACTCCTTACCATTTGCTTGTATCTTGCTTGAGTCTGAGAAAATGGCGTGAGCCAAGTCTCTGGACAGTGTTGGTTGATGAAGGTAGACAGGGGGGAGCGAGGGCTACATCACAGCCCACTGTGTTCCGTCCACGTATTCAAGGATCTGTTTTGCGACGAGCAGAAGATGGGGAGGCACGCGGACTTTCATCCGTTTCCATGTCCTCGTGTCTTCTAGGAGGAGAATTACCTGAGGTTCTGCGGCAACGTTGTCTGCTTCTCTGCGACCTCGGGGTGTCGCCAGGGTGGGCAGGAATCCAGGGTTCCACTTGCAGAAAAGCACTGTACCAGTACGGGACTGGGACTACAGGAAAAGCCAGTGCTTCACAGAAGGGCCGAAGGTCCGATGGCGTTCGCAGATGTGCTGTGCGATTTCCAGCGGTTGCCTGCAGGCAGAATGGAAATTTCCATCTACAGGGGATGCATCTGTCCCGCAAAACTTGCAGGAGCGGGCGGAGGTCTCATCTGTGGTGCAGGGTGATGGCAGATAGGTCTTGAAACAGTTGGATGCGTGCTCCTTCATACGCCAAATGAGCGTGGTTTCGGGCCAGGCGTAGTATGTCTTCCTTTTGGGTAAAGCTGACCAGGCAGCATACTACATCCCTGGGTGGGTCAGTGTCCCTAGCCCTAGGTCTCAACGCTCTGTGACACCTCTCCATTTCTACCAGTGCATCTGGTGGTCTGCCTAGGAGGGTATTAAATATGGCCCACACAGCAGCCTGCAGCTGGGGTCCCTCTACTGTCTCCAGGATCCCCAGACACGCAGATTGCGTCTGCGGCCCCTATTATCCAAGTCCTCCATGTGCCTTTGCATGTCCATGAGGTGCTGTGTGTGTGTGTTCTCACTCTTTGTTGTACCTGCGTAATAGCTGCTCCTTGTGTCATGGCCGCCGACTCCACATGCTCCAGGTGCACTGCTACAGCCTTAATGTCCAGTTTCAGCTCTGAGATGGCTGCTGACAGTGTGTTCTTAATGTCCAGCGCGACTAGCTGGAGGTCTGCTAGGCGGAGGAGAGACCTAGGAAGGAGGCACATTCGTGAGGGGGGTTACAGGAGTGTCAGCGGCAGCCGGATGTCCTGTGTTCATACAGACCGTGGCTTAAGATGTGGCCTGTGTGTCCGTGGGCTGGGTCCGGAACATCGCTGGGATATTCTTGCTGAGTTGAGTGGATGGATCCGGATGCGACCGGGAGGTTGGCTGGCTCTTGCCCTGCCATCAGTATAGCCGCGGATCGGGGCTATTTTAGCTGCTGGGGTGCTTCGGTGGAGCTCTGGATGACAGTGCTCTGTCTCTAAGCAGCCATTCTGGCGCCAAGCCATGCCCCCCCAATAGAGATTTTTTTTTTTTTTTTTTTTTTTTTGCTTGCTACTGGAAAAAAAAATTCTAAAAGCCCAAAAAAAAGAAAAAATGGAACCACTGCTGACGCAGGAAGAGGAACACCTGCGATGCAGAAGGAGGGACAGCAATTATGCCCTAAATATTCTTAGTGCTGCTGTGCCAAGGAATAACACCTGTGACACAGAAGAGGAAGTACTAATAATGCAGTAACAGAACCTAATACTGCAAAAAAATAAAAAAATATTCATGAAAATTAAAAATGGGATCAGTGGTGACACAGAAGTGTTGTACACACCAACACTTCAGTAGCACCACAACACTGTGTTATTCACACCGCACTACACTGTGTTATTCACACTACATTACACTGTATTACATACACTGCACTACACTGTTATTCACACCTCACTACACTGTATTATTCACACCTCAATACACTGTGTTATATACACTGTTATATACACTGTGCTACACTGTGTTATATACACTGCACTACGCTGTGTTATTCACACTGCACTACACTGTTATATACACTGCACTACACTGTGTTATTCACACCACACTACACTGTATTATACACACCGCACTACACTGTATTATACACACCGCAATGCACTGTATTATATACATCACACTACACTGTGTTATTCACACCGCACTACACTATAATATATACACCCCACTATACTGTTATTCACACCGCACTACACTGTGTTATTCACACTGTACTACACTGTATTATATACACCGCACTACACTAGATTTTACACTGCACTACACTGTTATCTATACTGACTGAACGCACAATACACTAGCTAACCTGCCTAATCTATCTCCACTAATACACACTACATACGGCTGCCGTGTAAGCAGCCTTAAATAGTGTGGGGGGGTGTGGACTTAGCCCCTGAGCCATGATTGGCCAAAGGCACCCTGCCTTTGGCCAATCATGGCTCTCGCAGCACATTGCACTGTGGTTACCAAAGCATACAGGTCAGGTGCATGCTTCGGCCAATCAGCAGTCTTTAATGCACTGCGATCTCGCAGTGCATTATGGCATGCTCATCAGCGGGCAAACTTCCCGTGAGCGCCCCATTAGTTAGTTTGTTCTACGAACAAATTAACACCCGATGCTCAAGTCGAACATTGGGCCCATCCCTAATGATAAGGACACAATTTAGTGCACTCGGAACAAGATTAGAGATTTTTGGGATAAATTATGGTGTCTTTGGCAGACTTTGGATGGAAATAACAACTTTTTGCACCACAGTGAGCAAGCCTTATGTGAAGAAGCCAAATTGTAGTACACTCAGGCCAAAATTAACAATTTTTTTTTTTAGATAAAGTCAGTGATCTCATCATTCCCTCCCATTGTCATCATCACTGGAGCCAACTTGGCAATATGCTGGGGGAACATGACTGCCAATTTGTTGTTTATCAGTGTTCTCCCCTCTCTGTAGTCATCATGACTTTGTCCATTCATGGCTCTGACTGTGCTCTATGCCCTGATTGGGAAAAGCCTTGCACCTGACCAGCAGTCAGGTGCATTGCTTCATCCAATTAGGACCCTAGAATGTACTGAATTGAGCACATATGATTTTTTTGCTAAAGCGCAATATACTTGTCAGGAAAGGTCTCCTCCGCTGGTAATATCGATCATTTGGCGGCCCACCAGCAGGTGTCTCCTGGCAGCTTGGAACTGTCAGAAGAGCTTTTTCCTGCTAGTATTTTGTCACCTTTGGGCCGCAGTACTGGCATCCACCAGTGGAGGAATTCTGGCAGTATGGAGCAGGTATTCCCCTCTGCAGACAGGTGTCACCTGACCTTAATTAGCAGCTGCAGTATAAATACCCAGCAAGTGTACACTCATGTTGCCCTGGTATTGTCCGTGAGCCCTGACCTGCATCCTGTTACTCCATCCTCTCTTGTCCTGTTTGTTTCCCTTCCCAGCTACTGATCTCCTGTTTATGACCCTGGCCTAGCTTGACTACGATTCTGGTACTCCCTTTTGCTACATATGCTGGTTGTGTATTATCACTGTTTGGTTGTTTGGGTTGTTCACTCTGTATTGGTGGTGTGTTCACATGTATATGCATTTATCTTAATAAACTTACCTTCACCTATTTATGTCTGGTTCACTCTGTTGCAATACACACAGTTCTGGTCTTATTTGGTATATGACAATACTCAACCCCTCTTTAACCCAATCTCTTCCATTATGGGATCACCTAAATGCTAAATAGGATCTCCATACCCCTTCAATTGTCATTAGCCCCTATACTTAGAAATCTATTTTTTTTCCCTAGACTTTGTCCCAATGAATGTGAATGTTGAATAAATAATAGCCTACTGAGATTTGCAGATTTCTACACATCTCATGGTGTACTATCTTTTGATGTTTGAAAAAGGAAAATAAACTACCATAGGAAGAAATCTATCAATGTAAACAAATTATACATTTTATTAATCCACTTTTCATCTTTATGTAGAAGTTAAAATGACTCCCTTTGAAATTAATGCAGGTACTTTGATAAACAAAGATATATTTTCCCTCAACAAAATCGTATCCTCTTATAATGAAAAATGATTCTATATAATTAGCTGGGATTTGGATATGGGAGAAACTATAGATATTACTGACTTATATGCTTTGATAAAACAAACGTCCTCAATATCCATCAATACTACAAATAGTTATGCTAACTATAAAACCATCTTCAGATGTCATGTGATTCCATCTGTGTTAGCTAAATATATACCAAATGTATCCCTCTTTGCATCCTGTTTTAGAAAATGCACTCATCTTGGAACATTTATCCATTTTTGGAGGACTTGTCTGATAGTCCACAATTTTTGGATTCAAATTGACATACTGATATAATCCCTTACTAATACTGTAAGTTACTATCTGCATCAGCTTCTATGGTTCTTCTTAACTGCACTATGCCCATAGTTCCTAGACATATCAGTAAACTAATGTTCCTTGTGGCTAAAATTACAGTTGGTAGGTTATAGAAACCACCATCAATTATCCTTAAACAAGTTGTTTTAACTGAACTAGATAATTATTATACATTATTATTATACAGGTTTTATATAGCGCCAACAGTTTGCGCAGCGCTTTACAACATGAGGGCAGACATTACAATTACATTACAATTTGGAATCAGAGTAATCAGAGGGCCCTGCTCGTTAGAGCTTACAATCTAAAAAGAAAGGGTCAATTGATACAAAAGGTAATAGCTGTGGGGGGGATGAGCTGATGGAGGAAGTAAAACAGTGTTAGTTAGAAGCAGGATAAGCTTCTTTGAAGAGAAGGGTTTTCAAGGATCGCCTAAAGATGGATAGATTAGGGGACAGTCGGACAGATTGGGGTAGGGAGTTCCAAAGGATGGGAGAAGCTCTGGAGAAATCCTGGAGGCGAGCATGGGAGGAGGTGACAAGGGAGC
The DNA here is from genome assembly GCF_042186555.1 of Aquarana catesbeiana. Lineage (NCBI taxonomy): Eukaryota > Metazoa > Chordata > Amphibia > Anura > Ranidae > Aquarana > Aquarana catesbeiana. The sequence continues at coordinate 149,947,521 of NC_133324.1, read as the reverse complement.
TAGAGAGTAGGAGGTCTTGGGATGACCGAAGAGAGCAGCTTGGTTGGTATTTTGGGACTAGGTTAGTGATGTAGCTGGGGCAGAGTTATGGATGGTTTTGTAAATTATTGTTAGTACTTTGAATTTTATTCATTGGGTGAGTGGAAGCCAATGGAGGGATTGGCAGAGAGGGGTGGAGGACACTGAATGGTTGGTAAGGTGGGTGAGTCTTGCAGCGGCATTCATTATGGACTGAAGGGGGGGATAGTCTATGTAAACATAATCCAATGAGGAGGGAGTTGCAGTAGTCGAGGCGAGAGATAACCAGGGAGTGAATTAGAAGCTTGGTAGTGTCATTAGTTAAAAAGGGGCGTATTCTGGAAATGTTGTGGAGGCTAAGGCAGCATGATTTGGACAGGGATTGTATGTGGGCCTGAAAGGACAGTTCAGAGTCTAAGGTTACCCCTAGCACCCTGGCATGTGGGGACGGACTGATAGATGTGCCATTGATCTTGACAGAGAAGTCAGGGGAGGGAGCACGTGGGGGAGGAAATATTATGAACTCAGTTTTAGATTCAGTTTGAGGAAGTGGTTTGACATCCAGGTTGATATGTCTGTTAGTAAATCAGGGATGCGTGAGGAGATTGATGGGGTGAGCTGAGGGGCAGAGAGATAGATTTGGGTGTCATCAGCATATAAATGGTAGTGAAAGCCATGGGAGGCTATCAGCTGACCCAGGGAGGACGTGTAGATCGAGAATAGTAGAGGTCCAAGGACAGAACCTTGGGGGACCCCTACAGTAAGAGGAGTTGGAAAAGAGGAAGTGGAGTTGTAAGTGACACTGAAGGTGCGATGAGATAGGTAAGATTCGAACCAACAGAGAGTGCAGCCATGGAGACCAAGCAAATTGAGTTTTTTGAGGAGGAGGGGGTGGTCAACTGTATCAAAGGCAGCGGAAAGGTCCAAGAGTAAGAGTACGGAATAATGACCATTGGTTTTGGCTGTTAGTAAGTCGTTTGTGAGCTTTAGGAGGGCAGTTTCTGTGGAGTGCTGTGAGCAAAATCCAGACTGAAGGGGATCAAGAAGGTTATTCTCAATGAGGTGGTCTCTCAGTCGGTTGTAGACTTATGCCGTGTACACACGAGCGGACTTTTGGACAGCAAAGGTCAGACGGAACAAAACCACCGGACAATTCAATCGTGTGTGGGCTTCATCGGACCTTTGCTGTTGAAAAATCAGACGGACTTTAGATTTAGAACAAATCTAAATCAAAACGAGTCCGGTCGAAAAATCCGTTCGTCTGTATGTTAGTCCGATGGACAAAAAACGACACAAGGGCAGCTATTGTCTACTGGCTATGAACTTCCTTATTCTAGTCCCTTCGTACGTCATCACGTTCAAACCAACGGACTTTCGAACAGACTTTAGTCTGTTCGTGAGTGTGCAAGTCCAGTCGTTCAAAAATCCGTAGTAACTCCGTTGAAAGTCCATCGGAAAGACCATCGGACCTTTGATGCTGAAAAGTCCGCTCGCGTGTACGCGGCTTAAACGTTCAAGGAGTTTGGAGGCAAAAGGGAGTAAAGAGATGGGTCTTAGGTTGTTAAGATTGGTGGGGTCTGAGGCCTTTTTTGGTATGGGAGTGACTAGCACATGTTTTAGAGGGTTGGGGAAGATGCCAGTAGAGAGTGAGAGGTTGAAGATATGAGTTAAGGAGTGTAGGATTGAGTCAGATGGTTCGAGAAGGAACAGGGTCCAGGGGGCAAGAGGTTAGGTGGGCATTAGAAAAAAGTTTAGTGACTTCCTCTATAGTAGCTGGGTTAAAAGAGGGAAGTATTGATTGTGCAGGAGGACAAGGAGTGTAAAGTGAGGGAGAGATCTGTAGAGCGGAGACCTCGAGACGAATTGTCTCAATCTTATTTTTGATTAGCAATCTCCTGGGGTAGTAAGTAAGTTGGTGGGTGAGGGTAATGGAGGACTAAGTAGAGTGGTAAAGGTAGAAAAGAGTTGACGGGGACTGCGTGAGAGGGTGGTAATGAGAGTGATAAAGTAGGTCTGTTTGGCAGTGTGCAGGCCGGAATGGTATTTTTGGAGGGCAGATTTATATTGGCTGAAATCTTGCTGTGACTTAGTTTTACGCCACAGACGCTTAAGAGCGCGGCTACATTTTTTGAGGCTTCTGGTATTGCCAGGGTTGTAGCGGTTGGGGCCTGATTATGTGCGTAGTGAGGGGGGCGAAGGTATCCAGGGTGGATGATAGTGAACTGTTGTAGACAGAAGTGGCCAAGTTGGGGCAGGACAAGGATGAGATTTTGTCATAGAGACAATCTGTAGTAGAAAAAAGAAGAGACGGGTTAAGATGGCGAAGGTTTCTACGAGTAATAGTTTGGTAGTTGGAAGGCAAGGAGGAGGCAGACAAGGAGAGGGTGAAACTAATAAGGTGGTGATCAGAGAGAGGAAAAGGAGTATTGGAGAGGTTGTGTGTATCATTATCACCTTACAGATTTTTCTGTAAAGGTGAACTTACACTTTAAGAACTATCTTCCACACCTCTCTGAATGACCCCCTGAGGTTCACCTACCACTAGTAAGAAAAAAATGCTATACTCTTTTATGTTAAATAGTAAATTTTTTTGTTAAAATTATATTATTCAGTACTCGTACCTTACATATGAAAACAAAGATTTACATACAAGCAATCTAGAGCTATGATATTGGCCATGTAACAACTACACAAACTTCATTAAAAAATCAAATTGAACTTGAATTTATAAGACACTCATATGCCATTTAATGGATCTATAGCTGATCAAACGGAATCATGATTTACAAACTTCCAAGTCAAGTGTTTTTGTAAGAACGTACATGGTATCCAGATGCAATAGTAAAATAAAATGTTAGCCTAATTCTGAAAGTCACATGTGTTGACATTAACTTAAGAAGAAATTCTGTTAAGATTCTGCTTACATCAGTCTCCTCTTAGAGATGTGTTCTAACAACGCAGCATTTACTGCTCTGCATAAGTGCTCTCATTGTCGGCCTGTGAAAACCTCCTTTCATGGACTAGGCTTTCCATCAAATGTTGGCATTCCTACGGGGACCCTTAGTTCCTAAAGATACAAGATTTCTTTGATTTAGATTTGCTTTGCAGGCAGTGCTCCACTGCTGGCTGAGGACAGTTATGCCAGTCAGACCAATACCTCTTGCTTTCAGTAACAAGGTGTATATACTGTAAAATCAAAGTAATTTATATATGATTCTCAGGCAAGTACTGGTCATTTCAAATGATCTGATAATTCCCAATATTATATTGATTTGGCATGATTTACTAGTGCCTGGCTGACAAAACATATACACATTCTCAAAACAAGCTTTTCAGTAGAAAAATAAATAAATAAATAAATGTATTTAAATGCTTTTCACACTCTGTATGGCTAAACTTACAGTTTCACTTTAATTGCTTAAAACCCAACTTCAGCCAGTTTTGCATACAGTGGGGGAGGGTTAGAACCTCTGTCAGTTTGTAAATGTTGTCTGAGTCCGCATTGGGAAGATTTTTCCACCAGTTTTAAATGGTGTTAATGTACCTATAGAGGTCATTTCTCTCTCCTCCTTAGTGTTCTTCTTGACACCTGTCTAATGGACAGGAAAAAAAAGATCTGGAGTTATGCTTTTTCAGCTTAGATGTTTAACAATGCATATTTTTTAAAACCTAAGTAAGGAATAATAATAATAACTGTGTGTTTTGAGTAGGCAATTACTTTGGGGTTGTTTCGAGTTGGAGACTGCCAACATAAAAGAATGCAGTTCTTTATTCAATAATATATCTCTACGTATTTTTTTTTTTATGCAGTTTTCAAATGCAACAGTGTACGTTCCTTCATATGACCTGGTATCCGCCTCTAACAGGCCCTGTACAGCAGACCACAAACTGGGGATGGGGAAGCCACACAAGGAGCCTACCTGCCTTATAATTTTAAGGTTACTGTATATGATGCAGTAATTCTCCTAGGCCTTAACAGAGATGGTCATCTTCTAAGACAGAACATTTCAACACTATATCAGACAAAAAAGGGGTCATCTTAATTTTTTAAATAATGTTTGGCAAATACAAAATACAAGTGGTCAATCTTTCACTATTACAGTTGATGAATATGTAAACTATACCTCAATCTAAAACTGCATACAGTAGGTCATTTTATTCATTAGTATACATTCATACAGTATAATAAGTTTCCCAATGCAAACGGAAATTACAATGTCACAATGTAGAGCCTCTACTGAGGCTTTCTGCTTTATATATAGTAAGATGTATATATACTGTATATATAGTAAAGAGAAAGAGTCGCTTGTCTTGCCTGTGAAACCACAGTAAACTATCTTTCAGAAATGTCACACTTGCTGATATATATATATATATATATATATATATATATATATATATATATATAGCAAACAAGGAACAATATATTAGAGTGATATACAGTAAGTGAAAAAAACACAATAAACTCTTTGTGCAGTAGGCTTGCTCCCCAGATTGCTCCCCAGAGAGGCAGATGTAAACAAGGAAGATCGCTATTCTGACAGGGGAGAACATAGAGATCTTGTGTTCCTGCTTAGCAGGAACATGGATCTCTGTGTTCTCCCAGTCAGAGTAATCCCCACACAGTTAGAAAGCACCCCTAGGGACACACTTAACCCTTTGATTGCCCTTGGTGTTAACAGTGACAGTAACAGTGCATATTTTTTAGCATTGATCACTGTATTAGTGTCACTGGTTCCCAAAAAAGTGTCAAAAATGTCAGTTAGGTGTCTGATTTGTCTGCCGCAATGTCGCAGTTTAGCTAAAAATCGCTTATCGCCACCATTACTAGTAAAAAATAAATAAAAATTCCATAAAAATACCCCATCTCTTTAACTTTTGCGCAAACCAATCAATATGCACTTATTGGGATTTTTTTTACCAAAAAAATATGTAGCAGAATACATATTGGCCTAAATTGATGAAGAAATAATTTTTTTTTCAATTCTTTTATTGGATATGTATAATAGCGCAAAAAAAAAAAAAGCTGAGGTGATCAAATACCACCAAAAGAAATCAAAATTTGTAGGAAAAAAGGACATGAATTTTATTTGGGTAGAGTATCGCACGACCGCGCAATTGTCAGTTAAAGTAGTGCAGTGCTGTATCATAAAAATTGGCCTGGTTATGAAGGGGGTAAGTGATTAACTGACAATTGCACTGTCATGCATTGTTGTACACAAATTAAATTTATATAATTTTTTCACATAAATAGAGCTTTTGGTGATATTTGATCACCACTGGGTTTTTACTTTTTGTTCTATGAATGAAAAAAAAAAAAACTATTTTTATTTTCTGCTATAAAACCATCAGAAATCATGAATCAGATGTAGACAGAAGTGCAGTTAAAATCACACTTGTTTATTAATAATAATAATAATAATAGTAAAAGGTAAACAGAGCAAATCAAAGTCAAATCATAGCCAGAGTTTGGTAACCGGAACGGATAGTCAGACAAGGCAGGATGTCAGGGAGCCAGAGATCAGCATACTTCAGGACAGGCCAGGAAATCAGGAAACCAGAAAATCAGCGTTGTGGAACAGCAAGCAGGATCAGGAACCAGAAGGGACGTCAGCCAAGCAAGTCTTCAACAGGTACACAGGAGAGAGTCTCTGGATGTGTTGACCAAGGCGAAGGCAGAAAGGAACTGAACTAAACAGCTTAAGTAACCAGCAGGGCTGATGAACAGGATATCATCATCAGGTAAATCACTGTGGAAAAGAGTGGAGCTGGCAATTAACCGACAGCTAAGCGGCCTGCTCTGAGAAGGAAGGGCTGAGCCCAGCCCTGACAGTACCCCCTCCTCAACGACCCCTCCCTCTCGGAAGACCACCAGGTTTGAGGGGAAAACATCTATGGAAAACACGGAGGAGGACGGGGGCATGTACGTCCGAGGATGAGACCCAAGATCATTCCTCCAGACCTTACCCTTTCCAATGCACCAGGTACTGTATGCACCCACAGAACCTACGGGAGTCAACAATGGACTGTAGTTTAAACTCCTCATGGTTCTTAACCTGTACTGGGTGAGGACGTGGCACCGAGGTGGTAGAGCAGTTGCAGACCAAAGGTTTTAATAAGGAGACATGGAATACATTTGAGATACGCATATTAGAAGGAAGCGTAAGCCACTTAATCCTGCGGAGAATACGGAAAGGCCCAATAAACTGAGGTGCCAACTTCAGTGAGGGAACATGGAGTCAGAGGTTGCAAGATGACAACCAGACCATGTCCCCAACCTGGTAGGAAGGCGCAGGCAGGCATCTGCGGTCAGCATGGAGTCTGTACCTAATATTGGCATGTCGTAAAGCCTCCTGGACTTGTGCCCAAGTGGAACGAAGGCCACGGAGATGCTCCTCTAACAAAGGGATGCTCTGCGGAACAAATGAGTCAGGCAACATGAAAGGTTGGAAACCATGGATTGCCATAAACGGGGACAATCGGGAAGCAGAATTTAAGGCACTATTGTAAGCAAACTCCGCCCAAGGTAAGAGGTATGAGCAGTTGTTATGATGGTCAAAAATATAGCAGTGTAGAAACTGCTTCAAGGACTGGTTGGCTCGTTCTGCGGCCCCATTAGACTGCAGTTGATATGCAGGGGAGAAAGAAAGCTGAATTCCCAACTGTGCACAAAAGGCTCGCCAGAACCAGGACACAAACTGACTACCTCTGTCTGAGACAATCACCTTGGGTAGCCTATGTAAGCGAAAGATCTCCAGAGTAAAAATGGAAGCCAGTTCCTTGGATGTGGGCAACTTCTTAAGTGGAATACAATGAGACATCTCCGAGAACCGATCAACCACCATAAGGACAACTGTGTTGCCCTGAGAGTTGGGTAATTCCACAATGAAATCTATGTACAGGTGGGTCCAAGGCCTCTCTCCATTGGGTATGGGTTGTAGGAGGCCCACTGGAAAGGTGTTTTGGTGTCTTACTCTGAGCACACACTGAACAAGCAACTACAAAAGCTGCTACATCAGCATGTAGACCACCACCAGAATTGTTAGGAAATGGCCCAAAAGAATTGATTCTTCCCAAGGTGGCTAGCACCTTGGGAGGATGGTAAGTCTGGAGCAAAGGTACAGGAGATTTCCCCAAGCGCTCCTTAAAAGAGAGTCTTTCTCTGAGTCTGGAGTCAATGAGGATGGCAAACGTGATCAACTTCTCCAGCTCAGTGGGTATATCTCGGGCTGCTATCTCATCTTTGATGGTATCAGAGAGACCATGAGAAAAAATAGCCACGAGGGCCTTATTGTTCCATGCAACCTCTGCTGCCAGAGTACGAAATTCAATGGTGTAATCGGCAACAGTTCTAGTACTCTGTTTGATGGACATGAGGCACTTGGCAGCAGAAGCGGAGCAGGATGTTAAATACCCTTTTAAAGGAAGCCACAAACGCTGGGTAACACAGGAAAATGGGTTTTTACATCTCCCATAGAGGGTTTGCCCAGCCCAAGGCTCTCTCAGAAAGCAAAGATATCATGCTTCTGTCCGTGGGAAACGCCTGGGGCAGTATCTTGAAGTATATCTCAACCTGATTGAGAAACCCTCTGCATTGAACTGGTTCACCCCAAAATCACTGCGGAACCAGACATACCTCTTATAGAGGTAATACTCGAGGCGGGTGCCTGCACAGAGACTGGAGCAGCAGCAGGGATGGCCTGCAACACAGGTTGTACCGGAGCAGCCACAGTGGGAGATTCCAGGTGAGCCGTGCAATTCAGGAGCATCTGTAATGCTAAGGCAAACTGATCCATAGGGTGATGCTGCTCATCCAACCTGGAAAAAATATTACCAGCAAGTAGATTGACTGCATCTTCTGAATTCATGGCCTTCGCCTACTATCAGAAACCATGAATCAGACCAAGACAGAAGTGCAGTTAAAATCACACTTGTTTATTAATAATAATAATAATAATAATAGTAAAAGGTAAACAGAACAACGTAGTCAACTCATAATGGTTTGTAGCAAGAGAGGTAACAATAAGCCACCCTTGGTTCTCTCTCACTCCACTGCGCCAAAGACCAGTGACAAAACTAAATGATTGTTGTGTAAATGAATACAAGATGTGTACATATACAGTGTACAGTGAAAAGCAGTCATTTAAATAAATGTGTAAATTGTTCTGAATCCCAAAACTATACCTCTCACATGTGTACAGATAGAGATAGTGGCGCTAATATATATTTGTAAAGATATGAGTCAAAACAGCATGACACTGACCTCTCACCCAACCTTCTAAGGCCCAGCAGTCTGATCGGCGTAGTCCTCTCCAGACAGCAGTGTCTAATGTCAGTGCGATGGAATGCCGTGTAACCATGCCCCAGCCATGTTTGTCGAAAAGACTTCTTCAAATGGGATTGAAAGATTGAAAAACTACTGTTGTGCTGGATTTTTTTCATGTGAACTTTTTCCATGGACTTTTCACAGTTTATGATTTTTGTAATGTTTTTATTTTTATACTGACACTTTCATGGGGTGTTATATTTCTATCTTTATTACTGTTTTTTGTATAGAATCAGAGTGACACCGGTATCATGCTGATTTGACTCATATCTTTACAAATATATATTAGCGCCACTATCTCTATCTGTACACATGTGAGAGGTATAGTTTTGGAAGTCAAATCATAGCCAGAGTTCTGTAACTGGAATGGATAGTCAGACAAGCCAGGACATTAGGGAACCAGAGATCAGCGTAATTCAGGACAAGCCAGGAAATCAGGAAACTGGAGAATCAATGTAGTGAAACAGCAAGCAGGATCAGGAACCAGATAAGACATCAGCCAAGCAAGTCTTCAACAGTTACACAGGAGAGAGTTTCTGGATGTGTTGACCAAGTTGAGGGCAGAGAGGAACTCAACTGAACAGCTTAAGTAACGTTCAGGACTGACGAACAGGATATCATCATCAAGTGAGTCACTGTGGAAAAGAGTGGAGCTGGCAATTAAAAAACAGATGAGCGACCTGCTCTGAGAAGGAAGGGCTGAGCCCAGCCCTGACAAAAACATATCCAATAAAAAAATGTAAAAAAATCGAATTTCTTCATAAATTTAGGTCAATATGTATTCTGTTACATATTTTTGGTAACAAAAATTTTCAATAAACCTATATTGACTTGTGCGAAAGTTATAGCCTCTACAAACTATGGTATACAGTATATATATATATATATATATATATATATATATATATATATATATAAAACTAATCACAACACAGCCACCCCCCCCTACGTGAGTTGGTCGGTAAGTGGTTAAAGCTTAAAGCCCAACTCTGAGAAGCATTAAAACATCCTATGTGGTGGGGCTGTGCCCATTCTGCATATGTACATTGCTAGTTTATGTCTAGAGGACACAGAAAAGAAGATTTACTTACCCAATCTTCCGCTCCTTCATGCTGCTAGACTGGACCCCACTTCTTGCTTCTTTTTCCCATGGGGTAGCGCCACCTGTCAGGGCGGTGGGGGATCAGGTCAATAATAATGGCAAACAAATGAAAATGTAAAATGCAAACTTTAATTATTTTAGGTAAAATACGCTATATTAACCTAAAATAAAGACACACTGAAAATAGGTCATAGCTTCTGCTAAAATAAAGCAGCCTTTCTTAGGTTATGAACGCTACCAATCTAAAGTAAAGGAGTCTGCATAAACCTTACGTATGGTAAATTTACAATATATGACTATTTCATCATCCAAATATTCACAGTACTTATTTAAAAGACAAAGGCTTTATTTATTCTTGTTTTGATTTTCTTATTTGGCGTTAGCTCTTCTATATATACAAAATCTTCTTAGTAAACTGTAAATCTCGGAGTGAACAAACCAACACATGTGCTGTACAGATACAAATCATACAAAAACTGCTAGTGATGCAAATTTATGTTTATAATAAAATTATAACAAATATACAGATTATTATTGCCATATAGTATGTCTAGTCCACTTTGTCAAAACAGATTATTATATATTTAACAATACAACTGGAAGCATTTAGAAGAAACCTACATCAATCTGGCTAAAAAATGCTAACTTTTTGTACATGGGATCCTAGTGGGGTTTGGACCTAGTGCTGCATTTCATTAGTTTAATAGACTATTTCTGAAAAAGTAGAGATCCTAGTGCAGGTATCTTTGGCATTGGAAGGATTGGTTGATGGCTGTCATGTATCTTAGTGGTTTTGAACCTAGATTCTTCTGATTCTGGTCCTTCAGCTCTATTTACTCTGTTACTGGAGGATCTTAGTCTTTGCAGCATATACTCTTCTTGGGGCTTCTGCTACATGTGACTCTTTAGCTCCACCTGCCTTCCAGCTTCCATCAATCTGCAATGAGCTCAGCCTTTAAATGGCACCCCCTGTGCTCTCAGCCCATTTGTATGAATTTGTTCCCCGGGTGTTTGCCTTCCTATGCGGACTGCTGGACTACCTGTTTTGGACTTATGCCTGATTTCTCGATTATGCTTCCACCTCACGGCTCTGATTTCCTCTGTCAGACTGTGTATGACCTCTGCCTGCCCATGACTATTCTTCCAGATCCTGATTTTGTGTCTTTCTACCAGATTTGTTGCTAACCCGGCCTGCCTGACTACGCTTACACCTCTACCCTCAGTCTACGCTACACTTCGCACTCTACCTTACAACAGGTACTTTACAATGGCAAAGAGAATTCTGGCACAGCAGAGATGAATATGCAAAAAGGAGGCAAGGAGAAGGAGACAGGGAGTCAGGACAAGGTCAGGACAAGAACACTAAATTTCAAAAGACCCAACTTTACTATACTGTGTTCCATATTACATGATATTGAGTGGGATCAAATTCTTGTAACAATGAACACTGAAAAAAAACAGGAATGCTTTAAGGACCTAGTAAACAATGGCACTCATGAGGGTATTCCACTGAACAACAAATATAAAAGTGGCTAAATACTAAGGTAAAAGGCATATACAAGAGATAAAACGGTCCTTTAAAAAATATAAGTCCGAAGGGTCACATGGGCATTCCAAAACGACAAAGAATGCAATAAGAAATACAAGAGAGTGATCAGGGCAGCTAAATTAATTTATGGGAAACACCTGTCTGGATGAGGGTACTGCTGGAGACGGCAAGGAGGATTCAGGAGACTTATGCTTAGGTTGAAGCCTACACTAGGCCTTCCCCATTAAACTGAAACCTAGTAAAAGTGCTTACACACTGGAGTTAGTAACTTTTTTTTGGTAAAATAATACATTCTTTTGTTTTGTTTTCTTCCTGGTTGCCTGTTTTTTATTTTCTGTGACTGTTGTCCCTCTTGTACAAAATGCAGCCTACCGAAAGTGCCTAAATACTGTCTATAGAGTTACTGAAAAATGTCTTCCTTCTTCATGTGAAATACTGTATATACACTTAAATGTAGGCTGCAAAACTACACAGTCATTTTCAAACTTCAGACTCCTTCAGCCAGAATTTGTTTAGTGACAGCATTACTACCACCGCTAAGCTTCCAGGATGTCATCCAGGTCACCAGGACATCATTCATTGTCATAAATGTTGGATGTAGATTACTGGACAAAGTGACTAATGTTGCATTTCCATAATGGAACATGTTTTTTTTTTATCTTGTTTTTTTTTCTTACTAGAATCATTTTTCTGAGGTGTGCATTTAACAGAAGTCTATGCAAGTCGCAATGAAATCAGTAAAAAGTAGTGAAAGTACCTTTTTCATAATCGCTGCAACATGAGTAGCGGCGATATGATCGGTTCCATTGCTGGCAATTGGGTAGGACTGGTCATACGATTTTGAACTGTCAAAAGGGACATTGTTTAAGTAAATCCGTCTACAAATGTGCAACTGATGCTGAAGCAAGTGCCTACAGAGGAGATATATATATTATGATATACAGTGCTTTATCGTTAATGTAGGGTTCATACCTACATTAATTTAATTCACCTTTACATAAAGGAATTGTCCACTAGTTGTCTTTACATAAATATACTTTTAATTCAATTTCTAATTTTGAGGTAAGCCTATATTATTTAACCATAAGAATGTTGTAACTTTATTGTTAGAATTTCTATTAAAACTAATATCTAGCACACACGCTGAGCTTTTTTATGTAGGGATCTTCTGCCCTCTTTGAAAATGCCTGTACAGAAAGTGCCTGTAAATATATTATGCATGCACTTACTATCCCTGGGTTGTCGGCTTTGAAACCCTAGAAGGATAAAGTAGAGAGAAAAGTCTCAGGTGCATGCCCTTTCTACGTTGCTAAACCCCAACCAGAAGAAACTTTAATTGTGAGAATTCCTATGTTCTAGTAGTTTAACTGCATCTACTAAGTGTATATTTAAGCCCTTGTGACAGACAAACTTTAGTATCTCTTTCCTATTGTTATTATTTCACATGCACAGTGCCAGATAGCTAGGTTGTGCTGCTGTACATTAGGGATGGGCAAACAATTCTTCCCGAGCATAAGTTCAGGCTGAACTTTGGTTGTTCGTGATGTTCAGCAAGCACTGAACAATATGTGGTGTTCGGGGCAAATTCAAAAGCCGCCGGAACACCGTTAAAGTCTATGGGACACTAACATATAAAATCAAAAGTGCTCATTTTAAAAGCTTATGTGCAAGTATGGATTTTGGGGGGACCCCCACGCAATTGTTTTTTACATTTTTGGTTCGGGGTTCCCCTTAATATATATACCAGACCCAAAGGGCCTGGTAATGGACTGGGGGGGAACCCATGCTCTTTTTTTCAATGAGTTTTATCTATATTGCTGAGACCCGACAATTTATTATAGCCGCGGTCAGTTTTAAATGACAATTTTTCCTTTGGAAATGTCATTTTGCTGTGATACTGTTCTAAACACGGCAAAAATGCGCCACTTTACAGGCATACTATATACATACCCCAGGCACGATATTTAAAGGAATATTTAAATTTAAATATTCCCAGGTCCCCAAACACTTTTTATGACAATTACTTGCATATAAGCCTTTTTTTGCCTGTTTATATGTTCTGGTGCGAACCGAACTGGGGGGTGTTTGGCTCATCCTTACTGTACGTATGTAGTGGTCACTTTATAGTATATTAGTAGGTGAACCTGTTTATTTCAATAGCGTTTCTATACAGCCCTTATTATTTTAGTTAACCCTGTCCCTTCTGGTCTTGGATTCTATAGCTAGTTTAAACTCGGGGCTCAGTAACCAGCATAGGCTATAGCCAGGTTAGACATCCGATGGCCATTTCTGGTAGGTCGAGGTCTGGTTGCATGTCAGAATGGAAACTACTAGGGGGGATTAAAGCACAGAGTATATGGGCTGACTCTGAGCTCCAGTGGCACAACAGTTTCTGCCTTTGAGAAGCTGCCTTCCAGGCTGGTTGGATAGCAGTTGGAGGATTTAAATTAATGCAAAAGGAGGTTGACCGCATTCCAATCTTCAAAAAAAACGGGAGCTTTTATTGGCTAAAATCCAGATATGTAAGCATCACAGACCCAGGATACAGGATGACAGCAACAATGGTTAACGCGTTTCATGCAAAATGCACTTAGTCATAACCTAGAAACATCTGTCAATATTGTCTTTAAATACTAAACAATTAGTACAGGTGTTCCCTCTGTCTACCCAAATAGCATTCATTTCGGCATATGCATAGACTAGATAATAAAACCAAAACCAATATAACCCCAAAAAAAAGAATGTCTATAAAACATACTAAACAGTAATTAAACATACAGGAATTCCGAGGTATATATGTAGTCACATGTAGTGTATATACATCGGAATTCCTGTATGTTTTATTACTGTTTAGTATGTTTTGTCTACTTCTTAACAGTTGGAGGATCTCCCCATCACCGCTGACCTTGTCTTCAAGTCTCTGACACCCAGACAGATGTCACATCATGATCATCCTCAGGGGCCCCTGTAACTGAACTATGCTGCAACATTAAACTGGAGGTATCTCTATTAATAACTATATACTGTATACCCAAGTATATGTGCACAATTCCACCAGGACTCCTGTTGGCTCTTTGCTGATAATACCTGTTTGTACTTTAAATATATGTGCTTTTACTAATCTTTTCTTATATGAAGCTGTTATTTTTCCATAGCGGCATGTATTTATATACTTATGGTTCATGTCATATGCTGGTTGCAGTAATTCCTCTGCTCTAAATTACTTTGATTAAATTATGGGTTAATTTCCCAGGAAGGAAATCCCCTCTGTTTACAGTGGCCCTGTCCTGGGTGGAGGCACTGCTAACATACCCACTTTTTCAGTTAAAGTGTATGTGAACCCTCACATATATCCAATGAAGTGAGTGGCCTCAGATGATACACAGAGATGAAACAAATCCTTCTACATAACTTTTACATGTACTGTATATCTTCAGTCTTCCCTTTTCTACACTATTTGAAAAGTGCAGATCGTGTTAGCAATCTTTTTTTCCTCTTTCGGCAGTGGGTGCGGAGTCTGAGCTTATACTGTGTGAGCTGATTGGAGGAAAGGCACCCCCCCATCCACATAGGCAGAGGAATGAAGAAACTGGAGCTGTAGTCAAGCTCCCTGCTAATATTCCTCTAAGCAATCTCCCTGATATGTGTGTCGGAGAACTTGTCAGAAGTGACTTATGCTGATAACAGAGGAACAAAGCACCATAGAGGAACAGCATTTAGAGCTTTGGAGGATAAGCAAACAGGAAAGGGTGTAATCTACCCGAAAAGAGTTAAGCAGGCCAATGAACCAGCCAAGATTTAACCCATGAATAGGCAGGCTGAATGTGCCTAAGTTAATCGATTGATCAACTTGGGTACAACCAGCCTGCCGGACTTTACATGTGATTATTGCTAGCAGCTATTATAGCCAATAGCAGTAATCACTGTGTTAGCCTGGCGGGGAGAACGCAATGGCAATTCGTGGTTGCAGGAAAGAAAATCACTCCATCAATGGCTTTTGGCTTTTGGGGTGGACTTACAGTATCCTTTGTTGTCATTTGTGAAATTGAATTTTGGTACCTGATTGATATTCAGCATAATGAAAAACCTGACCATCCACATACTTAACTGATGGTGGCAAAGGTAACCTTTTAGCTCCATGCACACTAGCAATTTAGCAAAGCTCAAAAAACACTAGAACAAAAACGCTGGATGAAAAATGCAGATAATAGCATTTTTGTGCCAACTTGTAGTAGCATTTTAGTAGCTTTTATATTTCTACAGCATATGAAGTAAAAAAAAAACTTCTGAAAAAAGTTGTTAGGAGTGTTTTAGTAGCGCTTAGAAGCATTTAGGAGCATTTAGAATTTTGCTCATAATAGCATCTGGAAGCTTAAAAAAATCTAGTATGCATAGAGCCCTACAAAGTCTGAACTGTCTTCAAATGACTGAGCTACCAAAGCATTGGCTGTCAGTCAGAGGAGATAAACATCACACATTCTCTCCTGGTTAAATTACGGCTTTGGAATGGCTCATATGTCACTGTATTTGTTCGTGAAAAACTGGCACATATTTCATGTTTATGCAAATGAACTGGCATTAATAATGACTCTTTTTTTAAAGCTGTGGTTTATCTGCATCCAAACTGTATTTATTACTTTTGGCTGTAAAAGCTTAGCAGAGAGTCAATAAATTAAATATTTAAGCAATGGTTAAATTTTCTTGTATGGCTACAGTCCTACCTGACTACATCATTGCAATTAAGAACATTAATCACGTTTGGAATTCAGTTAATGTGGAATGGTCACACTCACCCAGGAAACATTTAATAGGAAATAGACCTAGTCTACATTGGCAGTAATCCATAAAATCTTGGTACAGATTCTCTAGTTTATTTTTAATTGGTCGAATGTTTCATCACAAGTTCTAAATTATTAAATATTTTAGTGTATATATAATTGCAATTAGAGTCTGTATGCCCATTACCCATACATGAGCAACATACAATAAAATCATTGGAGTGTTAAGTACCCAAATGGCTTTTTATGTGGCTAATCAGTGTACACACATCTGCATACAAGTAATAGTAGCAGTCTGGCCACAGTTGGTTTTTAACCAATCACCTTTTGCATATAATTCATAAAACACCCCTTTCAACAGCAACATTAAAAACTACAGTGACTGGCCTGCATAGTCCTTTTTTTGGCCCACCTCTTGACTACCAGCCTTAAAGGAACTTTTCAGCATATATGTCACTAAATCATAAAGCTTCCTCTATTAACTATAATAACTTTAGAACATGTGAGAGCTCCTAATGTTCCTTATGGTGTATTTACTGCTAGGACTGTTGTAATATTTCCCTACCAACCAAGGCATGAATTATACTTTATGCCTCTTCTTTATAATGACCCCCAGTGACCATTGAATATTGGTTTACATGAGAAAATATATATATATAAGGATTTGCACAAGGCAGAGTTTCACCAAGAATCAACACACATCAACCTAGCAAGACCCAGTGGTGATGATACTTGAATGACAGGTTGATGGGGCCTATTTGATGAAAATGCCTGCCCTTTGTTACATCACTGCCCTAATATGAAATAAAATGTTTCCTTATTAGGACAGCACCAAATAAAGAAGTATATTGATTACTTTAAGTTGCTGAGGGCATTGATTTCTCTTCCCATAGGTCTGAGAAGTCAAAAAAGCTGAATCCTTATTAGATCATGCAGGTCCAGTGTCAGGGATACTGAGTGCTTGTATTCTGTGAAACAGGTGTGATCAGAAATGTGTGGATTTGCACAGAGAACACCAGTCACAAGTTTAATGTAAAACAATGTAATTTATTAAGAATAAGTGGATAACCAAAATATAAATGCACCTCCAATATACCAGAACTGCATAAATCAACCAGAGAATCTAATAAGTGAGTGAACACACAATGAATAACTGCCCAAACCAAATACAGATATCAGGATACGAGAACTGTAGTCGGTGTCAAAGCCAGGGTCATGCACGGGAGATCAGGCAGAAGACGCAAGGAGCGAGCCAGGACAGGGAGAGGATAAACAGGAGAAGAAACAGGCAGGCAGGTAAGGGATCAGGCTGCAGGGTGCAGGAACACAGGTGGCCCATGGACAAACACCAAGGCAAAGATTAGAAGTACAGGCAGGGCTTAAAAGAGAAGTATAGATTTTTTTCCCTTTAAGATTCATACTTACCTAAGTGGATGGAGCATCAATCTGATGCAGCATCTGTCCCCCGGCGCCTCTACACTGAGAACTAAGTGATCGAACACCTCCGTGAGCAGAGAGCTGCAGACTGTAAGTCTCTGCTCTGCCCCCTCTTCACTCACTGAAGCGCTGGGCTGTGGAGTTGGTGGGGGCGTCCGGCTCAGGCTCTCAGCGGCTCACTGAGAGGCTGAGACGGGTGTCGTTCCAGGGACCTGGTGGATCCAAACTCCATGGTCGTGATGACGCAGATCCTAGACTGACAGCAGTAACATCAGCAGAATGTGGACTTCAGCTCGTTCTCTGCTGAAAATGGGTCACAGGAGTCCAAAAACCAACTGCACTCCTGTGATCCATAGGAGAAGTACAGCCAAACGAGCTTTGGCTGTACGTCTCCTTTAAATACACTTCCTGCAACAAGCATCAGGTGATGACTAAGAACCATGAGCTATTGGGTGCTGAGAGACACCTGCTGGTGGACACTAAAACGGCAGCCTATAGGTCTGGAAACCAGAGTGCCACCAGCAGGCCAACCCCTTTCTGACATCCAGTGTTGGGGGTCACATCTACCACTCAGGTCTTCCACTATTCACTTATCTCTTTTCAAGTACAAGTAGTTAGAGATCATAATTAAAAAAAAGTTAGCACTAATAAAGATGTTTTTATAATTCAGGAGTATTTCAAAAGTATACCTGACAAGTGATGACTTTAACTCTAATAGGGCGTACACACGGTCGGACTTTATTCGGACATTCCGACAACAAAATCCTAGGATTTTTTCCAACGGATGTTGGCTCAAACTTGTTTTGTCTACACACGGTCGCAAAAAGTTGTCGGGATTTTCGATCGCCAACCACGCGGTCACGTACACCACGTACGACGAGACTAGAAAAGGCCGGTTCAGAACCAAGCGCAGCACCCTTTGGGCTCCTTTTGCTAATCTCGTGTTAGTAAAAGTTTGGTGAGAGACGATTCGCGCTTTTTCAGACTCGTGGCTTTCAGATCGTTTTCTGCCGTTCAGTTTGTGCTTGTGGGTTTGTATGTGCTCTTCAGTGCATGCAAGCAAGTTCCACGTGACTTTAGTCATTGTATTCTTGTTCGTTCGTTACTGTTTTTCAGGTCGCTCTTCACAGGCCTTGCTGTTCTTCAGTGCGTTCTGTTACTTCGTTCTGAGCAGCCGACCGTTTTCTAGCCATGTTGCGTATGCGTACTCCTCGTAGAGTTCGTGCTGTGCGGGGGCTTGGTGTTGGGGTCCTGACCTTGACACAAGTCCAGTCCATGAACAGGGTGGGGAGGAGTTCATGGACCAAGAATTGGTTGCTTCAGCGTGACCAGTTCTCTCATATGCCTTTGCTCCGTGAGATCCGTGAGAATAATCCTGATGATTTCAGGAACTTTCTCAGGATGACGGACCCCGTATTTCACCGTTTGTTGGCTTCGCTGACCCCTTATATTAGCAGGCAGGATGCCTGCATGAGGCAAGCCATCACTCCGGAGCAGAGGTTGGTCGCTACCCTGCGGTATTTGGCGACAGGGAGAAGTCTGCAGGACTTGAAGTTCTCGACAGGCATCTCCCCCCAGGCTCTGGGGATCATAATCCCAGAGACCTGTTCTGCCATCACCCAGGTCCTGCAGAAGGAGTATATGAAGGTAAGATTTTTATCCTTTAATATCACATTTTATTGTATTGAATGTTTGCTAATATATTGTATTTCTTTCCTCATTCCCTAATTACCATGATTGTAATATGCTGTGAATGTCCCTTTTGTCCTCATGCATGCTGGATTTTTATGTAATTATTATTTTAGGCCCTTCATACATATTTGCCCTTCAATAACTTCCCCAGCATGGTGTCTCCTGGCCCTATATTCACCTCATGTAGTCACTTAACAATGTATTTTTTCTCCTCCATAGTAGTGCTTTACCCCAAACACCCCCTAAAATGTTTTGAAATGTTATATTTGCTTTAAATTCTGGCAGAGTGCCAGAGGCTTTTTTTTGGTGGTGTCCCCAAATAATTTTTAGTAACTCTCCCTCCCCCAACTGCTAAGTCAGCTGATCCCAATTCATTATCCTCAATCATCTATCTGCTGACTTTGCCAAACCCATACACACTATACCCATCTCTTTTGTGTTCAGATTTATGGATGAATTCCCCAAAGCATGTAGTGCAAGGGCCTGCCTGTATACTTTCAAATGGTACTGTTTAAAGTTTTTTTATTCTGTTATTATCTTGATAGGTAATAGCAGAATGTCCAAATGTCCTCAAATGTGTACAGTGTGTATTTATATCTTTGTATTATGACACTTCTTACCTGTCCAGTGGGCTGCCAATAGTGTAACTAAGGAGGGGCTGTTCCAAGTAATACCCTGTATTTAGGCATTCATCTCTCAATGAAGTGAAGAGGGTTACCTGTCCAAGATTTCCACACACCCCTATAATGTTAGAAATGGCCCATGAGAGGGGGGGAGGGGGAATATGATAGGTGTACCTTATACTTTGGCGTTGTTAAATTCCCCTTAATAAATGCTATCTGGAGGTTGCCCCATAATGTTTGTGCCTAATCTGCTTGCCATGTTTCTGATCAAAAATAGTAATGTTTATTTTTTTTCCTCAACAGTTTCCTTCCACGCCACAGGAATGGCAGACTGTGGCCTCCCACTTTGCCCAGCGGTGGGGCTTTCCTAACTGCGGAGGGGCAATTGATGGGAAACACGTCCACATCATCCCACCACCCAACTCGGGGTCGTACTATTTCAACTATAAGGGGTTCAATAGTATAGTAATGTTGGCGGTGGTGTCGGCTAATTACAACTTCCTGTATGTGGACATGGGGAAGAATGGGCGGATGTCCGATGGTGGAGTCATCGCCCAGACGGAGTTTTACAGGCGTCTCCAGAATGGCAGCTTGGACTTGCCAGCTCCAGAGGACAATGTTGAAGGACTCCCATTTGTGTTCGTTGCTAATGAAGCGTTTGCGCTGGGGGACCACCTGATGCGGCCATTCCCAATGAGGACCCTCACCCCGGAACAGAGGGTTTTTAATTACCGGCTGGCCAGAGCCTGAAAAGTGGTGGAGAACACATTTGGAATCCTGGCCAGCCAGTTCCGCCTATTTCTGACACCCATCCATATGGCGGAGTATAAACTGAACCATATTATACTTGCGTGCTGTGTTCTCCATAACTTTTTAAGGAAACATTCGGCCAACTATGCTGGCTCAGTTGGGCCTGAGGCCGGAATGATACATCAAACCACACTGACAGCGCTTGAAAGCCGCTGTCCTGGCTTGCCCTCCCTGAGTGCCTGTGATGTCCGGTTACGCTACCTGGAGTTCTTTGCGGGTAGGGGGGCTATCAATATGCCAGCAAATCTGGGAAGCCTTTTTATAATAAAACAAAAAAAAAATTCTTTGTGGACATTTTCTGCTTGTGTTTGTTTTAGCTGACCCTGACAGAAATGTTTTGAGTGCAGAAAATGGCGTGATTGTGTAACCTTATACAAAGCACTGTTGGCTGTTATTTACTAAATGCAAAAACACATTTCACTACAAGTGCACTTGCAACTGCACTGAAACTGCACTTGTAGTGCAAAGAGGATTTGCCCTTAGGAAATAACCCCCATTTTTGCTGAAAACAGCAATGACATCACCACAAAAGTGTTGTAGCATTGAGACAATAATCCACACATTCTTGATTAACAATCTTTTTAATACCTGCACAATCACATGTGCATTTACCAAAGGTTTTTCAAGCAAACCAACATGTTTGTTGTATAACAATTTTTGGGGTAGCATTATCAAAACTCAAAATGTCCATTTTAGATAAAACAGGCCTGTGTAAAACCAACAAGAAAGACACAAATCTTGAACTTACAAACGTCACATTTGGTAGAATTTGAAGGCAATATCAGACATGAGTATTTAGGAACTGTGTTTGATATTGCGTTCAGATGGGGTGAAGTCACCCCAGGAAAAGCCAAATTTGGAAGATGCACACCAATTTAACAATGCCAACATGTGCGACCTGCCATCACGGGGGATCAAGGGACGTGTTTTGGGGGAGCAAGCCCTTCCTCACCGCTACTTTATTATTGAGGAAGGGGTTGCACCCCCAAAACGCATCCATTGATCTCCCGTGATGGCAGATAGCACATGTTGGCACACTGTGTGCATCCTCCAAATTTGGCTTTGGGAAAAATCACAGAAACATTTAGCACATTGTAGCACACAAAAGAAGAAAGTGATTTGGAGGGGCTTTAAACTCGCCCCAAAACATCAATGATGTTTTTATTTTTTGGAATAACGTCATTGATGTTTTTCTTGATGATTTCCAATTGTAAATTACACCCCATGATCTCCCCGATCAGGATCTGGGCACTTTCGGATGTGAAAGGATCTGGATCCACAACCTCACGATCACCTAAAAAGAGAGGAACCCCAAAATAAATTAGGTCTAAAAAAAATGCCGCCATCCATCTCTTATCTGAGCCTGTGGTCACAGACACTCACCTGTTGTGGTGACTAGTTCCACCACGTCTTCCTCCTCCTGCTCTTCTTGTGTTGGGGGGATTTCACCTTCTTCCAGAGGGGGGGGGGCTCTGGTCTCCGTGGATGAGGGGTGTCCTCCGAGTCTTTTATCCCCTATGTAAAACAAAAATGGTATACTTAGCACACAGATATTTGATGGCAGAACTAGAAATAGGAAACATTGCTTGGAAGTGGGGTACAATTGTCAATTTTAGCAGAGTTCAAAGATGTAGCTTTTTTAGTGTCCTTTGTCAAGCTGCAATACTTTACCTGTTTGGTACAAGCTTCACAGATGTAGCCCCCCCTATAGTATACACTGGAGCACCTGTGTGGCCCCCCTAATAAAAATGGTGTTCTTGTGTCACACACTAGTGCTCCAGTGTCCAGATGTGAAAACAGCTGCTCAGTGTCCTCTCCTTACACAGAATCTAGTTTGCATTTCATTCTAGTAACAAAGCCATCTACACAACACAATTCTTTTAAGACAAGTATAGGGCGTCAAAATGGTGGCCAAATGCATATGGCCTAAACAATGGTATTTTATAGTCCGAAAGAAAAATGTTTGATCCGAACGAATAGTGTGCCCATGAACATGAAAGTTGCCATTTTAAACTGTACAACAGTTCCCAAAAGCACATGGAGCAGCACAAACGTAATAAACATAAAGAATAGGAACACAGCACAACTACTTACTTTTTTGCATCACTCTCCGGATCTTTCTGTACTGCTCATGTTCTCGTAATTTGAGGTCCGACCACCGGTTCTTGAGCTGATCTTTCGATTGCCGTATTCCAAAATTCCTGTGCAGACTCCTGACCACTTTCGCCATGATCTTGGCCTTTCTGATATTGGGGTTGGGGTAAGGCCCATACTTTCCATCATAGACGGCCTTCTTCAGGATGTCGACCATCTCCAACATCTCCCCAAAGGACATATTTGAGTCCTTAAATCTCCTTCTGGATCGGGACGTGTCCGGATCCGGCCTTTCCTCCTCCTCCTCGTTGCTACAATTAGCACGATCCTGCTGTGTCTACGCCATGTGCTCTTCCCCCACTGCGCCAAACGAAAGGGGGCGGGGAATAGACTAGAAAGAACGTCAGGGGCGGGCGGAGTTACACGCATGCGCAGTGTGTATAAAGCGTAACACGCGTGCGTCTTACGTACGATCTGTGAGCGGAGGAAGGAGCATCGGAGGCACCGATCGTGATAACGAAGGTAGGATCTAAACTTGGGCCTATACTGCTTTGAAATGGAAGCCTATATTGTAACAAGATTAGGGGAGTTTGGCCTGACATTAGGGTTTGTCTTGTGTTGTGTCTTGCAGAGAAAATGGATGGCTTCAACGACCACAATTTCCTCCCCCTGTTCATTGACAAATACAGGGAGCTGCCCTGTCTGTGGCAGGTGAGACACCCCCACTATAACCATAAACAAAAGAGGCAGGCAGCGCTGGAGAAACTGCTGGAGTTGGTGAAGCCAGTGGTCCCCACAGCAACCATCCCCTATTTAAAAGCCAAAATTGGTGGCCTGAGGAGCACTTATCTGAGGGAGCGCAAGAAGGTCACAGATTCCCAGAGATCCGGAGCTGCAGCAGATGACGTTTATGTCCCCAGGCTGTGGTACTATGAGAGACTGCGATTTCTGTCAGACCACACTGAAGTCAGGGAATCCCTCTCCACTCTTCCTTCCACTCTTCCTTCCACCCCAGCTGAGGCTTCCGATGTCCAACTTGGGCCTTCCGGCCAGGAAGAAGTGGAGGAGCCCAGCTGGAGTCAGGTATAGCATTCTTCTACAGATTTCTGGTCAATAAAGAAATTATGTTTACTAGATGTTATTATTGATCACTTATTGCTGATTGAAAGTGTTTTACATATCAATAGACAGTAGTGGGCACCCAAAATTGGGACAAGAATGAAAACTGCTGGGCTCAGAAGGATAGTCTGTTATATTTGTTAACATTCAATTTGCAGCAGTCAGGAGGTGAAAATTGTGTGTGATTGATGAAAAAAATAGTAAAACTATGTCCCTTTTTCATACACAGGAAGACCTTAGCCAGGAGGAGGTTGTGGAATGTGGCAGTCAGGAGGAGGCGGGGATTAGTGGCAGCCAGGAGGAGGCGGGGCTAAGTGTCAGCCAGGAGAAGCCAGGGACCAGTTGCAGCCTGACTAAGTCTCAGGTTCCTCCCCTCCGCCTTCCATATAAAAGAGCCAGGAAGACGACTCCGAGTCCCATGCAGGATTCAGCATTCAGGCTGATCCAGGAGGCTTCAGCCTCCCTACGAGCCTTACCCACTCCTGAAGAGGCCTTTGCCTGCATGGCTGCCACCAAACTGCAGGGCATGCAGGAGGGTCAATGCAGGCTCTGTGAGGACCTGCTTTATAAAGTCCTAACTAAGGGGGTGAGTGGGGAACTAACACCCAAGACCAACGTGGTTGAGTTGGACCATCCTCCTCCTCCTCCTCCTCCTGCTGCCACAACTCCACCACCACAGCCACCGCGTGGAAGGAAGCGTGGAAAGAAGACCTGAGAGTGATGACCCTGGGTTCAGTCTGGTCTGACAGAAGATGCAGTCTCTCGTATGACCACAGCCTGGGGACACAGATGTCATCTGCTGCTTTCCGGATCTCTGGGACTTCTGGACCAGACTGCCCTCCCTTAGATAAGGACTCCTCAGGCCACCAATTTTGCTTCAAAATAGTTGATGTGTGCCCTGGGGGTCCAAGGCTTCACCCACTTCTGCAGTTTCTCCAGCGTTGCCTCCCTCTTTGTTTAGTTGTGACCCCTTAATAAAAATTTTTGGGGGAAATTAGACTCTCCTGTGTGTTTTCATCCAAAAAGGACAGTTTGTTGGTGACGATTCAGGTACATTTCTAACATAAAATGTGAAATTAACAAGAGACAACAACACCAAACAATCTCCTACAGATTAAATAGAACAACATATCAACGGTGTTGTGGGAACTTGTCACAAAAAACACACACAAACATTTTCGGGAGTACAAATCAAAATCCCAAAAAAAAATACCTTCCAAAAAATACAAGCACAAAAAAATAATCTACATTAAAGCCAAAAAAAAAAAAATGTTGTCAGATGTGAGAAATCAAAATATATTGAGGGAATCCAGATAAATAGTAACGAAATAAGTTTGTGAGAAGTGTGTGTGAATATGAGCAGCAAAACTACTATATTCTTGTCACATTATAAAGAAGAAGAGAGTGCGCTGTATTAAACCATTTTTAACATTGCAGCGTGACGAAAGTGCAGCATCCATTGCGAACGCTAAGTTTACCAGAACGAGCTGTTCCGTGCCGGAATTTCTTCTGAGCATGCGTGGCACTTTGTGCGTCGGAACAGGCCACACACGGTCGGAATTGACGCGATCGGATTTTGTTGTCGGAAAATTTTATCTCCTGCTCTCCAACTTTGTGTGTCGGAAAATCCGAGGGAAAATGTCCGATGGAGCCCACACACGGTCGGAATTTCCGACAACGCGCTCCGATCGGACATTTTCCATCGGAAAATCCGACCGTGTGTACGGGGCATAAGACTGGGGAATTCACTAAACCAATTTTTTATTGAATTGCAAACTCGTTGCATCTCTGATATCTTTCTTTTCTTCAATCTGTTGTCTTGGCCAATTTGTCAGTTCATCGTTACCTCTACATATTTTTTTTTCAAATCTTTATTTATCCAAAACATTTTTACATTTATTATAAACCAACATTTACACAACTGTTCTTATCTAACAGTATATTAAAATACAATTCACTTACACATATGCACATAAGTTCCATTCCTGGCCGCCTATTTACTAACTTTACCATTATGTTAAGTTCATGGCCCAGTTATCTTCATTCTCCCCCCCCATTTATAACTCCCCCCCCCCCCGCCTCCTTAATATATCCCACACTTACACCATCAAAGGAAAAAAAAAAGAGTAAATATATAAGTGCCCCCCTCTCCCCCCCCCCCTTTCCTCTCCCCCCCCCCTTTCCTCTCCCCATTGTCACTATTCAATCATGCTTCATATATTTCCCTTAACAGGGACAACGATAGTCTAAACTGTTCCCACACTTCCCATGCTGTTATTAATTGTTTTTTTAAACCTTTTTCAATCGTCATCCTTTCCTCCACAGAACGCATCTCGCTCGTCTCGCTCATCCACTCATCTATGGAGGGGGCTGTCCTACTTTTCCACTTTCTACAGTAGCAATAGTAGTTTGTGCTGCCGTCAGAAAATGTTTTAAAATACCCTTTTTTATTTTCTTTACTGATCCTGGAATCATTGATAATACCGAAACCAATATATCTGGTTGTAAATTCATTCCTGTCACAGCCCGATATATTTTATAGATTTCATTCCAAAATGTCTGAACCCCCAGACAAAAATACCATATATGTGACAAAGTGCCCTTTGTTGCCCGACATCTCCAACAGATGTCCTCATTATCTGGATTTATTTTATGCATGTCTACGGGGCATTTATACCATCCAGCTAGTAATTTATAATTTCTTTCTTGATGTCTATTGGAAAAAGATATTTTATGAATTAATATAAATACTTTTTCCCATTTAGCCTTAGGGATATCAATCCCCAGCTCTTCTTCCCATTTTTTAATATAACTAATCTCCTGGTCTTTGTTTTCAGACATTAAACATTTATATACCCTAGATCAGTGTTTCTCAACTCCAGTCCTCAAGGCGCACCAACAGGTCATGTTTTCAGGATTTCCCTCAGATGAAACTGCTGTGGTAATTACTAAGGCAATGAAACTGATCAAATCACCTGTGCAAAATAGTGGAAATCCTGAAAACATGACCGGTTGGTGCGCCTTGAGGACTGGAGTTGAGAAACACTGCCCTAGATAATATATGCTTCGGCTTATGTTCTTGTAGAAATAACTTTTCTAGATTTGTCGGTGGTCTGTCCAATTTCCCCTCTTTCATGAAAGAGATAATAAACTTTTGAAGTTGCAAATATTGCATCCATTACCTTTTATGTTCCATACCTAAAACCTCTATCGAGGGAGGTCCATTCCCCTCCATTAGCTGCACCACCCTTATATCATCCCTTCTTTGCCATTTTAGGAAGGTCGTGACCTCCAATGCCGGTGGGAATTCTGGGTTGCTGAAGAGAGGGGTTATTGGGCCAACATAGTTAGACCCTATCCTCCTCCCCGCCAATCCATCCCAAACTTTCAGTGTTGATGCCAACAAAAATGGCAATTCTTTGACAGGGGGCCTATTTTCTCTCCTTATCCATGGAAGTGCTTTCAGTTTCATGGCCACAATCTCCTCCTCTAATTTCACCCATTGTTTACATTCTGCATTGTGGAACCAGTCAACTATTCTAGCCACAAATACCGATCTAAGATACACTGAGAGATATGGAAGCGCCAGACCCCCCCTTTCTTTAGGTCAATTAGCACTGCTCTACTGATCCTCACTGGTTTACCCGCCCATAAAAAGTTCCCTATAGCTTTCCGTAGGAGGTTCAAGATGTTTGCGGGAAATATTGGAATGGTCTGAAATATGTAGAGTATCTTAGGCAATATGTCCATTTTTATAATGTTTATCCTGCCCATCCAAGAGAAAACACCCCTATCATACCGTTGGAGTGTCTTAATTATTTTTATTGGCAGAAGTTATGTTCCTGGAGCTTCTCTATTTCCCTAGGAATAGATACCCCTAGATATTTGATTGCATTATCCTGCTATTTAAAAGAAAAGTTTTTTAAAGAGAATCCACCATGTTCATATGCATATTTATGTATGTGAATGCGCTACTCCCTTAATATCTCAAATACACAAGTGAAAGCTACCATCACCTGTAATGCTTATCAACTACCCATCACAAATGTTTCATGTGCATAAGTTTAAAATTTTAGATCAATAAATCATACATATACATATAACAAAAAAGTCCTTCAGATATGTTGCAAAGTCTTGTAACCATTAAAGTGACTGACGTGCTCCTATATTGCTTCAGTATTCATATGTGACTGAGTGGGACCCTCCACCATTCAGATTGGCCACTCACCAGATAATTCACTAGGGGTGCGCCTTTGGTTCATTCAGGGATAACCACTCCACCCAGGTACCACTTCTCACCGGTTAAAAACTTGTGTTCTAATGCTCCTCATAGGAAAGCATAGGGACAAAAGGCGATCATAGCGCAATATGTTTGAACATTTTATTTCTTAAAAAATTCCAAAGGTTAAAATCACTCACATTTAAAAGTGCCCTCGAGCCGGCACGAAGCTTATCCAGCAGTTACGGACGAGTGGCTATTAGCATGGTTCGCCTGGTGTTAGTGTGCGGTCTCCACGCTCGGCTTGCGCTCCAAGCCTCGTTTCCGTTTTCGTCCGGTCACGTGATGCATAAAATTCTCCCAGCAGCCTCTACGCGTTTCGCATCATCAAATGCGTCATCAGGAGCTTCCTGATGACGCATTTGATGATGCGAAACGCGTAGAGGCTGCTGGGAGAATTTTATGCATCACGTGACCGGACGAAAACGGAAACGAGGCTTGGAGCGCAAGCCGAGCGTGGAGACCGCACACTAACACCAGGCGAACCATGCTAATAGCCACTCGTCCGTAACTGCTGGATAAGCTTCGTGCCGGCTCGAGGGCACTTTTAAATGTGAGTGATTTTAACCTTTGGAATTTTTTAAGAAATAAATGGTTCAAACATATTGCGCTATGATCGCCTTTTGTCCCTATGCTTTCCTATGAGGAGCATTAGAACACAAGTTTTTAACCGGTGAGAAGTGGTACCTGGGTGGAGTGGTTATCCCTGAATGAACCAAAGGCGCACCCCTAGTGAAGTATCTGGTGAGTGGCCAATCTGAATGGTGGAGGGTCCCACTCAGTCACATATGAATACTGAAGCAATATAGGAGCACGTCAGTCACTTTAATGGTTACAAGACTTTGCAACATATCTGAAGGACTTTTTTGTTATATGTATATGTATGATTTATTGATCTAAAATTTTAAACTTATGCACATGAAACATTTGTGATGGGTAGTTGATAAGCATTACAGGTGATGGTAGCTTTCACTTGTGTATTTGAGATATTAAGGGAGTAGCGCATTCACATACACCAACTAGTATTTTTTACCCATCTAAGTGAAGGGCCTTTTTTTGAATGCAGCATCCCTAACATTTAGTATGTATTATTGTTTGAGAAACTAAGGTTTGTTTTTGCGCCGGTGACACGCACACAGATATGCATATTTATATTTAAAGCTTCAGATTTGTTGTAGTTCACTTTAAAGTTACTCAATTCGGCAAAGTGATTAAATTCTTTAATTCAATTTGGTATTGTTACCACTGGATTAGTGATATACACTAGCAAGTCATCTGCATATACCGACATTTTATAGTCTTTATCTCCCACTTTTATTCCCTGTATATCTATACTGTTCTGGATTACTATCGTCAGATGCTTCATAGCCAATACATATAGCAATGGCGACAAGGGATACCCCTGTCGGGTTCCATTCGCTATATTAATCGCGTCGTATTGATTTCTATTCGCACGTATTCTGGCAGTTGGGTTGTTGTATAAAACCATTATTTTTTCCCGAAGAATAGGACCCACTCCCCATTGTCTCAATGTCTCTTCCAGAAACCGCCATCCCACCCTGTCAAAGGCCTTCTCGGCATCAATCGCCAAAAGACAGGATGGGATGGCGTGTCTCCGGTCATACTCCATCAGTGTCAGGGTTTTCAGGGTATTATCGTGCGCCTCCCTTCACTCTATAAACCCTGGTCTAGGTGGATATATGTCGGCATTTTTGGTATAAGTCTATTGGCTATGAACTTTGAGTACAGTCTAAGATCAATATTTGTCAGCGATATCGGCCGATAGTTTCTACACATTGTGTGATCCTTCTCGGGTTTTGGTTTAAGTGAAATATATGCCTGCATACCCTGTGGGACAAATGGTTGAGAGGCAGACTCTGAGTTAAAGGTCTTCTTCATAACTGGGACTAGTAGATCTTTAAATGACTTATAGAACCTTGGGGTAAAACCAACCGGCCGGGGCTCTTCCCTGGTACTAATGCATCGATTGCCTTCTGTATTTCAGTATCTGAAAATTCCTCTTCTAATTGCTCAACCTCTACTGATATTAAAGTCAGTATAGAAGTATCCTTTATATATTGTTGAATATTCTGTTGAAATATTTCAGGATCCCTCTCGGCCAGTTGATTAGGTTCATTGTACAATCGGGAGTAGAAATTATGGAATTCAGAATTCCTTTTGGCTCGTATACCACATCCCCTGTTTCTGACTTAATCTTTACAATACATGTTGTATTCACTCGCTGGCGTAGTGCTCTAGCTAACAATTTACTGGGTTTATTACCATGTTGATAGAATAGAGTATGATTTTTATCCCTAACCCATCATGCTTGCTCATTTAGTAAAGTTCGTAATTCAAGTCGTTTTTCTTTTAGATCCATTAATGTCTCCCGTGTTGGATCTTGTTTATGCCGTTTTTCCAATTGCTCTATTTCTTGTAGTAACTGAGCTGATCTATTTCCTTTTACTTTTTTTAGCCTAGCTCCATGTTTTATAAATAGACCCCTCAGTATACATTTTAGTGTTTCCCATTCGAAAAAATTCGAAATAGCCGACCTGATCTCCGACGTACAGACCTCATCATATAATAAGTTGTCATTTAATTTCCAAGTGCCTCTTGTTATATTGGCACCTGGTGTGTCAATCACCAAAAATATGGGGGCGTGGTCCGACCACACAAAACTATCTATTTCTGTGGAGGAGACGGCGGACATTCCTAATTGATTTATCAAAAAGTAATCTAATCTATGGTATGTACCATGCACTTTTGAGTGAAACGTATAATCTTTCTTCATTGGATGAAAGGCCCTCCAAATATCAACCAAATGGTGTTTCTCTAGCATGTCATTAAATTTCTTTTTGTCGGTACTCGAATGGGAGATTGAGGATGTGGTAGTGTCCAACTCCCGATTGAAAACAAAGTTAAAGTAACCCCCTATTATTGTCACCACCTCTGCTCTTTCCATTAGATCTGTTAACAGATGAGTAAACCTTTTAATCTGATCCACGTTTGGTAAGTAAATGTTAATCAATGTATATTTTTGACCATATACTATTAGTTTCAATAGCAATGCCCTACCATCTCGGTTCGTCCAAGTTTCTATTATCTGATGGGGTATTGACTTGTAAATTGTTATCGAAACTCCCCTCGATTTAGAATAAGTATACGTATCATGATACCAGGTAGAATAATGTCTAATTTGTATATTAGGTATATGGTCTGAACGGAAGTGTGTCTCCTGGAAGAAAGCAATACCCACATTTTGTTTATAGAGAGAATACAGAATTTGCAATCATTTTGTTGCTGCATATAAACCCCTAACATTAAAGGAACATATTTTTATGGTGCTCATAGAACAATACGAGAGAGAAAAAGGGGAGAGAAAAAAAAAAAAAAAACCCTGTTATACTATAGTAACACCCAGCTACTCAAACAACAACCTCACCGAGTCTTATTCAGCTTGGACCCACACCCTAGTCACAGTCAGACCTTCACCCCTCACACAAACCCACAACCTACCTAGAAAAAATCCCTATCTACTTGACTCTTATGAATCACCACTCACCTCTAGCACACACAAACACTCGACCGTAACGCAAACTTAACTCGTTAACCATACAAATGCTGTCTACGAGGCTCTAACCTATTTACAGCCACCATACAGCACCACAATCAACCCCTTCCAAACATAACCCACTTAACCTTACAACCACTACCTACTCGATTCCTTAAAGTCTATCCTTACAAGTAAGTTCCCTAAATTAGGGGGTACAAAAAGACCTCCCCTAGAGCGGACATGCCTGACCCAGGCTTATTTATTTATATATATATAAAAAAATTGGATTCCCAAATGAAGAAAAGAGAAAGGGGAGAGATAGAGAGCGGAAGGAGAGGAAGAAAAAAAAGAGGAGAAAAAGAGGACCCCCCCTTCCCTGCCTATGTGACAACCTATTATCACTTTAACCTTAAACTATATTATATTATGTATAAAACAAGTATCCAACATTAATACATACATTTTACAATATAGCCCTCTTTTCAAACTGTGTCTCAAAATCATACCAGTTTATGAAATGTAAATATCTCTTCAACCTTGATTGTGCTAAATTATGTATAAAACAGATGTCCATCATTCCTACATACATTTAACATTATTCTCCTATCAGCAAGTTATTTCTTATTTAAATATCTCAGGATCATACAAAATTATGAGATATTTAATTTTGGAGAAAAAAAAAAAATAACCCCACCAACCACCCGACCTATTATAACATCAAATTGTTTCTTATTTAAGTATCTCCAAATCATACCAATTTATAAAATGTACATTTGAAAAAAAAAAAAAAAACACCAACCACCCAACCATTGTGACATCCTATTGACCATTACACCTTAATAATGTTGTATTACATAAAAAATAAATAAAAATAAAAAAATAAAAAAATAAAAATTCCATTATTGCTTCACACATTTACCATTAAACCCCACCGTGCAAATTATATCTTTTATCTATAAAATATAACCTTCCCTGCTCCCTTCCTAACCCAACCCAAGTGACAATCATACCCCATATTAGTGCAAAACAAATGTCCAGTGTTGTCTTGTGTATTTTCCCATTGTATCCCTATATTCAAATTATGTCTTATTTTTCTCATTAAGTATATTCAACATCATGCTTATTTATAAAGTGCTTATTTAAAAAAAAATAAAAAAATAAAATAAAATAAAAAAATAAAATAAAGAAATAAATACAAGCCCCCACCAACCACCCAACCTATGGCATCAAATTGTTTCTTATTTAAATATCTCCAAATCGTACCAGTTTATAAAATGTGCATTTTGAAGAGAGGCAAAAAAATATTAAAAAATGTAAAAAAAAAAACATAGTCCCCCCTCACCCCCCCCTCCCCTCTATCCCCTCTATCCCCTCTATCCCCTCTATCCCCTCATCTCCCCCGTTTATTTATCCTCTTCTGTACTGCCTTCCTACTATATCCTGATATGAGTGTGGCCATGCCGGTAAATCAACTAAAGGCAATTAATTGTAGACGATTCAAGAAATCGGGGAGATCCCCAATATCTCGAAAATTAATTTTGATGAATTATGATGAATTATGATCTGAAAGGGAAAACCCCATTTATAAAGAATTTCCTTCTCCCTTAGCACATCCAATAATTGTTTCACTGCTTTTCTTCTTGTCAGTGTGAATCTGGACAAGTCCTGCAAAAATATAAGCTGTGTACCATCATAATCATAGGCCTGTTGTAGCCACGCGGCTGCCATGATGCTTTCTTTGACATGATAAAAATGTATTCTACATATCACATCTCTCGCTTTTCTTAAGTCATTATTTTTAGGACCTTGTGTTCTGTGTGCTCTATCAATCTCAAGTTCTGCCATATTTGGCCATTTTAATATAGAGTTGAATATGCATTGGAGTGTCTTCTTTAAGCTTTCCGCTCCCACAGTTTCTGTCAAACCTCTAACTCTTATGTGGTTTTGTCTACTTTTGTATTCGAGGTCATCGGTAGTATTTATTATATAATTTAGGTATTGATCATATTCCTGATTTTTTTCTACAAGTAATAGCATTTTTTGATCGATGGCTGTCATTTTAGTGTCTATAATGTCGATCCTGTTTTGTGTGTCAGCTAAAGATGATTTCAATGTCTAAATTTCTGCCTTATATGAGGATTCCAGTCTATACACATATTTATCCATGTCTTCTCTTGTTGGTAAAGATTTTATATATGCCTGCATATCCCAAGTGGGGACACCCTCTGCTCCCTCCATGTCCGTCATAAGATGATGCATATTGCCTGTGGGGCTGCCACTTGGTCTAGGCTCTATATCTCTGACTGGGGACACAAAATTCAGTTCGGTTATTACAGAGCCTTCTTGTTGACCTTGTGACTGCGTGTGCTGAAAAAAACCATTAATATCTGATTTTTTGTGGATGTGGGTTTGGGGGGGTTCTTGACTGTCCCACCTCTTTGTTTTCTGGATATGGGTGCTTTTAGGAGGCATATTGCATTCAAGACACTAAGGAGTGAAGAAGTATAGCTCTTACCTATAGTCTTTACTCTTTACTCTATATGCAGCACAAATATAGCCTTATTTAGTATTAATGTCTTTTATGCGGTCATATGGCTTTATTGTTTTTTTACAGGCATTTTCATATAGATCTAGTACTTCTGAAAGAACTTATCCCTGCAGACCCGTACTGTCCCTATCTTGAGCTTCCCAGATCACCAGGGGCCTTACTTTGCGTATTGTTTCCAATCAATATATTATCAAGCATTACACATGTCCGTGACCCCGCCAGGCTTCCTAGGAGAAGAGAGAAAAGGCCACAGCAGCTTTACCTTATCTTTCGTCGGAGCCCCGTTCCCTATCTGGTCTTAGTACTGTCCCACAGTATGCGTTCCAGCCCTTTGTTGGACCAGGATGAGTGAGAGGAGAGCCTGAGCGGTCCCCTCGATATTCGGTGGCACCTGGGTCAGCTCGAGTCCGCACACGGGTCCCAGATGGCTCTCTAGATCTCCAGCAGGGTTCAGCCGAGCAAAGGCAGAGCTCCTCTCAATCTTCGGCGAGACTCGGGTCCGTTCGGGATTTCCCGCGGGCACTCCGTAGCACTCGGCTCGTTCGGAAGGACTCGACTCCCTGCGTGGATCTTCGGCGGGGGTCGGCGAGATTCGGCAGGACTTGACTGCGCTTGTGCTTTCTTGGTGAGGTTCGGGTCCCGTCGCGCAGCCTTGCCCTCGCTCTGTACCCGCCAGACCTCACGCTACACTCAAGGAACCCCAAGGGGTTGCCATGTAATCGTCGGGCAGTCGCCTTTGGTTTGCTGGGGGATTCCACCTTCCACAGTGTTTCCTTCCCACCTCATGCAGGGATCTAGAAAACCAGTGACTCGGCGAGATCCTTGGCCCATTGCATGGGAGATCAGGAGAAGTCTATCAAATCATTTGGAAGTTACTGCAGCTGATTGCCTGGGTCAGGAGGAGCGAACTCACTACACATCCATCCTGGTCAGTTCACACCCTCCCAATCGTTACCTCTACATATTAAGCAGAAAACATGTTGTCTTTGAGAATATTTTTGTGTTCTAAATTCCATAGCAATAATCATGTTTGGTCACACTTGGTTGGTCATAGGGCTGGAATTTATTCAAAAGGTTGTAATCATTCTAGAGTGTCCGGGTAGACATGATCTAGAAAAAAAAAAAACAGCTAATGGCAGAAACAGATCTGTTTCTAGACAACAAGCAAATGTGCATTTTTTAGAAATATAATCACAGTTATGTCAGCTTTATGTAAGATATGTCTTCAAATACCCTGTATACCAGAGATTTCATTTTCCTTGAGGTCGGATGAGATGGATTGTTTTATATTTTGCAGAGGATAAACATCAAGTATTAGCTTGAGTAATTGATTCACAAATCGCTCATCCATTCTTTCCTTGACAATTCTTATCTTCCATTTTATTCCTGGCCTTTCTGATCTGAGAGTCATTTGAACTGTGGCAGTGGTACAGTACGATGAAGCTGAAAGGTTGGCCTGATGCCTTTGGAATGACAGTAAAATTGTATAGATGTTCTTTTGGGATGACATTTACTTATCAATGTGCTTTTCCAAATGTCATTTAGCTTTAGCCTCTGTAGCAAGCATGTCAATCAGTTTAGATTATTTGAACAATTTTGGAATGGGTCTAACCTGCTGTACATGTTTGTATCTGGCATATCCTTTTCTATTATTATATGTTATTTCACCCAGTCAACCATGCCAAACTTTCTTTGACATGGTCTTGTTTTTATTAGATAAGCTGAAATGAGACTGAGCATTGTGGTCACCCTTTTCATTTTAAAACCTTTGTCCAACAGCCTAAGCTGTGACACATTCTCAGCAGAGATGTCTTTACTGATGTTTACTGCCAGGACAGTGGAACTCCCTTGCAGTATTCTTGGCTGCACGTTTAATATCTTCTTACACTTGTAGCATTCTTACAACCCTTCCTATTTGTTTCATAGATCACTCATTTGTACTGTGCTTTCTATAAAGGAATATTCTATACATTTTCTGACTTTATGAGACATCGGCTCTGTATAAATAAATAACAGATCTCTGTATCATATTAAATGTGTACCAGACATTACCTCCTCCGCATAGATTAAAAAAGGGAATGAGTTGTGGGCTTAAAAACAAATACTTATTAGCTGGGAAAACGTAGCCAACTCCCATCTGTTCCCATTCACATTAGCCTACTTTGTCTGTTCCAGATTAAGCTACTCAAATAATCAGTTATATATAGGAAATGCTGTAAATAAGCTCTGTACAATATATGTTCGAGTGATGCCATTCACCATTATTTATTTGATTTTACTGAAATTCAAATACAAATGACAGATTTAATTTCAAGGAAGTGGACACAACTAGGTCAATCTAAGAATGCACTGGCAGAGCTCATGGAAAAATAAATGTGTTTTATCTTACAATCTGTTTTATAGACAATGCACTAGTCAATGCATTTAAAAAATACATGTTTTTTTGTTACCAAACAAATTAAATGTCTTCCATAGTCCCCTTTTGTAATCACTTTTTTCCTTGTGTAATTTGGTAATAAGCATTAAAAATATTTGTGCAAAGGGGGCGTGGCTTGGTGCGAGACGGAAATGGCAGAATAACAGAGGAGCTCCGACGGACCCGCAGCCCTTGCACCATGGACACCCGATAATGAGCAGGCAAAACCGCCATCCTCCACACACTCGATCCCGCCGCTCATCGGCTGCCTACACGGGGAGAAATCTCTCTGACATTTTCAAAGACCAAGCATCTGCTCAGAGAGGCATAGCTGAAGGCAAGATGGCTCCCGTACACACAGTGGAGGACTTCAGTGAGGACTCACAGTCGGCCACGGAGAATACCAATAGGAGAAACGCTCGCCCTGATCTCCCCCTCACATATGCTTACATGTCAGGGTTTGCAGCAGACACTAAATCCTCATTTTCAGCTGCAATCATGGACCTTAAAACAAACCTGCTGATCCTCACTGAAAAGATTACCTCTGCTGAAACAGCCGGAAAACACAGGGAGAAAGCCATACGCAGATTAGAGAGAGTAACAACCACACACGCTCTCCATTTCATAGATATGAATAGACACTTGGAAGACCTGGACAACAGAGGCAGGCTCAACAATAATAGAGTCCAGGGGATACTGGAAACAGTGGACAATGAGCAAATAATACCATTCAAAAAGTTTTGGTTGCGCTAATTAATATTAATCCTGTAAGTGATAATACCAATTGAATGACACAAAAACCAATTAATAAACGATTCTGTGAGAAAAAATTTTTGATACAAAATAATGCATTTAGTAAAAAAGTCACTATTGAGTCCTTGATAGAAAAAAGAGCCAAAAGAGTTCATATGTTGAAGATGGTACATCAATATATTCCTCCGCGGTGGCACACAAGCATAACACCACAAGAAAAGTGCAAAAAAGGAAATGGGATAGTGCCTCCACCTCTATACACACTGCCGCTTACCAGATGTAAGTGATCTCCTATTACGGGAGATCAGATGCACTTATGGCTTATTCCCCCACCTCGGGTCTCTATACAGTGCGCCAATGCTCCCAACATCCTCATCAAATAAAAAGCCTCATGCACAGATGCTTTGAATAGGCTGAGCTTTGCAACCCTCAACAACGCAACCACATTCAGCGGTCCTCCCAGCGTAGATTACTCCGCCTCGGCAGTAACGCGACACACAGATCGCTCCGCGGGCTCCGCCGCGTAGCAAGTAATGCGGTGCATTCATACGCTGCCCTGTTAAGTTTCCACCAAGTGTTGTTTTTGTATAACTAACAATCTAGTGAGTTGTAATTATAGGTGTAGGTTGCCGGCTATCTGAACATGAACCATGGCGTATTCTTCCCTGGGACATAACCCGACTGTGATTTCTCACAACGTCAAAGGTTTCAACATTCCCGAGAAGCGCTCGACCCTTCTAAGGGAACTCAAATAAGGTAGGCCCAGATTTATTTTCCTACAGGAAACACATTTTAAGAGAAACCACGTGCCCAAGCTCACCGACTCTTTCACTGAGGCTCATCATGCCACCAACGATACCTCCAAATCAAAAGGGGTGTCGATTTAGGTGAGTAGGACTGCTTCTTTTGAATTGACTGACAGACTATCAGACTCAATATAGGGATACAATCTATCTCTGACCATGCATGAATTTCTATTGTGAATGTGTGTGTGTCACCGGCGCAAAACCACTACTTCCTCTAAGACCTTTTCTAAAAAATCCTCAAAAAATATGTGTGTCAAAGTTGCTGCATTCAAAAAAAGGCCCCTCACTGAGGTGGGCTGGAAATGCTGATATATGCGTGTGAATGCGCTACTTCCAAATTACCACCACTTGTAATATTCTTTCTTTCAAAACAACCACTTATAAATATTATCATGTGCTTTGAATCAAACCAAAATTAAACATCCAATACATAAAAAGTCCTTCAAACATGCTCCAAAATCCTTTATCAATTATTGTGACTGCCGTGCTCCTATGTTCCTTTAATAATCGTATGTGACTTAGTGAGACACCTCCACCATCCAGATTGGCCACTCACCAGATGCTTATATAAAGATGCGCCTTTGGTTCATTCAAGGGATAACCACTCCACCTATGTAACACTCCTCACCGGCTAACCTTGGACTCTAGTATTCCTCATATAGAAGCATAGGGACAAAAAAACGATCATAGCGCAATATGTTTAAACTATTTATTTTAAAATCCAAAGAAAGAGTATCCACTCACATTTAAAAGTGCCCTCGAGCCGGCACGAAGCTTATCCAGCAGTTATGGACAGGTATCTGGCTGTTTGCATGGTCCGCCTGTTGATACTGTGCGGTCTCCACGCTTGGCTTGCACCTCAAGCCTGATGACGCATTCTATGATGCGAAACGCGTAGAGGCTGCTGGGAGATTTTTTTGCATCACGTGACCGGACAGGAACGGGAACGGGAATGAGGCTTGAGGTGCAAGCCAAGCGTAGAGACCGCACAGTATCAACAGGCGGACCATGCAAACAGCCAGACACCCGTCCATAACTGCTGGATAAGCTTTGTGCCGGCTCGAGGGCACTTTTAAATGTGAGTGGATACTCTTTCTTTGGATTTTAAAATAAATAGTTTAAACATATTGCGCTATGATCGTTTTTTGTCCCTATGCTTCTATATGAGGAATACTAGAGTCCAAGGTTAGCCCGTGAGGAGTGTTACATAGGTGGAGTGGTTATCCCTTGAATGAACTAAAGGCGCATCTTTATATAAGCATCTGGTGAGTGGCCAATCTGGATGGTGGAGGTGTCTCACTAAGTTACATACGATTATTAAAGGAACATAGGAGCACGGCAGTCACAATAATTGATAAAGCATTTTGGAGCATGTTTGAAGGACTTTTTATGTATTGGATGTTTAATTTTGGTTTGATTTAAAGCACATGATAATATTTATAAGTGGTTGTTTTGAAAGAAAGAATATTACAAGTGGTGGTAATTTGGAAGTAGCGCATTCACACGCATATATCATGAATTTCTATTACCCTAAATTTGTCAGTCCCTTTCGCCAAACCTAATACATGGAGATTAAATTCTTCATTATTAACTGACCCAGTACTACTGCCTAAGATAAAATTACTACTAACCAAATTCTTTCAACACATTGTAACCCCTGATGTAGACCCCATGATGGTTTGGGAGGCCCACAAATGTTCCATTAGAGGTGAGTTCATTAAAAATGTGAACCCAACGTAAAAGGGAGAAAGAGAAAGAAATTAAGTACTTAACAGATAAAATTTGTTCTCTCCAAACCCTCCACAAACAGTCTTTAACGGCACATTCGGCAGTGACCCTGTTGGACACTAGGAAAGCGATTATGCCGTGTACACACAAGCGGACTTTTCGACCGGACTGGTCTATCCAACGGACTTTCGGCGGACTTCCGACAGACTTTACTAACGAATGGACTTGCCTACACACGATCACACCAAAGTCCGACGGGTTTGTACGTGATGACATACGACCGGACTAAAATAAGGAAGTTGATAGCCAGTAGCCAATAGCTGCCTTGCGTCGGTTTTAGTCTGCCGGACTAGCATACAGACCAGTGGATTTTTCAAACATTTTTCGGAAGGATTTGAAACATGTTTTATTTCTAGGTCCATCAGACTTTTGGGGAAAAAAAGTCCGCTGAAGGCCACACACGATCGAATTGTCCGACGGAGTCCGGTCCGCCGGACCAAGTCTGCCAGAAAGTCCGCTCGTGTGTGTACGCTGCATTAGGCAGATTCTAGATGCCAAAACTAAACTGTTTTTATTCTTCCGTAAAAAAAAATATTACGAACATGGTGACAAGACAGGTAAAATCCTAGCTAGGGCCTTAAAAGATCCAAATTCCAACCATAATATTATGGGTATACAGAACAAGGCTGGGAAGATTGATATTACCACCGAACAAATAGCCCAACATTTTCATGACTTTTTACTAGTCTCTATAATCTTCAGAATCAACGCAAACCAGCTGACATTCAAGACAATAGGCTGCAAGCCATTCAGAAATATTTAAATGACTCCAAACTCCCAACATTATCACCAGATGACATCACACAACTTGAGAAGCCTGTTGACTCAGACAGGCTTCTAAGGACTTAAAGGCAGACAAAAGCTCAGGCCCTGATGGCTTCAGTGCCATATATTATAAGACGTTTCTTGACATACGAACAAAACCCCTTATGGAAGCCCAGAACTCCCTGTCAAAACCGAGAGAAGTCCCCACTGACTTTTTGGCCACCTTCATAACGGTCATTCCCAAGCCAAACAAAGACCTGACACACTGTGCTAGCTACAGACCAATTTCCTTGCTTAATCTAGATGTCAAGCTCATGGCAAAAATTATTGCTAATAGATTCAAACCTCTGCTCCATGGCCTGATTGGACCGGAACAGGCTGGTTTTATGCAGATAGGCCAAAGACAATGTAACTAAGTCTCTTGACCTGATCTATGCCCCCGGGAGTGAAAAATCGAGGGCCTTCTCCTGTCGACTGAAGCGGAAAAGGCCTTCGATCGAGTAGCCTGGGACTTTATGTTGGAGACATGTCGGTCTATTGGCTTGGAAACCCACATGATGGCATGGATTTCATTGTTATATAAGAACCCATCCGCTAGACTTAAAATAAATTGCTCATTGTCAAAAAGCGTAGACATAAACAATGGCACAAGGCAGGGCTGTCCACTTTCACCCCTGCTTTTCATTATTTCACTCGAACCGTTTATTAGAAGGATACTGGCCAATAGATTAATTCAGGGGTTTAAGATGACCAATAGAGAGTTCAAACTCGCGGCTTACACAGACGATCTCTTGTTTTTTCTGACCAACCCACATACCTCCATACCTTCCCTTTTGAAAGAATTCTCGTTATATGGTTATATCTCATACCTTAAAATAAATGACTCAAGATCGTAAGCAATGAATGTTATATTACCCGAGAACACTTTAACCACTTCAATACCAGGCACTTATACACCTTCCTGCCCAAGCCAATTTTCAGCTCTCAACGCTGTCGCAAATTGAATGACAATTGCACATTCATGCTACACTGTACCCAAAGAAATCTTTTATCATTTTGTTCCCACAAATAGAGCTTTCATTTGGTGATATTTAATCACCTCTGCAATTTTTATTTTTTGCGCAACAAATAAAAAAAGACAAAAATTTTGAAAAAATAAAAATGTTTTTCTTTGTTTCTGTTAAAATTTTTTGTAAATAAGTACGTTTTCTTCTTCAATGACGGGCACTGATATGGCTGCACTGACGGGCACTGATAAGGCGGCACTGATGGGCACCAATGAGGTGGCACCAATGAGGTGGCACTGATGAGGTGGCACTTATGATGGGCACTGATGATAGGCACTGATGATAGGTGGCACTGATGGGCACTGTTAGGTGGCACCGGTATGTGGCACTGATGGGCACTCATAGGCGGCACTGATGGGCACACATAGTCGGCACTGTTGGGTACTTATGGGTGGCACTGATGGGTACTTAGGGGTGCCACTGATAGGTGGCATGGATGGGCACTAATGGGCACTGATAGGTGGGCACTGATGGGCATGGATGGGCACTGATAGGTGGCACTGATGGACACTGATGGGTGGCACTGATGACACTGATGGGTGGCATTGCTGGGCATCACTGATTTTTATTGTGCCACAGAGGTGCCAGTCAGTGCCCATTTGTAGGCACTGATTGGCATATGTTGGGCATCAATTTTCACATGTGGATGGCCATGGGGGGTGTACCTGGCCATCCATATGCTGGGGGCTTCCCTGGTGGTTCTGGCAGGTTCCCTGGTGGTCCAGTGTGGGCATCCGAGGGGGGGCTGCATTGATAAACAATCAGCGCAGACCCCCCCTGTCAGGAGAGCCACTGATCAGCTCTCCTCTACTCGTGTCTGTCAGACGCAAGTGAGGAAAAGCCGATCACCGGCTCTTCCTGTTTACATAGTGATCAACTGTGATTGACACGGCTGATCACGTGGTAAAGAGCCTCTGCCGGAGGCTCTTTACCAAGATCGGTGTAGCGGTGTGTCAGACTGACACACCGCACCACCGATCGCCACGATGTG
Source organism: Aquarana catesbeiana (assembly GCF_042186555.1). NCBI lineage: Eukaryota > Metazoa > Chordata > Amphibia > Anura > Ranidae > Aquarana > Aquarana catesbeiana. Next base: position 149,905,004 of record NC_133324.1, on the reverse strand, counting down.
CGGCCCCATGGGCGTGCGGCAGCTGTTATCCTGCAGGATGTCATATGACGCCCAGTCAGGATAACTGAACCACCGCCCGACCGTCATTCTGCTATAGGCCGGGCAGGAAGTGGTTAAAAAACATACAAGATAACAGTCCATTTAAATGGGAATCTTCAGCTCCCAAATACCTAGGTGTTTGGTTGACCCCTTGACTCCCTTCAATCTATGAACGTGACTTCTTACCCCTTCTTAAGACCATAGAGAAAGATTTGCAAACCTGCCATCCAAAACACTTCTCATGGTTTGGTAGAGCAGCCATTTGCAAAATGTCCATTCTACTGAGAATTCTCTACCTATTCTGAACTTTACCCATAAATATACCCCAAAACTTCTTCAAGACTCTCCATGCACTCCAACTGAAATTCATCTAGGCACACAAAACACCCCAAATTAAATTCAACTTGCTAACCAGACCCAAGGACATGGGAGGGATGGGTATTCCTGATTTTCAAACTTACTACTTTGCCTCTCACATCACCAGAATCATCATATGGCACTGCCACCATAGTCTCAAAGACTGGGTCACCCTAGAAGCCAACCTGATCCCCATACCCTTACAATTCTTCCATGGATTCTATGAACGAGTTACCACCCAACTTTGAAATCACACCCATTGATAGGAACCACATTAGATATATTTCATCGCTTAACCAAACTAACTGGAATCTCCACACCTTTAAACCCTCTCATACCGCTACAGAACAACCCAGATTTCCCACCAGGGATTGGAAAACATTTTCTAAGTCCCATGGATTCAAAGAAACCCCTCTTAGCCCTCAATTGTTTTCGTAATAACATAATTAAGGAGTTTAGCATCCCATTCCTACCCATATGGACTTACTTTCATGTTCGTACTTATGTCAACAATTCTCACAGAGGTCACTTTACCAGAGAGCTGACTGAGTTGTAGTCAGTGTGCCTGGATGGGGAACTATTTCAAAAAGCGACTTCTACCTCCTATGCATGGTTGCAAAACGTGATTAGGCCGGGTGTGGACAGGTTCAGAGAGAGCTGGTCAGATGACCTAGATTTGCCAATTTCAGATAAGCAATGGAAAAAAGCATGTATACTGTCTTATAAATGTTCTCTCAGCACAAGAACGCAGGAAACTGCTTACAAAATACTGAGCCAGTGGTATGCCACTCCAGCGAAGTTGCACAAATGGTTCCCCCTGGTGCCTGAAACATGTTGAAGATGCCACAAAGACAAAGGTACCTTGTTCCACATATGGTGGCAATGTGATCTAATTGCTCCATTCTGGTCTAAGCTTAAAGAGATTATTTTATCACATCACAGAGACCAAGCTTACTCTCGATACGGTATGTTGTCTGCTTCACCTCAAATTTTTCATTCAAGAAATTTAAAAATTCTCAATCCAAGCATCTACTAAACATGGCTAAATCCCTCATCCCATTATTCTGGAAATCTACTCGCACACCATCCATTCAGGATTGGTTACACAGGATTTCCGACATCTATGAGAGGGAGGAAACCATAGCCTAATCAAACGAAAACATTGAGATCATAAAACTTGATCTCCCTGGTTCATCTATAAATATTCTCAGGAATATGAGAAATTGATCTGAAGGTTTCACTTTCTTCTGGATTCCTTGTATTTACTACTAGTGATCAAAGCATCCAATCCCTTACTTTTGTTTCAATCCATATAGAATCTTGCAAGGACTTTTGATTATCGGTAATAGATTGTATACCTTGGTTTATAAACAATAAAATGCACAACACAAACTGGCCCCCTCCCCCCCCATTCTCCATTCCCCCACCTTCACTTTCCTACTCTTTCATCCATCTCTCACTTCTTCCTCCTACTTGTGTTTCCTTTTTTTAAGATTATTCTCTCTCTATACACGGAACTATGTAATGTGGCTATTCCTCTGCAGTGATTGTAACTCTATGCAGATAATTGCCTTAAGATATTATTAATAGGATTTTTCTGGCTCTTATCATTGACAATGTTCTCACCTGTTGTATATGCCACCCTGATTCAACCATATTGTCAATGGTTATGCAGATTTGCAATCCACGTTCACATGAAAATGTATTTTCTTCAATAAACTTTAATGTTTAAAAAAAAAAAATGTGCACTTGAGTGAAGTGACTAGAAACATGTGCAGTAGGTGAACTTAAAGCTTAACATAAAGACAAATATGAAAAAATAGCTAGCAAGTCAGCATTCCATCTCACATTCTGACATCCAATAACCATCTGGTCCTCTCCTACCTATAGCCTGTTCTGCTTATAAAAATACTATCCTGACCCCAAAATACAAGCAGTTTGCTTTGAAAGTTTATTAGTTGGTACTGCTCCCATCCTTGGATGTTTGACATTAGTTGGTCCAAAAAGTGTGCTGTGGATATGTTGGATTATTAGGGAGGGAGACCAATGTAATTAAATTTCATGAACACTGTATTATACCTAGAGCCAGATTTAGACCTTGGGGGTCTGGGGCATTTCAGGTTTAGGGGGCCTCTTATACACAGAGTTGGTTTTCATTCTCAATGACAGTCACACATTTTTAAAATGCATGACACAACATCATTGTGAGGTCACATATGCCCTCATACACCCAGTTATAGTGCACTATGTGTGGTTTGCTTGAGTTACTAAAATGCATTTTTGAAAAATGATGCAACATACCGGTCCATGGTTTTACAGATGATGGCTGGTAAAATATTACTTCCCAAGATAGTGAGTGACGTCCCTAGCTGCCAGGGGAAAAACTCCTCCAGTGAGGGCGGGAGTGAGGCTAGGGGTAATCAAACACAGATTCTGGTGGTAGGGGACTCAATTATTGGAAGGACAGAGAGGGCTATCTGTCAAAAAGGCTGTAAGCGCTGAACTGTATGTTGTTTAACGGGCTCTCGGGTTTGGCACATCACGAACCTGGTAGACAGATTATTGGGTGGGGCTGGGGAAGACCCAGCTGTCATGGTACACGTTGGCACCAATGACAAAGTTGGAGGAAGATGGAGAGTCCTAAAAAACAATTTCAGGGACTTAGGACCTAAACTGAGCAGTAGGACCTCCAAGGTAGTATTATCAGAAATACTACTGGTACCTTGAGCCACACCAGAGACGCAGCAGGAGATTAGGGAAATAAATAAGTGGCTGAGGAGCTGGTGTAGAAAGGAGGGGTTTGGGTTCCTGGAGAACTGGTCCGACTTCTTAGTCGGTTACAAGCTCTTTAGCAGGGACAGACTGCACCTAAATGGGAAGGGTGCAGCTCAGGTGGGAGAGAAGATGGCTGAAAAGTTAGAGGGGCTTTTAAACTAGGTGATGGGGGGAGGGTTCAGATGTAGAGCTAGCCAGTGTGGAACAAGGGTCAGCAGGTAATATTGGGGGCATTAGTGGTGGGGTGACTAGAATACCTAAACCCAAGGTAAGTAAGTTGACAAATCCAAATTGCAGCCTCATAACAAATAACAAGGAAATAGCATGTGACCGGACAAAACTATGAGGCTTGTACACTAATGCTAGAAGTCTGACTAACAAGATGGGAGAACTGGAGCTGCTGATGTATCAGGAGGATTTTGTGGGAATTTCAGAGAGTTGGTTTGACAACGCTTGTGATTGGCTGGCATCCATTCAGGGGTATTCCCTGTATCCCAGAGATAGTGAGGGTAAAAAAGGGGGAGGGGTATGGTTGTATTTCAAGAATGATGTACAAGTGAATGTGAGGGACAACATCACTAATGGAGCAAGGGAGGAGGTGGAATCCTTGTGGGTAGAGCTTCAAAGGGAGGAAACTAAGGGGAAAGTAATATTGGGCGTAAGCTATAGGCCCCCTAACCAGAGGGAGGAGGGGGAGGCGGACCTCACAGTTTAGAATGGCGGCAAGGATGGGAAATGTCATTATAATGGGTGATTTTAATTATCCAGATATAGACTGGGCAGTAGGAACCACTCATTCATCTAAGGCTCGCTATTTTCTAAATGTCTTGCAGGACAATTTCATGGGTCAGATGGTGAATACACCAACAAGAGAAAACACATTACTAGACCTACTGATTTCTAACAAAACAGACCTGATCATGGATGTGGAAATACGGGGCAACTTAGGAAACAGCGACCACAGGTCAATTAGTTTCAGTATAAATCACAGAAATAGGAAGCACAAGGGTAATGCAAAGACGCTGAATTTCAAAAGAGCCAACTTCCCTAAACTGTGCTCTCTGCTAGACGATATTAAATGGGATAAAATCCTAGGATCAAAGAACACAGAGGAAAAATGGGAGTGCTTTAAGAGCATAATAAAGTGGTTGTTAACCCAAAAAAAAATGCTGCTCCTATCCCTTTAATTGTGCAAGCTGCAGCATGGTGCTTTTGCTTTTTTCATTACTTCTCTGTATCTCCAACAATAGCTGTTTGATCCTGCCAGGTCCTGCCAGGTACTGGCTTCCTCCCTGAGAACCATGATTATGGCTGCTGAGCCAAAATACCGTGGTCAGAATGCGTGTCTGCATCATCCGCAGGTCTCCTCTCTCCTCTGTGCCCATGTTCTAACAAAATGCCCAACCTGGCAGAATGTGCAACCTGCGTCACTTCCTGTGACGTGGAATCAGCTGTATCTCCAAACCGCACGCACTGCGCATACGCAACACATCATTCATGCCTTCAGTGGCTGATGTCGGTGCACAGAGGCGGTGCCTGACAAAATGCTTGACCGACTGTACTGTGCATGCGCATGCCAGAAATAAACTAACACTTACAAAATTTACATTGCTAAGAATCTAGTCATCTACTCTGCCAACCAAAGAAAGTAACTGCGCATGCGTGCACTCTACGAAAACGATGGTTTTCACAAACAATGAATTTATATATATTTGTAAGTGTTAGTTTATTACTGGTGTTTGCATGCGCAGTACAATCGGTCGAGCATTTTGTCAGGCAAATTCCTTTGTGCACCATCAGCTACTGAAGGCATGTATGACACATTGCGCATGCACAGTGCGCGCAGTTTGGAGATCCTGTGATGTGTAATCAGCTGTAAGTGACGCGGGCTGCACATTCTGCCAGGTTGGTCATTTTGTCAGACCACCTTCAGTGCTGATGTCAGTGCACAGGGGAATTCGCCTGACAAAATGCTCGACCGACGGTACTGCGCATGCGCACGCTAGAAATAAACTAACACTTATGAAGACCTTAGACTTACCGGTGACGGTATTTCTAGAAGTCTTTCAGGACAGCACCTGGAGAGAGCCTAGCTCCACCTAACTTCCCAGGAAACACTGAGAATAATTCCTTTTAAGGCAGCCCCCTTCCACCATGGCCTCAATCGTAAACGAGAAACCTCCAGCCATGCTGAAAAACAGAATTTAAAAACAAAACAACAAAATATACACATATAATAAAAAAAAGTGCAAGTCATATTGGAAACCACTAGGGAGGGTAATAGCTGCTGTCCTGAAAGACTTCTAGAAATACAGTCACCGGTAAGTCTAACTAAGGTTTTCTCAAAGCGTCTTTCAGGACAGCACCTGGAGAGGATAAGCGAGAAAATTACTCTAGGGTAGGATCACTGCCTGTAGGACCTTCCAGCCGAAGGCCTGCTTTGAGGCTGACAGTAGATCCACTCTAATGCCAGATGAACGTAGTGAAACTTGTCCACGTTGCAGCTTTACAGATTTGGTCGGGAGAGGTGCCAGCCCTCTCAGCCCAAGATTTTGCCACTGCTCTAGTTGACTGGGCCCAGATATTTTCTGGTGGTATCTGCCCTGAGACTTTTTAGGCTTCCTCAATGGCTGTTCTGAGCCATCTTCCTATTAAGCTTTTGGAAGCACACTGTCCCATACACGCCCCTGAGAACAGCACAAAAAGGGATTGCTTAGTCAGTTCCAGATAATGCATTAGGCATCTCCTCACATCCAGCGTGTGGAACTTTTCTTCTTTAGATTTGGCTGGGGATGCACAGAATGTCGATTGAATCACCTCCTGAGAATCATGAAAGGCAGAGGAGACCTTAGGATGAAAGTCCAGGTCCACCTTCAGGATTATCCGATCTGGAAAGACTGTTAGGAAAGGTTCTATTATGGAAAAAGCTTGCAGCTCACTGACTCTCCTGGCGGAGGTTACTGCTACTAATAAGGCCGTTTTCAGAGTCCAATTTTTTACTGTCGCCTCCTCTGGACGTTCAAAAGGATTCCCCGTTAGCCCCTGCAGGACCACTGACAAATCCCAAACTGGAAATTTTTTTATAGGCGCTGGTCTTGACCTAGTCATTGCTTTAAATAACCTAATAACTAATGGATCACTTGATAACTGTACTTCCCAAAAAACTGATAACGCAGCCACCTGTGTCTTCAAGGTGCTAACCGCTAACCCCTTCCCCATTCCATCATGATGAAATTCCAGGATGGAAATTGTCTCCTGCTGCAAATACTTCTTTGTCTTGCACCAGGAGTTGTAGGATTTCCAAACCTTGAAATAAATATCTCTTGTGACTTTTTTCCTGCTGTTTTAACAACATAGAAACTAATTTGTCCGACAGACCCCTTTTCTTTAGGATCTGCTCTTCAGAAACCAGGCTGCTAACTTGAGCTGTCTTACGTCTGGATGCCAGATGGTTCCCTGGCTCAGAAGATCGTCCTGTAGGGGTAACATCCAAAGGGGTTCTGTCGCTAGGTTCAGGAGTGTTGAGAACCAAATCCTCTTGGGCCAAAAGGGAGCCACCAGTATTAGATTTGTGGACTCTTCCTAAAATTTTTTGAGGACTAACGGCATTAACAGGAAGGGGGGAAAAGCATAGCACAAATGAAAGTCCCACAGCTGAGCCAGAGCATCCAAACCTCTTGCCCGATCCTGTCTGCTCAGGGAAAATTATGTTTGGAGTTTTGTGTTTAAGTGGGTTGCAAACAGGTCGATCTGAGGACTGCTCCACCTGCTTATCACCATCTGGAAAACTCTGAGTTTAGACACCACTCTAATTCCGAAAATGTTCTCCTGTTCAGAAAGTCGGCCATCAGATTAAAGCTTCCTTTCAGGTGTATGGCTCACAGGGACCCCAGATTCTTCTCTGCCTTGCTTTGCTACGTAGGCGACTGCCGTGGCATTGTCGCACAAGACCTGAACGTGTTGATCCCTGATCTCTTCCTGAAACCAGAGAAGCCCCATCCAAATTGCTTTCAGCTCCCTCCAATTGGATGATCTTTTTGCATCTGAACTTGTCCAGATTCCCTGGGCAAAATGATCTTCCAGATGAGCCCCCCACCCCCAGCAGCTTGCATCTGTCGTTAACCTTTTTGAGGTAGGAAATACGCAAAGTAGGCCCTTGCTTAGGTTTAACTGGTTCCTCCACCACCATAACTTTTTCCTTACTTACCGGAATCACAATCCTCTTTTTTAAGGGTTCTTTGTGCCTCCAATTTTGGAGAATCACTTGCTGCAGATCCCTTGAGTGAAGACGGGCTTATTGAACAGCCGGAATGGAGGATGTTAGAAGACCCAGAGTCGACATTGCTGACCACACTGTTACTGGCAAGCTTGTTTGAATCTGTTTTTTTGCCCCCAGGATCTTTTCCTTTTTCTCTTCTGGCAAGAAAATCCTATGTTGGGCAGAGTCAATGCTGTACCATAAAAATGTTATCACTTGGGAAGGGATTAAGTTTGACTTCTCCTTGTTTAGGATCTAACCTAGGTCTTTCAAATGGTATTTTGTTCTGTTCAGATTCGCCAGCAACTGATCTTTTAAGCTGGCGAATAGAAGCAGATCGTCCAGATATGGAACAATCATGATTCCCTGGATCTTCAGAAGTGCCAAGGCTTCAGCCATGACCTCGGTGAAGATCCTCGGAGCTGAGGATAGACCAAAAGGCAGGGCTCTGAACTGCAGATGGGCTATCCTGCCCTCTGAGCTGATTGCCAGACACAAGAATTTCTGGGATGCTACCGCTATTGGAATGTGCAGGTAAGCATCCCTGAGGTCGATGGAAGCCATAAAACACCCCACCATAAGTAGTTTCCTTATGGAGTAGATCGTATCTATGCGGAACTTTTTGTAATGAATGGACCGGTTTAGCAGTTTCAGGTTCAAAATTAAGCAAAATTTTCCTGAGGGTTTTTTATTTTGAAAAATGTGAGAATAAAACCCTAGACCTTCCTCCTCCTGAGATACTGGAATAATTACTCCCTGATGCCTCAGCTTTTCTAAAAGGGATATCAGGGCTAGGGCCTTGTTCCGTGCTTTGGGGATCTGGGTCACAAAGAAGTGGTTTGGAGGTCTCTCCGAAAACTCCAGCCCGTACCCCTGGGAGATAACATTCAGGACAAACGGACTGGAGGTTACTGCCCGCCACTGAGGGAAGAAGGCAAGAGGTCTCCCTCCCAAAGCAGGACCACCGTCACTGGCTTTTAGCTGGCTGTTTGGAACGTCTGAACAGAACAGCTGCCCCCTCTGTGTACCCAAGGGCTTCTTATATCCTGTTTCCTTTGGGGCCTGAGTTTGCTGGAGGACGAAAATTCTTTTTGATTAAAGGCGTTCTTTTTCTTGTCTGCAGTCCTATATAAAATGGCCTCTAAGTCAGGGCCAAAAAGTAGATCCCCATTAGAGGGGAGACCACAGAGCTTCACTTTAGAAGTGGAGTCCCCGGACCAAGTCTTTAACCAGAGCGCCCTTCGCGCTGAATTTACCAGGGCTGAAGTCCTAGCGACATTCTGATTGATTCTGCTGGGGCATCCGCTAAATATCCCACTGCCTTCGACAGTACTGGGATGGTATCCTCCCTCGATGTACTGCTCTGGCTAGTGCTCCAAGTTTCTGGCAACCACGGTTGAAGCCATGGCCGGTTTAAGATTTGCCATGGACGAGTCCCATGTTTTTTTCTTAGAAGGAAATCAGCACGTTTATCCATGGCATCCTTCAGGATGCCCATGTCCTCAAATGCCAAGTCTGTATTGCGAGGAACCTGGGAAAATGCTGCATCTAACTTCGGCCTTTTGTTCCATACATGTGCTTCATCTTCCTTAAAAGGAAACCTACGCTTTTGATAAAAACTGAGCCCTTTCTGGTTCCTTCCATTCTTGCCTGACAGCCTCTGAGAGGACATTGTGTACTGGAAAACTCTGTTTAGTTTCTGTCAAGCCCTCAAACATCTTATCATGCAGGAAAAGATCAACTTTATCTTCCTGGATGCTAAGAGAGGTATGAATAGACTTAATCAATTCATTCACTTCGTCCAAAGATAACTTATATCTAGAAGCTCTTCTTTCTGACACCTCCTTTTCCTCATCCGCTGATGCTTGTGGCTTTCTCCTCTGAATCACTATCCTCCCTGGAAGGATGGCAGAGGACTGGATGGTCTGGCTTGACTCCCTGATCGGAGCGCCGGGTGTTTGTCCAAAAAGGAGCTGAATGATTGGAAAGTATACGTAAGTTCCTTCTGTAAGGAGACTAAAAGCTCTGAGCTTTGTGGCTGCTTTACTTTTCCCTGCTTGTGCTTCACTAGGTTCGCTATGCAGTCCTTGCACAGGGTCTTCGGTCAAACTTTCTTTAAGGGACGCTTTGCAGGAAGGGCACCTTAAGAGGTAGGGGTATGCTTAGTTTTTTCCCGTGCCTTCTGTAATTAAGAACAGAAAAGCACCCCATTAGTACCAAAGAATTATCCCCCACCTCCCTCCCAAACCAGAACCCCCCAAAAAAAGAAAAAGAGGAGGGGGGGAGAGAGAGAGAGAGACCATCCAAACTATGTCTCCTCAAGAGGTAACCGAAGGGACATGGAACAGGCTCCCCCTTCTCCAAACTACAGTCACCGAGGGAAGGTGGAATGAAAAAGAAAAGTCCCAAGGTAAAAGGATCTGGGGCCTCTGGCCCAACTTACCTGGGCTGGGCTGGCATTTGTGGCTCCTGTTCCTGCTATTGCTGCTAGCTCCACCGACTCCATATTGCAGCTGGAGTAGCCGCTCTGTTGTCAGTTTTTTAAAAACTCCCGGTCTCCTTGCCGCTGGGAGGACCGGAAGTCTACACCAGCCAGGGCCGCCCCCGACTTCCTGCGTTCCACAGGCTGGACCCGGAAGCCATGTACCTGACCGGAAGTTCCACCCCTTCCGGAAATTACGTCGCTCGCCATCCAGACCCGGAACAAATGGAGACCGGGGGAGCCCCGGCTCCATGCTCCAGGAAGGGGGTAGACTCTCCCGGCTGTCCTGGGCTCTCACCGAGCGGGGAAGAAGGGGGAGCTCCGGAGCGTCCCCCACTGGTCTGGGGGAATGCTGGGATGGCCCAGAGGACCGCAAGGTCCAATTAGGAAAATTTAAAGTGAGCCATGCACCCACACATAGGCCCTCTGCCTGGAGAGAGTGCAGCCCACCCACAGTTCCTCGCACTGCTTCCACCATGGCAGAGGAAACACTACAACTGAGGACATGGTGGAAGGGGGCTGCCTTAAAAGGAATTATTTGCAGTGTTTCCTGGGAAGTTGGGTGGAGCTACACTCTCTCCAGGTGCTGTCCTGAAAGATGCTTTGAGAAATTAACATTGTTAAGAATCTAGTCAACTACTCTGCCAACCAAAGAATGTAACTGTGCATACGTGCACTCTATGAAAACGATGGTGCAGTCAGCGAAATGATTGTCTGCATATCACATTCACAAACAATGAATATATATATATTCATAAGTGTTAGTTTATTTCTGGCGTGCTCATGCACAGTACAGTCGGTCGAGCATTTTGTCAGGCAAATTTCTCTGTGCACCGATGTCAGCCACTGAAGGCATGTATGATGCGTTGCACATGCGCAGTGGGAATGGTTTGGAGATACAACTAATTACACGTCACAGGAAGTGTCACGGGTTGCACATTCTGCCAGGTTGGTCATTTTGTCAGAACACCTGTCTTCATCTCCACCCTCCTTCCCCACCCTATTCCTGTCAACACGTAATCAGGAGTGAGAAAGACGATCTCCCACAATCTCCCCACCCCTCTCCGCCCCTCCCCTCTCCTCCCACCTCTCCTCTCCTAAGTCTGCAAAACTGAAAGTCAATCAGTAATAACTCTGACCCACCCACAAAGTTTTAACAACACAGACATCTCAAGTCTACCGCGAGCTGCAATGTAATGTAAACATAAGAGATCATCTCTCGTTGCCAGCTCTCCCTCCTCACACAGAGACCGCGTGTGAGGAGAGATAGGATCTGTGCTGCAGCGTGAGTGCCAACCGATTTGTGAAAATACATTTTACAGTGAAAACACACACATCAGAGCCCAATAGTGCCCATACAGTGCCACATCAGTGCCATTGGTGCCACAATGCTCATCATTGTTAGTGTCACAGTGCCATCTGTTATCAGTGCCATCTATCAGTGCCATCTGTCAGTGCCATCTGTCAGTGCCATCTGTCGTCAGTGCCAACTGTCATCAGTGCCACCTGTCAGTGTCACCTGCCACATCAGTGCCACCTGTCAGTGTCACCTGCCACATCAGTGCCCCGTTTCATCAGTGCCACATCAGTGCCACATGTCATCAGTGCCACGTATCAGTGCCATCTGCCAGTGTCACGTGTCATCAGCGCCACGTATCAGTGCCATTTGTCACCAGTTCCATCTGCCAGTGTCACGTGTCATCAGTGCCATGTCTCAGTGCCATCTGCCATCAGTGCCACCTGTCATCAGTGCCACCTGTCAGTGTCACCTGCCACATCAGTGCCACCTGTCAGTGTCACCTGCCATATCAGTGCCACGTTTCATCAGTGCCACGTTTCATCAGTGCCACATCAGTGCCACCTGTCACCAGTGCCACATATCAGTACCATATAGAATATATATATACATTTTTATCCTTTGCTCAGCAAAATGTATTGTGTAAAAGTCTCACACATGTGGTATCTCCATACTCAAGAGGAGTAGCAGAATGGATTTTGGGGTGTCATTTTTGCTATGTACATACTATGTGTTGGAAATATCTTATAAATGGACAACTTAGTGTAAAAAAAAATGCGTTTTCATTTTTTTTCCACATTTTCCAAAAACTTCTGGAAAAAAAAATTAACCAGACTCATTATGCCTCATAGATTATATGTTTAAGTGTTAGCTTTCCAAAATGGGGTAATTTTGTGGCCCTGGTGCTCCAGGGCCTTCAAAAGTGTAATAGGTGGTTGAAAAATGAGATGTGTAATTTATGCTCCTAAAACCCTTGAAGGTGCTTTTTCAATATTGGGCCTCTGTATGTGGCCAGGCTGTGTAAAAGTCTCACACATGTGGTATCGCCATACTCAGGAGGAGTAGCAGAATGTATTTTGGGGTGTCATTTTTGCTATGTACATGCTATGTGTTGGAAATATCTTATAAATGAACAACTTTGTGTAAAAAAAAATGCGTTTTCATTTTTTTTGCACATTTTCCAAAACGTTTGGAAAAAAAGAACCATTCAAAAGACTCATTATGCCTCATAGATTATACGTTGGGGTGTTAGGTTTCCAAAATGGGGTTGTTTTGTGGGCGTTTCCATTGTTCTAGTGCTCCATAATCACACACATAGGTTGGACTTGATGGACTTGTGTCTTTTTTCAACCTCACCTACTATGTAACTATGTAACTATGTAACTAGGGCCTTCAAAATTGTAATAGGTGGTTGAGAAATGAGATGTGTAATTTATGCTCCTAAAACCCTTGAATGTGCTATTTCAATATTGGGCCTCTGTATGTGGCCAGGCTGTGTAAAAGTCTCACACATGTGGTATTGCTATTAGGGATGAGCCGAACACCCCCCTGTTCGGTTCGCACCAGAACATGCGAACAGGCAAAAAATTTGTTCGAACACGCGAACGCCGTTAAAGTCTATGGGACACGAACATGAATAATCAAAAGTGCTAATTTTAAAGGCTTATATGCAAGTTATTGTCATAAAAGTGTTTGGGGACCCAGGTCCTGCCCCAGGGGACATGGATCAATGCAAAAAAAAGTTTTAAAAACGGACGTTTTTTCGGGAGCAGTGATTTTAATAATGCTTAAAGTGAAACAATAAAAGTGTAATATCCCTTTAAATTTCGTACCTGGGGGGTGTCTGTAGTATGCCTGTAAAAGGGGCGCATGTTTCCCGTGTTTAGAACAGTCTGACAGCAAAATGACTTTTCAAAGCAAAAAAAGTCATTTAAAACTACTCGCGGCTATTAATGCATTGCCGGTCTGACAATACACATAGAAGTTCATTGATAAAAACGGCATGGGAATTCCCCACAGGGGAACCCCCGAACCAAAATTTAAAAAAAAAAAATTACGTGGGGGTCCCCCTAAATTCCATACCAGGCCCTTCAGGTCTGGTATGGATATTAAGGGGAACCCCGCGCCAATTTAAAAAAAAAAAACGGCGTGGGGTCGCCCCAAAAACCCATACCAGACCCTTATCTGAGCACGCAACCTGGCAAGCCGCAGGAAAAGAGGGGGGGACGAGAGAGCGGCCCCCCTCCTGAACCGTACCAGGCCACATGCCCTCAACATTGGGAGGGTGCTTTGGGGTAGCCCCCAAAACACCTTGTCCCCATGTTGATGAGGACAAGGGCCTCATCCCCACAACCCTGGCCGGTGGTTGTGGGGGTCTGCGGGCGGGGGGGTTTATCGGAATCTGGAAGCCCCCTTTAACAAGGGGACCCCCAGATCCCGGCCCTCCCCCCTGTGTGAAATGGTAAGGGGGTACAAAAGTACCCCTACCATTTCACTAAAAAAACTGTCAAAAATGTTAAAAATGACAAGAGACAGTTTTTGACAATTCCTTTATTTAAATGCTTCTTCTTTCTTCTATCTTCCTTCCTTCATCTTCTTCTTCTTCTTCTGGTTCTTCTGGTTCTTCCTCCGGTGTTCTCGTCCAGCATCTCCTCCGCGGCAGCGGCGTCTTCTTCCCTTCTTCTCCTTAGGCCGCTCCGCATCCATGATGGCATGGAGGGAGGCTCCCGCTCTTCTCTTCATCTTCTTCTCTTCATCTTCTTGTCTTCATCTTCTTTTCGGGCCGCTCTGCATCCATGATGGCATGGAGGGAGGCTTCCTCTGTGTGACGCTTCTCCTCCTCTGATGGTTCTTAAATAACGGGGGGGGGCCCACCCGGTGACCCCACCCCCCGGTGACCCCGCCCCCCGGTGACCCCGCCCCCCCTCTGATGCACGGTGACTTGACGGGACTTCCCTGTGGCGTCACGGGGAATGCCACAGGGAAGTCCCGTCATGTCCCCGTGCGTCAGAGGGGGGCGGGGTCACCGGGGTCAACATGAGTTCGACTCGAACTCGAAGCTCATCCCTAATTGCTATACTCAGGAGGAGTAGCAGAATGGATTTTGGGGTGTCATTTTTGCTATGTACATGCTATGTGTTGGAAATATCTTATAAATCAGGGATATGCAATTAGCGGACCTCCAACTGTTGCAAAACTACAAGTCCCATCATGCCTCTGCCTCTGGGTGTCATGCTTGTTGCTGTCAGAATCTTGCTATGCCTCATGGGAGTTGTAGTTCTGCAACAGCTGGAGGTCCGCTAATTGCATATCCCTGTTATAAATGAACAACTTTGTGTAAAAAAAAAATGCGTTTTCATTCTTTTTTGCATATTTTCCAAAACCGTCTGGAAAAAAATGAACCATTCAAAAGACTCATTATGCCTCACAGATTATACGTTGGGGTGTTAGGTTTCCAAAATGGGGTCGTTTTGTGGGTGTTTCCATTGTCCTGGTGCTCCAGGGCCTTCAAAAATGTAATAGGTAGTCAACAAGTTAGATGTGTCATTTATGCTCCTAGAACACCTGATGGTGCTCTATGCATGTTGGGCCTCTCTATGTGGCTAGGCTGTGAAAAGTCCTACACATGTGGTATCGCCATACTTAGGAGGAGTAGCAGAATGTATTTTAGGGCGTTATTTGGGGTATACACATGCCATGTGAGAGAAATAACCTATTACAATGACAATTTTGTGGGAACAAAAAAAAATCTTCATTTTGCAAAGAATTGTGGGAAAAAATGACAATATCAAAAACCTCACCATGCATCTTACTAAATACCTTGGAATGTCTACTTTCAAAAAAAGGGTCATTTGGGGGGTATTTGTACTTTCCTGGCTTGTTCGGGTCGCAAGAAATGAGATAGGCCACCGGTACATCAGGTGTGATCAATTTTTTATGATTTGCACCACAGCTTGTAGACTCTATAACTTTCACACAGACCAAATAATATCCACTAATTTGGGTTATTTTTACCAAAGATATGTAGCAGTATAAATTGTGGCCAAAATTTATAAAGACAAATTAATAATTTGCAAAATTTTAGAAAAAGAAAAATGCATTTTTTTTCAACATTTTTGGTCTTTTTTCATTTATAGCGCAAAAAATAAAAAACCCAGAGGTGATCAAATACCAGTAAATAAAGAAAGCTCTATTTGTATGACAAAAAATTCATTTGAGTACAGTATTACATGACTGAGTAATTGTCATTCAAATGTGAGAGCACTGAAAGCTGAAAATTGGACTGGTCACGAGGGGGGGTTTAAGGCAAGTGGTTAAACATAATTTTTATTTTATTTTTTATTATTTATTTATTTATTTTTTATCACAGTTGTGTGACGGCCACAGGGTGAAAGATCACAGATTCCTTCTGAAATATCTTGCATTTGTCAGAAGGAATCTGGGTACCTCCTACTCAGCTCCCTCGGCTCTGGACAGCAAAGAAGAGGGGACACGTGACAGAGATAATAACTACAGATTACAGGTATGTGAATTAAAAAAAAATGACACACGCTGCACTGCTTGGGGAAGCATGTAATGTGTGTCAGATACATTTATGGCAATTGGGTTAACAACCACTCTAAATAAAGGTATTGACCAGTGCATTCCAATAGGAAATAAGTTTAAAAGAGCTAAAAAAAAATCCTGGGTGGCTAAACTCCAATGTAAATAAAAAACCCAAGAAATTCTTTAAGTATATAAATAGTGAAAGGGAGGCCAGAACATATTGGCCCCATAAGGGATGATGAAGGGAATTTGGTTACAAAAGACAGAAAGATGGCAAAAGTTTTGAATATATTCTTCTCTTCAGTCTTTACAAAAGAAACGGGAGGATACAGTAACCAAGACTGTAATGTTAATTTTCATAGTACGTCACAGGAAGCACCCTCAAAGGTATCAGAAGATGGAATCAGAAATGGACTTTAAAAACTTAACATAAATAAGTCACCGGGATAAGATGGCTTACACCCGAGGGTCCTTAAAGAGGAACTGCAGTCTGGCTGCAACCATTTTAACTGTGGGCAGCTAAAGCTGCTGCCTGTTCACATTCTGGATTTACACAGAGGCACACCTCCAGATCTGGAGCTTTCATTGGCCCTATTATGACTCATCCCTCCTCCCTTCCTGGCAAACTCTCACAAAAGAGAGAGCGAGAGAGCTGTGCATAATGTCATAACCCCATACTTTTTGCCAGACAAGAAACCAGACGAGGTATTTACTGGTAGAAAAAAAATGTTTTACTATCCAAAGTTAAAACAACAAGGGCAGAGGATTTAATAGATGGAAAGTTGAAAAAAATGACTTTAAGGAACTCAGTCAGGTGATAGCCTGGCCATTGTTCCTAATTTTTGTGGAAAGTTTACTGACTGGAATGGTAACAGCTGATTGGAGAAAAGCCAACGTGGCACCAATATTTTAAAAAGGGACAAGATATATCCCGGGGATGTGGAAACCTTGCAAGAAGACCTAAACAAATTAATGGGGTGGGCAACTACATGGCAAATGAGGTTTAATGCTGAAAAATGTAAGGTAATGCATTTGGGTGCCAAAAATACAAATGCACTAAACTTGACATTTTTTTTTTACGCTGGTTCACCTTTATGTATTTTTTTAAGGAGATTTGCACACAGATCATGTTAGCATGTTACGTTGCCAACATGTGACATGCACCTTGTGAAAATTATGTAAAAAAGACTCTCGCTCCTCTAGCTCCTCCTAAAAGGGCATTTAACCTCCCCCCTCTAATGCATATGATTTCCTTGGGCTAGCTTTTGTCTTTAAGGGGGAACTCCACACTCCATTCTCTAATGCTATTGTCTCCCCCCTCTAATTCCTTGGATTTCCATGGGCTAACTTTTACTTTTAAAGGGGAACTCCACACTCCACTCCATTCTCAAAAGGCTGTGAGCTGCTTCACCAATCCAAACCACGTGTATGTGTGTCTGTGTGTGTGTGTGTATTTCCCTGAAATATTTTTGATGTTGTCAATGTGTGTTGTTTGTAGGTTGTTAGTTTCACTTAGATTTAATTGTCTGTGCTGCATTATCTTGCAAAACCTTCCTCAAGATGTTGTGACTAATGCATGTTTAAATCCTTAAGAGACTGTCCATTTGTGGGCACAGTCTTTTTAACTCCTGTTAATTTCCTCTGAAAAATGGTCAGACCTCAAAACCATATTCTGTTAGTGTCTCAAATTAACATACAGTATCTCAAAGAAGTGAGTACACCCCTCACATTTTTGTAAATATTTTATTATATCTTTTCATGTGACAACACTGAAGAAATTACACTTTGCTACAATGTAAAGTAGTGAGTGTACAGCTTGTATAAAAGTGTAAATTTGCTGTCCCCTCAAAATAAATCAACACACAGCCATTAATGTCTAAACCGCTGGCAACAAAAGTGAGTACACCCCTAAGTGAAAATGTCCAAATTGGGCCCAATTAGCCATTTTCCTTCCCTGGTGTCATGTGACTCATTAGTGTTACAAGGTCTCAGGTGTGAATGGGGAGCAGGTGTGTTAAATTTGGTGTTATCGCTCTCACTCTCTCATACTGGTCACTGGAAGTTCAACATAGAACCTCATGGCAAATAACTCTCTGGGGATCTGAAAAAAGAATTGTTGCTCTACATAAAGATGGCCTAGGCTATAAGAAGACTGTCAAAATCCTGAAACTGAGCTGCATGGCTAAGACCATGCAGCGGTTTAACAGGACAGGTTCCACTCAGAACAGGCCTCCCCATGGTCAACCAAAGAAGTTGAGTGCAAGTTCTCAGTGTCATATCCAGTGGTTGTCTTTGGGAAATAGACGTATGAGTGCTGCCAGCATTACTGCAGAGGTTGAAGGGGTGGGGGGGTCAGCCTGTCAGTGCTCAGACCATACGCTGCACACTGCATCAAATTGGTCTGCATGGTTGTCATCCCAGAAGGAAGCCTCTTCTAAAGATGATGCACAAAAAAGCCCACAAACAGTTTGCTGAAGACAAGTAGACTAAGGACATGGATTACTGGAACTATGTCCTGTGGTCTGATGAGACCAAGATAAACTTATTTGATTCAGATGATGTCAAGCGTGTGTGGGGTCAACCAGGTGAGGACTACAAAGACAAGTGTGTCTTGCCTACAGTCAAGCATGGTGGTGGGAGTGCCATGGTCTGGGGCTGCATGAGTGCTGCCGGCAGTGGGGAGCTACAGTTCATTGAAGGAACCATGAATGCCAACATGTACTGTGACATACTGAAGCAGCGCATGATACCCTCCCTTCAGAGACTGGGCCGCAGGGCAGGCATGCAAGCATGTCTCCAGACTTAAACCCTATTGAGCATATGTGGGGCATCCTCAAATGGAAGGTGGGGGAGCGCAAGGTCTCTAACATCCACCAGCTCTGTGATGTCATCATGGAGGAGTGGAAGAGGCCTCCAGTGGGAACTTGTGAAGCTCTGTTGAACTCAATGCCCAAGAGGGTTAAGGTAGTGCTGGAAAATAATGGTGGCCACACAAAATATTGACACTTTGGGCCCAATTTTGACATTTTTACTTAGGGGTGTACTCACTTTTGTTGCCAGCAGTTTAGACATTAATGACTGTGTTGAGTTATTTTGAGGGGACAGCAGATTTACACTGTTATACAAGCTGAACACTCACTACTTTACATTGTAGCAAAGTGTCATTTCTTCAGTGTTGTCACATAAAAAGATATAATAAAATATTTACAAAAATGTGAGGGGTGTACTCAGAGGTGTAGATTGAAGCTTTTGGACCCTGATGCAAAAGTTGACCTGGGCCCCCCCCCCCATTACTTCCAACATGCGTGCAGATACATCCACCGCACACCAAAATACTCAAAGTGGCTTAAGAGTTTTGAGTTCCCAGAGTTCCTCTTTATATCAGAGGACAGGGATTACCACTGGAGAATCAGAGGACAGGGACCTCTGGCAGGTCACTTTGCAGAGCTCCTTTCCCATCCCAGCGCTGTATACAGCTACCCCCCCCCACACACACACACACACACACACACACACACACACACACACACACACACACACACACACACCCATACACAGGGCTGAAATCATATTGCTTTACACACAGTCTGTCAGTCTTCACAGGGTGTATCTGGCTTTTATGTTGCCCTTCTGACCTGTGAAATTCTATGGTCAGAACGGCAGTGTAATTGCAGTAGTCAAATACACCCTGTGCAGATCATGGCGAACTGGCTGTGTTGTAAAGGAATGTGATTTCAGCCCTGCAGAGGAGGAACAGTGTAATGGGAAAGGATCTCAGCAGCCGGGCATAGCGTGCAGGGTGGAGGGGGTGGTCAGGGGGCTTGGGGGGGGGCAACTTAGATCTAGGAGGGCAAAATCATGTGACACAAAATCTGGAGCCTGTAGCCCTTCAGGGGCCCCCCGGAGGTGTTAAGGAATTTGTTTTAGCGATTTCTGAAGGTTTCTCTGTCAGTGTTGGGGGAAGGTCACCTCCCGGAGGTGTGTGTCTTTTCCCCAGTTGTCAGGGAAGTGGGGTAAGTAGACATCCCCAGGTGGAGGGGTACAGAGAATCCCAGCTGGTGACTAGGAGACACTGAGCAGTGTCATACCTCACCAGTGACATCGGTCCCATCGTGGCTACAGGACGGCACTCTCCTCCTCTTGCCTCGCTGAGCTGAGTATTTTAAGTAGGTAAATTCTGAGTGTATATCAGGGGGTTACTTCTTTCATGCACCCCTTGTGAGCTGTGACACTGAGTGAAACTGCATCCCACTCAGTGTCTCTCCCTGCACTCTAACCATATATCTTACCTTAACCCATCACTGTTATTTATTCAGGTATCCTGGATCACTGGAGAAAACTAAAACTCACACAGCATGGGCTCAAACAGCCTTTTCTCAACATAGCAGAATCTTAGCTCCCACAATGAATATATGCATTTGTTTACTTATTCATTTCAATAATTAAGGTTTTATGCTTATAAGCCCTAATTGTCCTCTGCAGTTAAAGCCAATGTGGGTCAATTCATGGTCATTAAAAAGCAATAAAGTTGTTTAAATCAGGAGCCAATAGCTGCTGTAAGGAGGATTCTGCACTCTCCTCCCCAGTGGTGTATTTAGGTTTTGTGCTGCCCTAGGCCTGACTACACTCGTGCACCCCCTAATTTAAATATGACCCACCCCTTCCTGTTTAAGACCCATCCTGTCATCTGTAAACTACACCCCTTCCTCTTTAGACTCCACCTCTTCCTCTCTGTACATTAAAAGTGGGTACCAAAAGCAGCCTCATCAAGTGCCCATCAATGCAACCTCACCAGTGCCCATCAATGCAGCCTTATCAGTGTCCATCAATGTAGCTTCATCAGTGCCCATCAAAGCAGCCTCACCAGTGCCTATTAGCGCAGCCTTTCAGTACCCATCAATGCAGCCTTATCAGTGCAGCTTATCAGTGGCCATCAGTGCCACCTCACCAGTGGCCATCAGCGCAGCCTCACCAGTGGCCACTAGTGGCCATAAGCGCAGCCTCACCAGTGGCCATCAGCACAGCCTCACCAGTGGCCACCAGTGGCCATCAGCGCAGCCTCACCAGTGGCCATCAGCGTAGCCTCCCCAGTGGCCATCAATGCAGCCTCATCAGGGGCCATCAATGCAGCCTCACCAGTGCCCATCCATGCAGCCTCACCAGTGCCCATCCATGCTATTAGCGCAGCCTTATCAATACCCATCAATGCAGCCTTATCAGTGCAGCTTATCAGTAGCCATCAGCGCCGCCTCACCAGTGGCCATCAGGACAGCCTTGCCAGCGGCCATCAGTGCAGCTTTGCCAGCATTCATCAGCGCAGCCATCAGCGCAGCCTCAACAGCGGCCATCAGTGCATCCTCACCAGTGGCCATGAGCGCAGCCTCATGAGTGGCCATCAGTGCAGCCTCACCAGTGGCCATCATAGAGTGGATGGATGGGAAGGCATCTGCTATTGGCAGCTTTCTTCTTCTGGCTGCTGGGCTTTAAACTTCCCGCCCACACATCCAGGGCCATCTTAGTAGCATCATGGGACCTTGGGCAAAGCAATGCACTTGGGCCCCTACAAGCCTGCCATAATTTAAGCAACTACTTTCTAGAATTATAACCCACTACTACTAAATGCAACCCATTCAAATAAAAGGATCTGTGCTGCAGCATTTAGGGGTTTAATACAGGTGGTGAGGAGGCAGCATATAGCCTGTCAACTGGCTGTGAAAAGCAATCCATGTGTGAATTACGTTTCAAAGGAGTGGCAGTCTTTTTCAATCAGAGCAGCAGAGGGGAGCATTAGTGTAATTGTCTAGGGAAGAGGTGATATTTACTTACTCACCAATTTTCCAGCCTCTAGTGTGCATGTACTCCAATTTGCCATCTGTCCTGCACACCTTAACATACACACAAAAAGTGTGTCTGTGCGTGCATCAGGGGTCGGAGTATGGACGCAGCTGAGATTGGATAGATCATAAGGAGTTGGGGCAAAATCATTGGCCTTTTCAGCAAACTACGTTCACTCCGAATAGAGATGTATAGTTAAAGAAACAAAAAGAAAAATAAACATCCATCAGTCTTAATCTGGGTTCACAGGGAGCGGATCCATTGGATGGACTCTGCTAGCTCAGTGGGGGATCGATCCATTGATCCCCGCTGGGCAGGCAGATGACAGGTCCGTCTCTGCACATTGTGCAGAGATGGACCTGTCAGAGCCCCACTCTCCTCTACACAGAGATCAGATGAAAACGGGCCGCCTCTCCATTTTCATCTGATCGTATCCACTGGAAGGATGGCGATCGTATCGCCATCAGTCTGTTTTGAACGGATCTTGTCGGAGCGGGTGTCAGCAGACACATATCCGCTGACATCCGCCTCCTCATAGAAGTCAATGGGTGGCCCGCTCGGATCCGCCTGAAAAACGGACAGGCGGATCCGATTGGGCTGATTGTGTGAAAGGGACCTATAATGTACTCAGCAGGATAGACACTAAAATCCAGACAGAGAAATGACACTTTTCTTCAAATGTCAAAAGGCAGCATTAGCCATACAGGTAGCTATGAAAGGTTAACCACATATACAAGCAGAAACTATGGTGTTAAATGCCAGTTATACCAGAAGCTCCAGCTTGTAGATGTTAAGCTGTAAAGAGTTTAACATTTAGGTAAGCAGCAGTGTACATAAGTTAATTGAAGCAGAGTAGAGAAGCACAGTCCTCTCCTAGCACCAAGGACACCAAGAGGGTTAATTGCCAGAGAGTCCCCATTTCAGATAACAGTGTGTTAGGAGAAACAAAGTGGGAAAGCTGTAGCACAGATAAGCCATGGCACTAGGTTTGCAAGGGGGGGGGGTGGCCTGGAGAGCAATGGAGTAGGACACATGTAGTGAGAGCTCCACTTGCCCACACTGCTGTACTTACTATCCTGCCTCAATCCTGCTTACCTTTCAGCATCTACACACCTGCGGATCTCCCCTCTGTCCAGCGCCATTCATAGAGCCTACCAGCTTGTCAGAGCGCCTCTCTGGGCCACCATCGCAGGCCCTCTTCATCATCCTGCATCAGCTGCCAGGAAAGACTGGGGATTCGGCCTACCTCCCAGAGCGGCGGCCATCTTGCTCCACCCGGCGGCAGCTCTTACAGCTCTGCCTGCCCTCCCTGGATGCTCAGGTTTGCAAGGAGAGACAGAGAGAATTTGTATCTTACTCTCACCCCCTCCAGGATATACAGAACTAGCTGGGTCCACCTGCTGAAACCACAATCTGGCCGACCCTGTCACCCTGATGTTTCTCCATGTGCACCTGGGAGTCTGGGACCACACAGGAGGAGAAACTGATGAGCTCTCTCTCTCTCTCTCTCTCTCTCTCTGCTCTCCTGTCTGTGCAGAGGGGAGTGGGGAACTGTCAGCTCATACAGAGTCTGCTCCATGAGAGAGACGCTTTCAGAACACTGACTCGGGAGGAGGGGGGCTTTTTTTTGCCACCCCCTTGCAAAGTGCCACCCTAGGCCTGGGCCTTGTCATCCTAGGCTAAAATAAAGCACTGCTCCTCCCTCCATCCTTCTGTGGGCAGAAGAAAGACAGCACTGAGAACACACCCCAGTCTTAGTGAAGCACCAATAGTGTAAAAACAGGCAGGCAAAGAGGTGATGTAACACTTCTTCACTGGCTGTCAAATGCCAACCACCACAGACCACTTTTCAGAGGGCTATCACTAGTGTAAACTTACCCTAAGTGATGCGCAAGCTTCGTAAAATAAAAAAGTTTATTTTACTTTCCCTGACTGAGCCAAATTTTCCTTCATTTGTGTCTTACCTGGTCTCTCTCTCAGACACTGCAGCTCACAGTGGGGAGATTTCAGCAGCAGAGGTAGTAATGCCAATCCAGAAAGCACTGGGCAGGACTAGATGTGGCCCAATGTTAAATCATAAGCTACAGGCTTGTGAATCAGCAGTGGCAATGCTGATAGCCACATCCCTTCAAAAATTTTTCACCCTACTGTAGTGCAATCAGGCATCAATCTGCATCTACATGAGATTGGCAACTCTGAACTCTGAACTCTAAGCAGTGCAGCATCATTGCCACACAATCTCAGGAAGCTGCATTAGGTAGACTTCACTGACAAGCTCAACAGGTATTTATGGAACTTTGCAGGGCGAGTAATGTAGCACTACCCCCGTAGGGGCTGCAAGTGCTGCCCCACTGCTGCACAGCCAGGCACATAGCATCTTCAACTTGCATCCAGACACAAAAACAGTCCTTGAGCTTTGTTTTGTTGTTTTATTGAGATAACAACTTGGATGGGGATGGGAATTATGGGATGCCCAACTTGACTTTAACACAAAAACCCAGGGAAAATCTCCTCCCTACAGTATATACAGCTCCACTCGATCCTCCTGCACAACTTGACTTGATCCTTTGTACAGCTCCGCTAGATTTACTCCTTTTAGAAACCAACAATCTCTGTTAGATTAGCAACAGCCCCTTACAGGCTATGAACTCTCAGTCCCTTTAGAAACGTAGCACATGTGTTGTGAACTGCATCCTGGAGTATCTCCAACTCGCTTGCATGAGCGTCCGCAGAACTTTTTTTAGGGGGGGCATCATTTTAAGGTCACCCATGCTCCGCCTCTTTTTGACTGTCATTATCACGGTCAGAGACTGCAGACATAGTACAGATACACCCAGATACATTACACCTCTCATAAACACAGATTACGCATAGATACAGTACATCCTCATACACCCAGATACATTACACCCCCCATACAACCAGATACATTACATCATCCTATACACACAGATACATTACACACAGAATCATTAGTATGGAGAACTCCCCTTCAATTAATTTCTATATTGCAAGCTTCAGATGACATTAAAGAGAATTAAATGAATTACTAACCCCAGAAAAGGCAGATGGAAGGCTCCAACAACAGCTGCACATGCCAAGCAGCTCATATGCTCCTGTGGTAGGATCCTTCCAGGCCAGCACCTGAGCCCCAGCCCGAGAGCACCCCCCCCAATCCTACCTATCCCACCACACCTTCAGTCACTTACAATTCTACTTGCTTCTCTCCTCTCCTTTTCTCCGCTGGGGTCCCCCAAGGTTCTGTTCTTGGACCTCTACTGTTCAATCTACACCTCCTTCCTGGGTCAGCTGATAACCTCCAATGGCTTTCAATATCTTTTTTATGCTAATGACACCCAAATCTATCTCTCTACAGCTTAGCTCACAACATCAGTCTTCTCACGCATCACTAATTTACCGACCAACATATCAGTTTGGATGTCACACCACTTCCTCAAACTCAACCTGTCCAAAACCGAGCTTATAATATTTACTCCCCCACCTGCCCCTTCCCATGACTTCTTTGTCAAGATTAATGGCACAACCATCAACCCATCCCCGCATGCCAGGGTGCTAGGTGTAATTCTGGACTCTGAACTCTCCTTGCAGCCCCACATCCAATAACTTTACAAAGCTTGCCACTTCAACCTCCGCAACTTCTCCAAAATATGCCCCTTCCTAACCAATGACACCACAAAGCTCCAAATCCACTCCCTGGTAATCTCTTGCTTTGACCCTCCTCATTGGCTTACCTTTACATAGGTAACCCTCCCTTCAGCCCATCATAAATGTGGCTGCCAGACCTATCTACCTTACAAACCGCTCAGTGTCTGCTACCCCTCTCTGCAAATCCCTCCATTGGCTGCCACTCACACAACAAATTAAATTTAAAATACTAATAACTTACAAAGTCATCCACAA
The DNA here is from genome assembly GCF_042186555.1 of Aquarana catesbeiana. NCBI lineage: Eukaryota > Metazoa > Chordata > Amphibia > Anura > Ranidae > Aquarana > Aquarana catesbeiana. The sequence goes on along the minus strand of NC_133324.1, from coordinate 149,879,495 downwards.
CTTGTCTCCCAGCTACATAACTAACCTAGTCTCAAAATACCAACCAAATGGTTCTCTTCATTCCCCCCAAGACCTCCTGCTCTCTAGCTCCCTTTTCACCTCCTCCCATGCTCAAGAGAATGGAGCATCCACTCTGCTTCCCATTGATCACTGGAGCCTTTCAAGGGAGAGACTTAGGACCCCGCCCCCCCCCCTTCTACAGGGAAAGATCACCGCAGCATCTCATGGATTGGTGAGATGGCTATTCGCCCATTGCTGATACTGCTAGCAGGGACTGAGCAACTGAGAGCAGGACACCCAAGTGCTGCACTATATACCGCACTTTTTCATAACCTAGACTGAACCTATGCCAAAACTATACCACATTATACCAAACCTTTACTGCATCTGAGCCACCTTGCAGCTGTGCCAAGACTATACTGTTAACTGGGACTATCGTTAAGTGCACAGATGCTCTTAAAGGGCCTCAACAATAGCAGTAAGAAGAGCATCTCAAAGGATTGCCCCTCCAATAATAATTATTCTGCAAGTCCCCATTGTTCCCCTGCCCCCTCCACTACCATCCTCTTTTTTTGGCAGTGCAGTGGTCTAGGACTAGGATTGCTGCCATAAATGCACTCTGGCAATATAGTTCCAGTACTCCCTCGGTAGATTAAAAACTTTACTACTGTTCACTGCTGCACTTGAGATGACCTTGCTACTGTTTATGCTGATCTGGATGCCAAATATCATCTTATGCCTAGTCACTACTGTTAATCACTTTGTATGCTAAATTGTGTTATTACCATTGTTAATCCATTGTATGCTGGCCTAGTTACCAATCATATTGGGTGACAATATGTTAAGTTTGCCTTTACTACCTGGTTTGGTGCCTGTTTTCTTTGATATAGCTACTATTATACTACTATTGGGTACTAAGTGTTACTTTCATTGCATTCCAAACACCCCTGCTAGTGTTAAATCATTTGCCTCATCTCTGTAACTGATACATTCTACTGGAGAGCTTGTTCTTTTGAAACACAACAGACTTACCAACCAGATAACTAGATGAAAATACATGAAAGAAAGCCTAAAGAAGAAAATGAATGAAACCATCACATTTAAAAAAAAATGGTAAACTGCAGTATAATAAATGTTGGTGTTTGGGTTTAATACCAATTTAACTCAGTAAAGCAAGTTTTTATTTGTTTTTGTCTTTCCCCCTCCCTCTTACACATATGCTTAAAAAAATTATAACATTTTCACTTTTGGGTTAGGTTTGGTGCTGCAAAGCAGCACTTCCTTGTTTATGGCCTAGGCCGGGCCCCAATGCCTCCTATGATTGCTATGTCACAGCCAGGGATGAGCTCTGGCATGTTTGGATATGAGTGTGAACCCATCTAAACTATTCTATCTAGGAACCTGTCAAAGCAGACAGTAAATCATGGGCAGCAGTGGCATTCCCCACCCCTTGCAAGTCTACACAACCTTTGCTGTGGGGTAGAGAACGCCTCCGCCACCTATTATTGGCTGTTATTAAGCTGCTTCATGCAGCACACATGCGCACATGCTCCATATTTCTGTGCATGTGCACAAAGACAGGGTACTCTATAGTGTCCATCTAACAGAAGCTGATGGCACTTGTGCAGCATGGAAGACGGCTGGGGGAGGACAATCTGCTCAGTTAAGTTCTGCTTTAAGTACAAGTGCTAATAATTCAGTGTAGCCGTGCTCTGCTCACTCTTCCCACTCATTTCTTCCCTCTCAGGCTGCAAGAGTGGCCCCACTGGAAACAACAGCAGAGCGGGCCAGGCTGTTCTCTGTGTTATTCCCCCCTGCTTGCCCTGCTGCTATGAAGAGGGACAGAATGCGCACCTGCGGCCTTAGTTGGAACTCCTCGCTCACCACCCACCCCCCCTTCCTTCTAGAAAGTGGCAAAGTAGCCAATCCAGAAAGACTAGGTGGGGCATGATGGGGCATGTAGTCTCGGGATTGCTCTGCTTGAAGTTATGAGGCTCTGAACTACAGCCCCCAATGAGCCCAGCTAAAAAGGGGAGGAAAGAGCAGGAACTTTGCCAGGCAAAAATGTGTGTGGAGAGATAGTGCAGCTCCGGTAGAGAGAGTAAGAGCACCATGCTGTGGGTCCCCATCCCAAGAAAGAAAGAGAGGAAGATGGCAACTGTGAAACTGAAAGCCATACCCTGAAGATCTCTGACGTAAGTGCATAGAGCCAGAGCCACTGCCAAGATACAGGCCATGCTGCACTGCTTGCTGGAGTCACTAAAGGCAGCCCAGAGCGAGTTAACACCTAACCAGAGGGACCACTGCTGTTGTGTTGCTGGGTCTGAAGAGAAGGCCTTGCGGCCAATGCTTCCTACCACAGCTGGAGACTGAGATATTAGAAACTACATAATCAGCTATAGTTTATAGCTATAGTACTGCCTGCAGGCCTTGCTGACTTCCTTAAATTGCGCCAACTGTTGCTGGTCTGTAACGTTTAGCTGGCTTAAGAGTCAGGACTAAAATCTGTCCCTTAACAGTTGCTAACCAGTGACTTTTGATTAGTTAAAAGGTACCTCTTAGGAGACACTGCACCATACCCCAGACAATCTCTTAGAGCGGGTGGTCAGCAACCTGTAGATCGCAGACAGGAGACTGGTAGATCACAGTTTGTTCTTGCTGACCTGCCATTCCAGAGCATCACATAGAGTGAAATGCAAAGGGACTACTTGTAAAGTTGGAGCTGTAGAAGGTAGCAAAAGCTGTATAAGCCAATGCCTTCTCTGTATTGTTGGCTCCTGTCTCATGCAGAGTCATACCAACTGCACTCCACCTCTTATCCCAGCTAGCGGTCTCCAGAGTGATGCCAGCAGCTGGAAAGGAGAGATATTCACGTCAGTGTCAAGTAATACACTGGGCATAATAGTATAAGTCTGCTTTCACACTGATGTCCTGCGGTTTACCCACACCATGGGTGCAGTGCAGTGTACCTGCAGCTTTCCTGTGGCTTTTCTGTGCTTAGCCATAGACTTTTATTATATCCTGCAGGTTTGGTGCGCTTTCTGAAAGGGCACCAAACTCCTGAATGTAGGAGTTTTGGTGCACTCTCAGAAAGTGCACCACACCTGCAGGACATAATTGAAGACTATGGCAAAGCGCAGCTAACCCAGGAAAGTTGCAGATGTACTGCGCTGCACCTGGGGTGCAGGTAAACTGCAGCACATCAGTGTGAAAGCAGTCTTGTAGGGGGCTCAGAACAGTACGGGTTCTTTTAGATTTGCCATTTGGGGGGTGGTAAAACCCCATAGTAAAGATGTGCTTTAATCCCCCCTGCCCCAACCGCACCCCCTTTAGCTGTAGTGGCCAGGGGTGTACACATGTTGCAGGAAGAGTTTTGCGCCCTGTCATGGTTGGTGGGTGTAGCACCCTGCAACCTTGTGCAGTACAGCAAACAAGGGGTTAAAGCAGGCAGTGTTGTGTTGCTTTCTCACAACCTGCTTTAACCCCTTGGACCCCACAAAAGCATGCAGTTGCGAGGCGCTTGTAGAGTTGCCCCATTTACTTGAATGGGGTGTGATTGGCAGGCAGTAGCACCCACCAAAAGCAACAGGGAGCTTAATTCCTGCTCTGGCATGTGTGCACCTTTGGCTGCTGCCTCAGCAGCTAAAGGAGTAGGGATTGGGGGCAGTAAAACCTTGACTCAAATGCAGGGTTTTACCCCCCACCCCAACTTTACGTGTCAACGAAGCCTAATGCCCTATACACACGATCGGACATTGATCGGACATTCCGACAACAAAATCCATGGATTTTTTCCGACGGATGTTGGCTCAAACTTGTCTTGCATACACACCGTCACACACAGTTGTCGGAAAATCCGATCGTTCTAAACGCGGTGATGTAAAACTCGTATGTCGGGACTATAAACGGGGCAGTAGCTAATATCTTTTGTCTCTTAATTTATTCTGAGCATGTGTGGCACTTTGTGCATCGGATTTGTGTACACCCGATCGGAATTTAACCGATTGGATTTTGTTGTCGGAAAATTTTATAGCCTGCTCTCAAACTTTGTGTGTCGGAAATTCCGACGGAAAAAGTCCGATGGAGCCCACACACGATCGGAATTTCCAACAACACAATCAGATCGCACTTTTTTCGTCGGAAAATCCGACCGTGTGTACAGAGCATTGGGGTGCAGCTGCCAAATTTAACTAAGGGCTCATTCATAAGTGTAGCAGGCACTGCTGCTCCTCTGAAAAGCGATCCAAGTGTGTTTGACAGGTGATGAGGAGGTGATATGTTGCCTCCTTACCACTATATAAACCCATGATTGCCGTGCAATGCACGCGATTGGGCACAATGGTAGTACGACAAGTAGAGGTTTAAATCATGTGTGTGCAGGCAACACTGTGCGACACTGTGCCCGGTGATCTTTGACCTCTATCCTGATGTTCAGGGAGATCTCCACCTCTTTAAGGTTGCCTACCCCTACCTTAGAGTACTCTCTAAACAAGAGTAGTAGAGGTAGTATCACTCATGCTGCATTTAATGTTTATATACCTTGTTTATTGCTGATAAGCAGTTATGTGTCTATTTTATGGTAATAACTCACAGTCAGGTAAATTGTATACTTGAGCCTCTGTATGTGCTTTCAGGGATATTTATTCAACCTAATGTGTCAGAGGGGCTGAGGTTGTTCTTGGAGTCGAACGCAGAACAGAGAACCCAAAATTACAAAGTGTTACCTTTGGGTTGGCGTTACATAAGTTTAAAAGCCCAGCACTGGGATTCCTGCTTTGTTGTCTATATACTGTTCTTCTGCACAAGCACAAATCCATCTCATGTAAGGTTTTTGAAGTGGTTGTAAACCCTAGGGCAAAAAAAACCCTCAGCTTCTTTAGCAAGGCAGTGGTCGTCTTGGATGTGTGTTTAGGGTCGTTATTATGTTGGAATACTGCCCTGCGGCCCAGCCTCCAAAGGCAGGAGATGATGCGCTGCTTCAGTATGTCACAGTACATGTTGGCATTTATGGTTCCCTCAATGAACTGTAGCTCCCCAGTGCCAGCAGCACTCATGCAGTTCCAGACAATGACACTCCCACCACCATGCTTGACTGTAGGCAAGATACACTTGTCTTTGTACTCCTCACCTGGTTGCTGCCACACACGCTTGTCACCATCTGAACCAAATAAGTTTATCTTGGTCTCATCAGACCACAGGACACAGTTCCAGTAATCCATGTCCTTAGTCTGCTTGTCTTTAGCAAACTGTTTGCAGGCTTACTTGTGTATCATCTTTAGAAGAGGCTTCCTTCTGGAATGACAGCCATGCAGACCAATTTGATGCAGTGTGCAGCATATGCTCTGAGCACTGACAGACTGACCCCCCACCCCTTCAACCTCTGCAGAAATGCTGGCAGCACTCATTTGTCTATTTCCCAAAGACAACCTCCGGATATGACGCTGAGCACCTGCACTCAACTTCTTTGGTCGACCATGGCGAGGCCTGTTCTGAGTGGAACCTGTCCTGATAAACCACTGTATGGTCTTGGACACCGTGCTAAAGCTCAGTTTCAGGGTCTTGGCAATCTTCTTATAGCCTTGGCCATCTTTATGTAGAGCAACAATTCTTATTTTCAGATCCTAAAAGAGTTCTTTGCCATGAGGTGCCATGTTGAACTTCCAGTGACCAGTATCAATATGAGAGAATGAGAACGATAACACCAAATTTAACACACCTGCTCCCCATTCATACCTAAAACCTTGTAACACTAATGAGTCACATGACACCGGAGAGGTAAAATGGCTAATTGGGCCCAATTTTGACATTTTCACTTAGGGGTGTACTCACTTTTGTTGCCAGAGGTTTAGACATTATTGGTTGTGTTTTGAGTTCTTTTGAGGGGACAGCAAATTTACATTGTTATACAAGTTGTACACTTACTACTTTACATTGTAGCAAAGCGTCATTTCTTCAGTGTTGTCACTTGAAAAGATATAATAAAATATTTACAAAAATGTGAGGGGTGTACTCACTTTTGTGAGATACTGTATATACAGTTTCTTGCAAAAGTATTCAACCCCTTGGCTTTTTACCTATTTTGTTACATTACAGCCTTTAGTTCAATGTTTTTTTAATCTGAATTATATGTGATGGATCAGAACACAATAGTCTAAGTTGGTGAAGTAAAATTAGAAAAATATATACATAAAACTATTTTTCAGAAATAAAAAAAATGATAATTGGCATGTGCGTATGTATTCACCCCCTTTGTTATGAGGCCCATAAAAAGCTCTGGTGCAACCAATTACCTTCAGAAGTCACATAATTAGTGAAATGATGTCCACCTGTGTGCAATCTAAGTGTCACATGATCTGTCATTACATATACACACCTTTTTGAAAGGCCCCAGAGGCTGCAACACCTAAGCAAGAGGCACCACTAACCAAACACTGCCATGAAGACCAAGGAACTCTCCAAACAAGTAAGGGACAATGTTGTTGAGAAGTACAAGTCATGGTTAGGTTATAAAGAAATATCCAAATCTTTGATGATCCCTAGGAGCACCATCAAATCTATCATAACCAAATGGAAAGAACATGGCACAACAGCAAACCTGCCAAGAGACAGCCGCACACCAAAACTCACGGACCGGGCAAGGAGGGCATTAATCAGAGAGGCACCACAGAGACCTACAGTAACCCTGGAGGAGCTGCAGAGTTCCACAGCATAGACTGGAATATCTGTACATAGGATGACAATAAGCCGTACACTCCATAGAGTTGGGTATTATGGCAGAGAGGCCAGAAGAAAGCCATTGCTTTCAGCAAAAAATAAAATGGCATGTGGGAGACTCCCAAAATGTATGGAGGAAGGTGCAAACCCAACACATCACATTACCCAAAGAACACCATCCCCACAGTGAAACATGGTGGTGCAGCATCATGTTGTGGGGATGTTTTTCAGCAGTCGGGACTGGGAAACTGGTCAGGATTGAGGGAAAGATGGATGGTGCTAAATACAGGGATATTCTTGAGCAAAACCTGTACCACTCTATGTGTGATTTGAGGCTAGGACAGAGGTTTACCTTCCAGCAGGACAATGACTCCAAACACACTGCTAAAGCAACACTTGAGTGGTTTAAGGGGAAACATGTACATGTGTTGGAATGGCCTAGTCAAAGCCCAGACCTCAATACAATAGATTGCTGTTCACGAGCGCAAACCAAGGAGCTGGAGCAGTTTTGCAAGAAGGATTGGGCAAAAATCCCAGTGGTAAGATGTGGCAAGCTCATAGAGACTTATCCAAAGCGACTTGGAGCTGTGATAGCTGCAAAACGTGGCTCTACAAAGTACTGACTTTAGGGGGGTGAACAGTTATGCACAATGACTATTTCTGTTATTTTGTCCTATTTGTTGTTTGTTTCACAATAAAAAAAAAAACATCTTCAAAGTTGTGGGCATGTTCTGTAAATTAAATTATGCAAATCCTCAAACAATCCATGTTAAATCCAGGTTGCGAGGCAACAAAACACTAAAAATGCCAAGGGGGTGAATACTTTTGCAAGGCACTGTAAAAACAGAAATATATCTGATGGAAAAGGCAATTGTTTTTTTTTTTACAAGTTTCTCTTACTTTTAGAGATCTTGAGGTTTTTTCTTCTTATTTTTCTTCCTGCACTCTGTAAAGTTGGAAAAACTTTATTGAACATTAAAAAGACAACAATAATTATAAGGAATGAATCTCTTGGGTCAAATCTTCTCCCAGAACATATTTTTAAGCTTCAAGGGTTTTTTTCATCTGGAAGGTCTAGAAATATTAAATTTCTCTTCTTTTGGTGACTTACAAGCCAGATCCTGAAACAGAATGCAGTATCATTATTTTGAATTTACTAATGCAAAATATACCTATATTTACTTATTCATTTTACATAGTAGAATCCTAATATTTTATTATGACATGAAAGACATATTTTAGTAATAACATTTCTAATTACCTTACTTTGCTCTATTTCTCTTAAACTGACCTATAGGCCTTAATCTATTATTTTGTGTATTTAAACTATAACAGGATGCAATTTTTCCTTTTTGTCATGATTTGAAACCAGTTTTCACAAAGAAAGAAAGTTTTCCAAACAACCCAGAAGACTGAAGCATTCACTTCTCCTCTTTAAGATTTAGAGTAATGCGTGCTGTACTGTCATTTTTGGCATCTTACAATTCAGCATTTTCTGTAGAATTTTTGCTGACTAGCATAATCATTCTTTGGGTAACACATAGAAAGACTTGTTGAACAACTCTTAATATTATTAACAAATACTGGCTCAAAGCCTCTCTCAGCACTTGTTCTAAAAATACCATTTACAGGTTTCCTGAATACATTTGTACAAACATCATTTTGCACATATTGCTGAGAATGTTCTGCTACCAAATCTACCTGTATAGATTTAAATTGTAAAGTTTCAAAAAATGGGCAATATTCGTCATATAATTCTCCTGAATTAATTCTCTCTAAAATAACTTTTAATGATAGATCAGGTGTCTGTAATATGATCTTACTAAATCTCACAATCTTTTCTTTTACTTTGACTGCAAAATATACACGTAACAGTTGCTTCATATGTGTGTCAAAGGTCTGTTCCATATTTGTCATACCTCTGGAGAAAAAAACTGTTATTTTCTGTTAACCTTCTTTTAATTGAGACGTCAATACTAATGTTTGAGAAGTCAATACTTTTTTTAATCTTAATTTTGACAATGGAAGTAATCCATCTCTCTCGTTGTCAGCATTGTTTGTCATATTGATTGAACTATCATTAACAGTCAATGTACTGATCTGTTTGACTTCTGAGGCATAAGGAAAATGCCTCAGAAGTCAAACAGTCCTTCTCCAACCTATTGTTTGGAGAAGGATGAATAAATTGCTCAGAAATGTCCTCATTTTCTAATTCCAAAGTTTTTCTTTGTGAATCTAATTTATATTTTAAACATTCTTTCTGTACATGGCCCCATTTCTTACAATGTAAGCAAGTAACATTTCCTGTGTGCTTTACTCTCACTAGATAATTCATCAATAAAATTCATTACTTTCCAAATTTAGAAAAAACTTCCTTCATGTAACATGCGTTCCCTCTCTTGGCAGGAAATTACGTCATCAAGAAACTAAGTTTTCTTGCACGTGTGCAAACGTCTCACCAATTTTGATTATTCTATGATTCCAAGTTCATTCAATGATGGCAAAAGTTCATTTGCTGTTTCTATTTCTCCTGGAACCTTGACTGCACAGTCAATGTTTGTCTTGCTTATATTCCCTCTCGACAAGCGAAAGGAAAAATAATAAAAAATTTGTTCGATATTCTGACAAAATTAAGCTGGCAAAAGAACGCCACTGTTAAATACTAGTTTTTACGGTATTAATATCGATATTCAATAATTCATATTGATGAGAAAAGTTCCAAGAAAGTCCGTTCAGCTCTTGTGTGAAAACTCAAATATTGATTTAATAATAAAAATAGCAAAATATTACAAGAACATTATCAAAATGTAGAATGTAAAAATACCATTAATAATGTAATATATTCTTAAGATGAAGATTGAATCAGATGTGTATGTGTGTAGATTTGGCAGCAATGTCTCGTGGTGTCTGCCGCAAATCTGCCTTTCTGTCCTCTGTTACTAGCTTTTTACTCCTAAAAACAGACCCCTCCTTCCTAAAAAGGCTGGTTAAAAGTATCCCTGAGCTTTCTTGTCCTACAGAAAAGTGTGGGCTTTAATGAAACATAGCTTCCCTCCCACCTCTCATGCAAGGGTGGGGGTTGCAATTCCTGAGGAGTAGGCAAGATTAGCTATATATAAAACTTAACTTTAACTTATACAATATAAGTTTCCTTTAACATCTAAATCAAATACTACATATCAGTATGTATATTATATTCATTTAAAACCCAATGCTAATAAAAATATCCTAATCAAGAAATATTGTAGTATAAAGAAATTATGATCTTAACTAAAACTTTTCATTTTAAAGTATGTGAATCCTTCCTTCTCACAGGTGGGGGAAGGTGAACCCAGCTCAATCTTAATTTCCATAGAAATGCTTATGAGCTTATAACATGTATATTTTCACAAGTTTAAAAGTCTATATAAAACATCACATTTTTCATATTAAAAGATATAAATATATATACAGCATCTCACAAAAGTGAGTACACCCCTCACGTTTTTGTAATTATTTTCTTATATCTTTTCATGTGACATCACTGAAGAAATGATACTTTGCTACAATGTAAAGTAGTGAGTGTACAGCTGGTATAACAGTGTAAATTTGCTGTCCCCTCAAAATAACTTAACACACAGCCATTAATGTCTAGACCGCTGGCAACAAAAGTGAGTACACCCCTAAGTAAAAATGTCCAAATTGGGCACAATTAGCCATTTTCCCTCCCTGGTGTCGTGTGACTCATTAGTGTTCCAGGGTCTCAGGTGTGAATGGGGAGCAGGTGTGTGAAATTTGGTGTTATCACTCTCACTCTCTCATATTGGTCACTGGAAGTTCATCATGGCACCTCATGACAAAGAACTCTCTGAATATCTAAAAAAAAAAAAAAAAAACATGGCCTAGGCTATAAGAAGATTGCCAAGACCCTGAAACTGAGCTGCAGCATGGTGGCCAAGACCATACAGCAGTTTAACAGGACAGGTTCTACTCAGAACAGGCCTCGCCATGGTCGACCAAAAAAGTTGAGTGCATGTGCTTAGCGTCATATCCAGAAGTTGTCTTTGGGAAATAGACGTATGAGTGCTGCCAGCATTGTTGCAGAGGTTGAAGGGGTGGGGATGTCAGCCTGTCAGTGCTCAAACCATACGCCGCACACTGTATTAAATTATTCTGCATGGCTGTTGTCCCAGAAGGAAGCCTCTTCTAAAGATGATGCACAAGAAAGCCTGCAAACAGTTTGCTGAAGACAAGCAGACTAAGGACATTGATTAATGGAACCATGTCCTGTGGTCTGATGAGACCAAGATAAACTTATTTGGCTCAGATGGGGTCAAGCATGTGTGGCGGCAACCAAGTAAAGAGTACAAAGACAAGTGTGTTTTGCCTACAGTCAAGCATGGTGGTGGGAGTGTCATGGTCTGGGGCTGCATGAGTGCTGCCAGCACTGGGGAGCTACTGTTCATTGAAGAAACCATGAATGTCAACATATACTGTGACATGCTGAAGCAGAGCATGATCCCCTCCCTTCAGAGACTGGGCCCCAGGGCAGTATTCCAACATGATAACGACCCCAAACACAACTCCAGGATGACCACTGACTTGCTAAAGAAGCTGAGGGTAAAGGTGATGGACTGGCCAAGCATGTCTCCAGACCTAAACCCTATTGAGCTGCTGTGGGGCATCCTCAAACGGAAGGTCTCTAACATTCACCAGCTCGTGATGTCGTCATGCAGGAGTGGAAGAGGACTCCAGTGGGAACCTGTGAAGTTCTGGTGAACTTCATGCCCAAGAGGGTTAAGGCAGTGCTGGAAAATAATGGTGGCCACGCAAAATATTGGCACTTTGGGCCCAATTTGGACATTTTAACTTAGGGGTGTACTCACTTTTGTTGCCAGCGGTTTAGACATTAATGGCTGTGTGTTGAGTTCTTTTGAGGGGATAGCAAATTTGCACTGTTATACAAGCTGTACACTCACTACTTTACATTGTAGCAAAGTGTCATTTCTTCAGTGTTGTCACATGAAAAGATATAATAAAATATTTATACAAATGTGAGGGGTCTACTCACTTTTGTGAGATACTGTATACAGTATATACAGTGCCTTTAAAAAAGTATTCACACCCCTTGAAATTTTTCACATTTTGTTATGCTACAACTAAAAATGTAAATGTATTTTATTAGGATGTCATGTGATAGATCAACACAAAGTGGCACATAATTGTGAAGTGGAAGGAAAATGATAAAAGGTTTTCACATTTTTTTACAAATAAATACAGTATGTGAAAAGTGTGGCGTGCAATTGTATTCAGCCCCCCTAAACCAATGCTTTGTAGAACCACCTTTCACTGCAATTACAGCTGCAAGTCTTTTTGGGGATGTCTCTACCAGCTTTGCAAATCTAAAGAGTGACATTTTTGCCCATTCTTCTTTGCAAAATAGCTCAAGCTGTGAATAGCAAAAGTCTTGCCACAGATTTTCAATTGGATTTAGGTCTGGACTTTGAATATGCTTTGATCTAAACCATTCCATTGTAGCTCTGGCTGTAAGTTTAGGGTCGTTGTCCTGATGGAAGGTGAACCTCCGACCCAGTCTCAAATCTTTTGCAGACTCTAACAGGTTATCTTCTAATATTGCCCTGTATTTGGCTCCATCCATCTTCCCATCGACTCTGACAAGCTTCCATGTCCCTGCTGAAGAAAAGCATCTCCACAACATGATGCTGCCACCACCATGTTTCACGGTGGGGATGATGTGTTCAGAGTGTTAGTTTTCTGCCACACATAGCGTTTTGCTTTTTGGCCAAAAAGTTCAATTTTGGTTTCATCTGACCAGAGCACCTTCCTCCACATGTTTGCTGTGTCCCCCACATGACTTCTCACAAACTGCAAACGGGACTTCTTATGGCTTTCTTTCAACAATGGCTTTCTTCTTGTCACTCTTTCATAAAGGCCAGATTTGTGGAGTGCACGACTAATAGTTGTCCTGTGGACAGATTCTCCCACCTGAGCTGTGGATCTCTGCAGCTCCTCCAGAGTTACCATGGACCTCTTGGCTGCTTCTCTGATGAATGCTCTCCTTGCCCAGCCTGTCAGTTTAGGTGAATGGCCATGTCTTGGTTGGTTTGCAGTTGTGCCATGCTCGCTCCATTTTTGGATGATGGATTGAACAGTGCTCCGTGAGATGTTCAAATCATGGGATCATTTTTATAACCTAGCCCTGCTTTAAACTTCTCTACAATTTTATCCCTGACCTGCCTGGTGTGTTTCTTGGCCTTCATGATGCTGTTTGTTCACTAAGATTATCTAACAAACCTCTGAGGGATTCACAGAACAGCTGTATTTATACTGAGAATAAATTACAGAAAAGTAGACTCTATTTACTAATGATGTGACTTCTGAAGGCAATTGGTTCCACTAGATTTTATCAGGTATCAGTGTAAAGGAGGCTGAATACAAATGCACGCCATACTTTCCACATATTTTTTGTAAAACATTTTGTAAACCATTTAGCAGTTTTTTTCTACTTCACAATTATGTGCCACTTTGTGTTGGACTATCATATAAAATCCCAATAAAATACATTTATGTTTATATGACAAAATGTGGAAAATATCAAAGGGTATGAATACTTTTTCAAGGCACTGTATACTGTATGTGTAATGTGTCAAGCTTTTGTTATCTGTAAAAATCTCGTTTTAATTAAACGTTAGCTACAAAGATTGACCGGATATATTCAGGGGCGATCCGTTAAAAGGGTTTTTTTTTTTACTGTAACTTGCAAGAGATGTGAACTGGAAATACAGTAACTGGGTGTTGATGCATGACATGTGGTTGTGTACATTGTAATACCGAAACTTTATCCTTGATACTGAAGTTGTCCCCTAGCATTGATAGCTTTAATCTGGCCCAATAAGTGTCTAATTCCTAACTTCTTGTAATATAACACGTGGGGTATGCATTATTTATTTGTTTGATTAAATGCTGCTTACTACCCTATGTGACATATAAGAAGCTACGTGGTACCCTACGGTTAATAAAACTGATATCTTTATTTACCTGGGTAAGGCAACCATTAGGGATAACACAGAACTCTAGGAGAATAATTGTGCAGATCTCGTATCCATCCTCAAATGAAAAAGAAACTTGAGCTGAAGTGGGAGGTTGTGTGTGTTAATTTGTTTCATGTATAATCATAGCAATCATACTTAATGAATAGTCTGTCTGTTGCATGAAGTAGTAATAGAAATAACTAATAAAACCAAGTGTATACTATTTCTAAGCCATAAATCATTCACACCTGATTTTTTTAATTAAATGGGAAATTCAGAACTCCACTTGGCACTTAGTTCATTTTATGAAATTAAAAATATACTTTTAGTTTAGGTTAAAATTTGGCTTGCCTCACATGTACTGATTTTGCAGTTGCAGTATCAAGTTACATTTACTGCTAAATAATTAGGTAGCACTGTCCTCAGTTATGACCGCACAGATATTAAAAAAACGATTAAACACATACAGTAGACCCAGGTTTATATAAACAAATTAGCTTGGAGAGACACTGGCAATAATATCACTGGTTTGTGCATAACAAAAGGAGATGCTTATGGGAAGCACATGTACGTAGGGGGTTAGTACCCCTTTTAGTGAGATCCCTCCCCTGGATGCAGTTGTAGGTGGAGCTTGTACCCCTTTTTAATCTGTTGTATGTGGATTGCTGGGCAGAAGGTGTATGGGAACAGGTTCACCCTGACATCTGCACCGTAATGCCACGTACACACGATCGCACATTCCGACAACAAAATCCATGTTTTTTTTCCGATGGATGTTGGCTTAAACTTGTCTTGCATACACACGGTCACACAAATGTTTTTAGAAATTACGAACGTCAAGAATGCGGTGACGTACAACACTTATGATGCCACTATAAAAGGGAAGTTCAATACCGAGTGCACCACCCTTTGGGCTACTTCTGCTAATCTCGTGTTTATCTCGCGTTAGTAGAAGTTTGGTGAGAGACGATTCACGCTTTTCAGATCGTTACTGCTCTTCAGTTTGTGCTTGTGGGTTTGTGTCTGTTTTTCAGTGCGTGTAGTCAGTTCGCATTTGTTATTCAGTGCATATTTTATAATACGTATTTGATTTTCAGTGTGTTCTTGTCCGCTCCTTTCTGATTTTCAGCTCGCTCTTCTCAGGCCTTTCCGTTTTTCAGTTAGTTCGTTCTCACCAGCTGACCGTTTTGAAGCCATGTTGCGGGTATGTACTCATCGTAGAGTTTGTGCTGTGTAGGGGCTTGGTGATGGGTTTCTTATTTTTAATTAATTAAATTAATTTTTGGGAATCACGAAAATACCCTGATTGTGGCAAATTATAAAGCACTGTGGGAGTTATTTACTAAATGAAAATCTACTTTGCACTCCAAGTGCACCACAAAAGTGCACTTGAAACTGCACTTGAAATTGCACTAAAAGTGCACTTGTAGTGCAAAGTGGATTTGCCTTTAGTAAATAACCCCTATTGCCACTGTAAACACCAACTTAGTCCAAAAACTGCTATTAAGCATTGAAAGCCACACGTTGAGTAGAAAAATATTTACTCTGTGCACATTCACATGTGCGTTAGAAAAGGGTTTTTGAACAAACCAACATATTTTTGTAATAACATTTTTGAATTTGACAGTACAAATAGCCTTTTTTGTGTTAAACAGGCATGTTTAAAACCATAAAACAATACACAACTCAGGAACTTACAAAGTTCAACTTTGATAAATTGAAGGCAATATCAAACATTAGTATGTCCGAACTGTGTTGATCTTGCCTTCATCAGATGGGATGATGTCACCCCTGTGAAAGCTAAATTTTGAAGATGCACACAAATTGAGAGTCAAAATGGGGATTTCCCTCCTGATCCCATGCCTAATGTCAACATGTGCTAGCTCCCATCATGGCGTATCAATGGACGTGTTTTGGGAGTGTAACCCCTTCCTCTCACCTACTTGAGTTGTGAGGAAGGGGTTGCAACGACAAAACGCATACATTGATATTCCGTGATGGCAGATACCACATGTTGACACACTGTGTGCATCTTCAAAATTTGGCTTTCAATATATTTCAAAAAGACTACAAAATAATAAAAATATAAACAAATTGAAGAATTTAGGTGTGTTTTATATTCTGCCTAAAACATCAATGATGTTCTTCATTTTTTGTTGAACATCATTGATGTTTTCCTTTATCTTTTCGAAATCACAATTGCACACCATGATCTCCCCGATGAGGACATGTGCACTTGCACTGGTGAAATGAGATTCTCCTTCTACAACATCCAAACGCTAGTTTTACCAGAACAAGCGCTTCCGTCTCATACTTGATTCAGAGCATGCGTGGAATTTTGTGCATTGGAATTGTCTACACACGCTTGGAATTTACAAGAACGGATTTTGTTGTCGGAAAATTTGAGATCCAGATCTCAAATTTTGTTTGTCGGAAATGCCAACGGAAAATGTCCGATGGAGCCTACACACGGTCGGAATTTCCGACAACAAGCTCCCATCGAACATTTGTTGTCGGAAATTCTGGCTGTGTGTATGCGGCATAAGTGTGTAGCCTGGAGAGGAAAAATGAAGGTATGTGAGTAACCCTAGCTGAAGAAGAGGAGAGATGCCCCTGGCCAGCTTGGCAAATTGGGGCTGCCAACAGGCAAATCTCTGCTATTAATACAATATTCTCCAGCACTATGACCTGCCAGCCAACAAAGAGGACCTGCTTCAAACCTCATAACAGAGATCTAATCTGCATATGTTTCCAAATGTGTCAAGTTGCCTTTGCTTATGTTTACTATGCTAACAATAACAGGACATGCATAGCAATTATCAGACAAGCATGCTAGACCTCCTTAAAGTCCAGTTCCAAACCTTTATTTTTGTTCTGGACAGCAGGTCAGTGGGACAGGAATAAATAAAAAATTTTACTATTTGAAAGAAACAACAAGAAAAGTACATTTCTAGTACTCTGGAAATATATTAGAACCATGGGGTCCATGTGGTAGTCCCTATTTCTCTGAAAAGTGGTCTGATCTAGATTATCTTTTAGGGGCAGTTTGCAAGTGTTCAGGAGGTGATTCTTGAAGTATTTACTGGCACTCAAGCCTGGAAATGCATGAAATAATTTTTATTTAACAGAGGGTAAAAGGCTGAATGTATGCCTCAATGCTAACACGTTTCAGCCCAAACAGGGCCTTAGTCTTTACTTATTGATGATATCTCTAGATTCAACTCAAAAGTTGCTATGTGCAAACAATTTCTCCTGGAACTAATATATTTTTCTCTAGAAATAGCCTGAGAATGTAACAATAAACTCCTAGTGATGGGTTTCCTAACTGGTGAACATTTTTCAATCCCTATTGCTGTGAATAGTGAGGTCCAAATAATGGATATTGCCCGTATTATTCTCACACATTAACCTCAAATTTTGATCACTGTCATTCAAATGTGTAAGACGAAATCTTACACATTGTGGAGAGTCAGCCTGGAACAGTTGAAGAAGTCATTGATTTGGGAAGGAAAATACTTTCTTTTCAGCCCTCTCTATTAAACACAGGTGTGAGCTCAGAGCATGCGTTTAGGAGTTAGGACACTTTCAGACAGCTGAATAGCAGCAGACAGGGGCAGCCATGGGCAAGAATTAGTAGATTTTTGAAGGCGACATTAAACACTGCCTGAAAACACTGGGGTTGATTTACTAAATCTGGAGAGTGCAAAATCTGGTGCAGCTGTGCTTTAAAACCAGCTTTCAGTTTTTTTGTCAAAGCTTAGCTGAACAAGCTGAAGTTAAAAGCTAGTTGGTTGCCATGCACAGCTGCACCAGATTTTGGACTCTTAGGAGACCTCTCAGGGAAGGATGAAGACTTAAAGAGGAGTTCCAGCCTGGGGGAAAAAAATTAAAAGTCAGCAGCTTTAGGCTGAGTTCACACTAGTGCGATTTGGATGTGGGTTTTTATCCGCATCCAGTTTGCACAACAGGAGATTGTGACCAGCTCTCTATGGAGCCAGTTCACATATCTCCGCAGCGGCTCTTGTGCTATTTGCACAGGAGCCCTGTGCGTCTTTTTGTCCGTTTCTGGTCCGAATTTAGCCAAAAATTTGGGCTGAAATCGGACCTGAAACTGTGAATAAGGATGCACCAGACTCCTGCTATGAGCCACTGCGTGTTCATATGTGAACCCAGCCTTAATATAAGGACAATTACTTGTCCAGGGAGCCCGTGATGTCGGCATCCCTAGCCGATCCATCCATGGGCTCTGGATGCAGGCACCAGCATCTTCACTAAGGGAAACAGGAAGTGAAGCCTTGCGGCTCTACAGTATGTTTCCTACTGCGCATGCACGAGTCACGGTGCACTTTCTGAATGGGCCAGATGTCTTCTGAGACCTGTGTGTCTCTCAGAAGGCGGGGGGGGGGGGCGGAGGAATGGCTGGAAGTTTCATAGGTCTTACACAGAAGTGGGAGCGGATACCTGGTTTTGACAGGTATCCACTTCCCCCTGAAAGGTGCCAAATGTGGCAGCAGAGGGGGGAAGGAAGCAAACAAGCGGAGCTTCCCCTGTCTTCAGGGAGACTGGCTACATGTGGCAGTCTCTCCCCTTGTTAGTCCCCAACAGTGCTGATCTACTCACTCTGTCCTCTCTTGCTCCCATGCCTCCAGGAAAGCTTCCTCCCATGTGTCATGGCATGATCCTTCTAGCACCCAAGCCCCAGTCCAAGGCAGAACTCTCCTCGCCATACTAGGGGGCACCCCTGAGGGCCACTGACAGCCTCCTCAGCACTGTATCTCCATCTTTCACCCGACTGCCCCTGCTGGTATTGCCCATTTCTATTTATGAAGTGGTCTCAGCTTCCTGCCAGCCTACCTCTGAGGATTGGCTGAGGCTCCATAAATATTCAAGGCAGCTCCTCCTAACCACCGCCAACTAATTCTAGAAAATTCTCCAACCTTCTAGACCACGGGGAGGCAGCGGAGAGCTGCCAGGAAAAGTCACCCAGCCCTGAACCTTAGTAGACCCTGACCCAGATTCCATAGCTCAGGCTTAGCCCTGAGCTAAACTAGATTTTCCTACTGTCACTTCTAGCACACACTAGAGGGTGCTACATAAGCATGTTAAGAGGGTCTGTGACAGGCTAGGGGACCATCTGCATGAAATAGAAATGAATAAAAGAACAAATTTGGCCAAGTGCCTAATTGTTTTACATGGTATAGATACTAGGTCACTGAAAATACAAGTTATTGATTGGGTAGACAGGCCCATGAGGGAAGAGGATAGATTTTCTATCCTGTGTCGACAAGATGTGTTTAGGATATTTGCATTGAACACACGTACACCAGCAGGAGAGAGAGAGTTTTCTTCCGATATTAGTTTTGTATTGTATAAAATTAATTTCTGTCTGGTAATTTGATATTTTTCATTATTAGTAAAATGCATCAGGGGAAGGAGTTTAGGTGGTCTGCTTTACATTGAACAAATCAATAAACAGATTGCAGCTTTAATTCAGCAATGCAGCTACAGTACTTTCTTTCCTATCTGTGATTAATTGCGAGTTGGAGGATGACTGGAGCTAAGTTGTGCAGGCAAAGCGCATTTGTAATGGAGTACTAGAGTCATTGTGACAGTGCAAGACTGAGGCTAGTGTCCCACCTACTCTTCTGCTCGGGCACCCCTGTCCTGCTCCGAAGTAGTAACACTGAACCCAGACATTGCCCCTGCTTTACCACCAACACTTGACTTTGGGAGCTTAGTAGTTCCAGTATCTTCTATTAGCAGCTTAGCTACCTCACTGACAGTCACTCAAAGCTGTGGCTAACACACACTTCACAATTAAGTGTTATGCCTACACCAAGAGTCATCTGGTTACAGCCTCCTCTTTATGTTCTGTTCCAGTTGCAGTACTACAACTCCAGAAATATACTAGGCGGTATATATTGTCTAAATAGATTGTGACATATTCTGTCCTACTCCTTTAGACAGGATCTCTAAAACAAAGGCACAGCACATCTGTGCCAGTAGCCATACTGCTGGCATTTCATCCCTGAATTTCTCCAGTTACCACCACTGCTCCATCTCAATTCTTCACTGACAAATGACCACCACTGCAATATAAGCTTTCTAAGATTGATTTGGTAAGCCTTTTATTGAAAGAATTCACAGATATCAGCTAAGCAATTTAAAATATTTAAATTAGAAAAAGAAAAGCACTTATCTGATTGGAGGGATGTGGTTATGTGTTGGGAGTCTTGGTATGCTGTGATGAAGAAGGTTCCTGTCTGGAGATTAGTCAGAACTTTGCCAGCATCAGACAATTCCCATCTTCCCTCCCCAGCCCTTGTCTTCTCTCCATCTCCCTTCCTCTCTTGTTTGCTCATGTATCAGAGTGTATCTTTTTAACAATTGCTTGAGTTACAGTATCAATGTATTTCAGATTGTCATTTATTTCATTTACTTTTGACAGTGGTTATAGCTAGCAGGGCTCTCAGGGTCTCTGAAAGCTGTACTGACTGGTAAAATTATTTAGAATATTATCCAAGGTATGGGTAACCCTTCCCAAAATAGGTTACATTGATATTGCAGTAGTGGTCATTGGGTTGTATCTAGGGTTCATTGGTGGTAAATTGATTTTGAGGTGGTGTAGTAGTAGCAACTGAGGGGGCTTGACATGGAGTTTTGTGGCTAAAACAGATGGTTTTTGATTAGATGCACCTTCAAAGACCTTAGACCTGTAAGGTTGGTTTTACATTTTATTGTGTTTTTTTTTTTTTGTATGTTGCTGTGTTTGTTGTAACTATTTTATGCTTTTGTATTTATAATAAATGACTGCTAGGACCATCTGACTCCAAACAGAAACCAGAAGTGATCTGGTCATCTTGGGAGTTAAATTCTGTTGTTTGGGGGTTTTGAAAATAGATTTAAAAGTCTCAGTATCTGCAATCCCTTAACATGGGATCCCATGGCAAATTTAGGTATACAGCTTTAAAATGCATCTAGAGCCATACTCTGAGGCTCGATTCACACCTATGCATGTTGCTTTTGGGCGTTTTTGGAGGTTTTTTTTTTCATGCTTGCCACGTTTTTGAGCAGCGTTTTTGCGGCGGTTTTGCCGCGATTTTGCCGCGATTTGCGTTTTGCGTTTTTTTTTTTTTTTTACAGTTTTTTTTTTTACAGTCTAAAAAAAAAAAAAAAAAAACGGCAAAAACGCACCAAAAACGCATCAAAAACGCTGCAAAAACGCTGCAAAAACGGTGCACTTGCGTTTTTGATGCTTGTCCATTGAATTCTATTACATGCAAAACGCTGCTTTTTGCATGAAAAAAAGTCCCTGACCCTTTCCAAAAATGCAGAGAAACAAAAAGGCATTGATGTGAACATGTTCCATAGGAACCCATGTTAAAAAATTCCCGTGCATTTCTGCAAAATGCAAAATGCATCAAAAAACGCGCTAGTGTGAATGGAGCCTTAGGCTGGATTCACACCTATGCAGTTTTAGTGCTTTTTGCATTTTGCAGATTTCTACTACAGTCTATGTAACATAGTTTCCTATGGAACACATTCTGTAGTGCAAATCTGCAAAATGCAAAAAGCACTAGAAATGCATAGGTGTAAATCCAGCCTTAAACCACATTTGTTGTTGCACACATTCCTATAACGTAAAAAGGTTTATTCCATTTATTATAGTTGCTGCATTTAAATAAATCATACTTGATAAACTTTCCAGCAAAGTGTAGGCACAAACACTTCCCTTCCTAGGCACAACCACTTTCATTCTAAAGACCCTGTCCTGCATACTTCTGAGTTGCACTCCAAACAGCTGTGCTAATGCACAACGCAAAGGCATTTACTGCTCTAAAACTGTAATTTTCAGTTGGCACTACATCGCATATGTGTCTACAGGGAGTTTCTTTTAAAAATTCTACCAGGTGTGAATCATGCAAGTAGAGAAAACAAAGTTAGAGGAAGACTGTATTTCAATAACTAAAAATGCAATTCTGTTTTACTCAGTGTTCCAAAAAACATATTCTTTTGTGAAAGTTTTGTTTTACTTCAACTATTGTTCTCACCATTTCAGAGCTCAATGTAACCACTTAGATATAGAATATCAATGACTATTGTATTGGTCCATGCACATGGTAAATTATTATTACATGAGGTTCAACACTTAAGGGGGTCTTCACTCTCAGTAAAGCAGTATAATGCCTTCAGTCATGGAATTATGCTTTCTTTCAAACCTTATCAAACTTTGGACTATATATGATTGTTTCTGAGTTGTGTGTCCCATTTTATTCCATGCATCTCTACAAGGTCTATGTGTTGCACATTGAAAAGTAAAAACTGGTTAAATATACGTCAGGGGATTGTATTTGCAGACCAATAATGCATATTCATTTTAATTGAATATGCAATAGGAATGAGAAAATCAAGAGTGAATAACGTGATAAAACTTTAATTTTTGTTCTGTTTTCAGTCTCTTTTAATAAGCTTATGTGTGCAACAATTTGAAGTGAGAAATACATGGATATTTACCAGTTATAGTCTTTTCTGAGTTGGTAAATGGAATGGCAAACAGATTTTCCCTAAGGAGAGCTCACAGACTGGGGCAGCATTCAAACATTGGATTCCCTTGGTGCCCCAGCTCTTCTCTTACCCCTCATTTTGTTACATTGCTTGGGGTGCACATTGCAGGGGCTTCTATCGTTAAGGCTTCTTTCTCTAAGTGATTCTTTCTACAAGTGATATGCACTTCATTCTCTGCTTCAAGTTCTGCCTCACCTGATCATTCCTTCTCTGTCTCTTACGGGTATGTGTCAGCTCACCCACATCTTCCACCGTTAACTGAAATTGGGATCTGCCTGCTGTCTGTATGTGTGTGTCTCTGGTATGTGTCAGCTCACCCACATCTTCCACCGTTAACTGAAATTGGGATCTGCCTGCTGTCTGTATGTGTGTGTCTCTGGTATGTGTCAGCTCACCCACATCTTCCACCGTTAACTGAAATTGGGATCTGCCTGCTGTCTGTATGTGTGTGTCTCTGGTATGTGGCCTTCTCTATCTGTTGCCCTGTGCTCACAACCATGACATTATTTGTTGCTCTGGACTGTCTTACCTAAGTTTTATGTGTTGATCTTATCTTGGCCTCTTGCTATTCTGACTTTTGAAGCAAAAAGTCCACTTTGATTGCTAGGCATTCTTATAGTCACTCATGATTAATTAACGAACTTCAACCCCACCCTTATAACAGTATATATTTGAGCATCCTTAAGGGGTGAGCACATTGCTCGGGGTGCACATTGCAGGGGCTTCTATCGTTAAGGCTTCTTTCTCTAAGTGATTCTTTCTACAAGTGATATGCACTTCATTCTCTGCATTTCAGCGATTGCACAAAGCAAACAAATACAGCAATCTGCACTGGAAAGCAGCTAACAGACTGCAGGTAACCCTGTCTCTCTAATAGGCTCTCCTTCCGCTCTGTAACATGCACTCTCTACCACTGCTTCTGACACTCCTCTCCTCTCTCCTCAAACTCTCTTACCTTCACCCCCCCTCTCCACCCGCCTGCTTATACATATCACCCTGCCTTCTGTCTTCTCCCTACTACTGCTCCTACCAACTCTTGCTCATTCTACATCCATACACTGATAAAACCTCCAGTACTCTGAGACATGCCCCTTCACATAAATCACAGTCCCACATTACCTCCCTCACCCTCCTGCTTCTCCTAATCTCTGGTGACATATCCCCAAACCCTGGGCCACCATCATCTGTCTTTGCCCATTGCTCCCATCCCCCTACACCCTCTGGCAGGAGCCGTAACCCACAGAACTTGGTCTCTATTCCTCTTTCCAAAACCAGCCCCCCCTTTTCCTGTGCCCTGTGGAATGCACGTTCTGTCTGCAACAAACTCACCGCCCTTCACGACCTCTTTATCACAAATTCCTTTAACCTACTTGCCATTACTGAAACCTGGCTTCATGAATCGGATACTATTTCTCCTGCTTCCCTCTCCCATGGGGGCCTTCTCTGGACTCACTCCCCCAGACCAAGCGGACGGAAGGGAGGTGGAGTGGGAATCCTTCTAGCCCCATGCAGCACCTATCAGGTTCTTCACCCACCTCCCTCTCTGACACTCTCCTCTTTTGAGGCACATTGCATTCGTCTTTTTTCTCCCATTTCTCTAAGAATTGCTGTCATCTACCGGCCCCCTGGACCAGTATCAACCTTTCTTGATGACTTCTCTGCCTGGCTACCCTACTTTCTCTCTTCTGAAATCCCCACAATTATTCTTGGGGACTTCAACATCCCTGTCAACACTAACACTACTATTACTTCTAAACTTCTCAGTCTAACCTCATCGCTTGACCTGAAGCAATGGATACAGGCTCCTACCCACTCCAACGGCAACACCCTTGACCTTGCCTTCTCCTATCTGTGCACTCCGTGCAACCTTACCAACAATCCACTCCCACTCTCTGATCACCACCTTGTTAGTTTTGATCCCTCCCTGTCTTCCACCTCCTCTCCCTCCAACTGCCTAACAGTTACACGTAGAAACCTTCGCCACTTCAACCCTTTTCTTCTCTACTCTGCTACTGATCACCTCTATGACAAAATCTCACCTCTGTCCTGCCCCAACCTAGCTACTTTCATCTACAACAGCTCACTGTCTTCCTCCCTAGACAAGCTTGCCCCCCTCACTACACGCAGAATTAGGCCCCGACTGCTACAACCCTGGCAAACAGATGACACCAGAAGTCTCAGAAAATGTAGCCGCGCTCTTGAGCGCCTGTGGCATAAGACTAAGACCCAGGAAGACTTCACACAATATAAATCTGCCCTCCTAAAATACTACTCCTGCCTTCACACTGCCAAACAGACCTACTTTATCACACTCAATAACACCTTCTCATCCAGTCCACGTCAACTCTTCTCTACCTTCAATACTCTACTCTGTACTCCACTGCCTCCACCCACCAACTCACTCACTGCCCAGGAGATTGCCAATCACTTCAAAACTAAGATTGATACAATTCATGAGGAGATCGCCAATGCGCAAAAACCTCCCCCATGCAACACCCCATGTCCACAGACACAATCATTACTTCCCTCATTCAACCCTGCTACTATTACTGAGGTTGCTAAACTTTTATCTAGCACTCATCTAACCACTTGCCCCCTGGATCCTGTTCCCTCGCAAATGCTACGCTCACCCTCTGGCTCAATTTTACGCTCTCTAACTCACATTTTCAACCTCTCCCTCTCTTGTGGCATCTTCCCAAACTCTCTAAAACATGCGCTAGTCACCCCATACTAAAAAAGCCCTCACTGGATCCCACCAATCTCAACAATTTACGTCCCATCTCCTTACTCTCCTTCTCCTCCAAACTTCTTGAAAGACTGGTCTACAACCGACTAAGCGACCATCTGATCATGAATAAACTTCTTGATCCCCTTCAGTCCGGTTTTCGCCCTCAACACTCCACGGAAACTGCTCTCCTTAAACTCTCAAATGATCTACTAATGGCTAAAGCCAATGGACACTATTCTGTACTACTTCTCCTGGATCTCTCTGCTGCCTTTGACACAGTGGACCACCCCCTCCTCAAAAAAAAACTCCACTTCTTCGGTCTCCGTGACTGTACTCTTCGCTGGTTCTCATCCTACCTATCCCACCGCTCCTTCAGTGTCACTTACAACTCTACTTCCTCCTCTCCTCTTCCTTTTTACGTTGGGGTCCCCCAAGGTTCTGTTCTTGGACCTCTCCTTTTCTCAATCTACACCACCTCCTTGGGTCAGTTGATTGCCTCCCACAGCTTTAAATATCATCTCTACGTTGATGACACCCAAATCTATCTCTCCACCCCCCAGCTCTCTCCATCTGTCTCCTCACGCATTACCAACTTACTAGCAGACATATCAGCCTGGATGTCACATCACTTTCTCAAACTCAACCTATCCAAAACTGAGCTCATGATATTTCCTCCCTCAGGTGCCACTTCCCCTGATTTCCCTGTCAAGATCAACAGCTCAACTATCAACCCATCTCCCCACGCCAAGGTCCTAGGTGTAATCCTGGACTCTGAACTAACCTTTCGACCCCACATTCTATCACTATCCAAAGCTTGCCACCTCAGTCTTCGCAACATCTCCAAGATACGCCCCTTCCTAACCAATGACACCACAAAGCTTCTAATCCACTCCCTGGTCATCTCCCGCCTCGATTACTGCAACTCCCTCCTCATTGGTTTACCTCTAAATAGGCTATCCCCACTTCAGTCCATCATGAACGCTGCTGGCAGGCTCATCCACCACACAAACCGCTCAGCGTCTGTCACACCCCTCTGCCAATCTCTCCATTGGCTGCCACTCAGTCACCGAATTAAATTCAAGATACTAACTATAACTTACAAAGCCATCAACAACCTGGCCCCCAGCTACATCTCTAACCTAGTCACAAAATACCAACCTAATCGTTCTCTTAGCTCCTCCCAAGACCTCCTGCTCTCAAACTCCCTTGTCACCTCATCCCATGCTCGCCTTCAGGACTTCTCCAGAGCCTCCCCCATCCTCTGGAATGCTCTACCCCAATCCGTCCGATTTTCTCCTACTTTATCCACTTTCAGACGATCCCTGAAAACTCATCTCTTCAGAGAAGCCTATCTGGCCCCCACCTAACAACTGTACATTTATCTTCTCAATCAGCACATCACCCATAGTTATTACCTTTTGTATCTCTTGACCTTCCCTCTTAGATTGTAAGCTCTAAGGAGCAGGGCCCTCTGATTCCTACTGTATCAAATTGTATTGTATTTGTACTGTTTACCCTCAAGTTGTAAAGCGCTACGTAAACTGTTGGCGCTATATAAATACTGTATAATAATAATAATAATAATAATAATAATGTGCTATGCAAAAGCAAACCCAGTCCTTTAATCCAGAGTCTTGTGTGACCTTTGACAACTCCCAGAAAGTGATGCATAAATCTGCACATCATAAAATAAATTTTCTGCAAATTTTTCAATGTAGTAAAGTTGGGACAGATCAAGCAATTTCTGGTACTTTCTCCGTGGGGAATCACATTGGCCAATGCATGCAGTTATGACTTGAGTTCTCTGACCTCTCTGAACGACTAGAATAATTTGATTCTTAGAAATGATGCATAAAAACATGACATTTACTGGATCCCAACAAGCATAAGATGTACAAATGTGCATCAACAGTGTGAAGCAGCGCTAAACTGAAATTGTTGCTAATAATTTATGACTCAAAGTTAGATATTAATGAACTTTCAAAAACTTGTAAGATGATTAGTACTGTATACTTTGTATAAAAAAATAATGGCATGAGCAAAGCATAGAGCAACTGTTGATTTTTTAGAGCACAGAATAACATTCTAGCCTTGGATAAAAAAAAATCTAGGTCCATTTATCTGGCAAACTCATGCCAGCAGCACACTTGCTTTGTGACTTCTGTGTTTCAGGTGCATGATTAGTGTTGGGCGAATGATTCAGGCTGAGTATGAGTTCAGGCTGAATATTGGCTGCTCGCCCCATTCGGGGAACACTTCGGGGACCCTTCAGATCTGGTATGGATTTTAAGGGGAACACTAAGCCAAATTTAAATAGAAAACAGCATGGGGTCCCCCCCCGAAATCCATACCAGACCCTTATCCAAGCATGCAGCCTGGCAGGTCAGGAAAGAGCAAGTGCCCCCCCCCCAAACCATACCAAGCCACATGCCCTCAACACGGGGGGGGGGGGTGCTTGTGATGTCACAGACCCAGCATGCACCAGTCCGTGGCGTTATAAGGGTGGCGGTGCCACCAGGTGAAGCATTTTTTTTTTTGTTCTTTTTCAGGTGCAGCGGGCAGCATGATTGACAATGGATTTACATTGGGGGGGACACTGTTTTTTTTTTTTAATAAAGGCATTGTCAAGAACTGTCTCTGTGTTTTTTTTTACTTTCGACAGGGGGGGTGCTGGGATCTGGGGGCCTCCCTGTTAAAGGGGGCTTTACATTCCAATAAGCCCCCTGCCCGCAGCTCCTCACAACCACAGCCCAGGGTTGTGGGGAAGAGACCCTTGTCCCCATCAACATGGGGACAAAGTGCTTTGGGATTGGGTGGACAGAGACCCCCATGCCCCAAAGCACTCCCCCATGTTGAGGGCATGTGGCCTGGTATGGTTTAAAAGGGAGGGCACTCGCTCAACCCCCCCACCCTTTCTTGACCTGCCAAGATGCATGCTCGGATAATGGTCTGGTATGGATCTTGGGGGAGACCCCACGCCGTTTTTTCTTTCTTTCCTTTTTGCAATAACCGCGAGTAAATTTAAATGTGATTTGACTCATTTTAGAAATGTAATTTTTGCTGCAGCATGTTCTATACATGCTACAGATGCGCCACTTTAAAGGCAGACTAAGGGAACCCCCCATGGACTATATTTAAAGGAATTTTTTATTTTTATTGTTGCACTTTAAGCATCATTAAAATCCCTGTTTCTGAAAAAACTATTGTTTTTAAAAAAAATAATTGCATTGATATATGTGACCCTGGGCAGTAGGTAAACCCCCATACCCCTTTTATGGCCAATTACTTGCGTATAAGTCTTCAAAATGGGGACTTTTGATTTTTCCTGTTCGGTTCCCATAGACTTCAATGGGGTTTCACTATTCAGGTTATAACTTTTCCTCTGTTTGGGAGCTCTGTTGCAAACTGAACAGGGGGGGTGTTCGGCCCATCTCTATGCATGATGTTTATTATGGCATGGTATCAATTTGCCTATGTAGCTGTTTGAGGAAGAGAACTTCTGAAAGGGCAGGCGGGAAGCATCATAACTGTTGATTAACATACAATCTAACAGAGTGAATTGTTAAAGATGGGTACTGCCACAGCTACTGCTTCCTGTATCCAGGGCCAGACAGAAGTAGAAGAAAGGTGTCTTGGATGCTGTGTTGTGGGGGGAATCTCTCCTGCCTCTGCATCTCCCAGCCATGTCCTATGTTGTGCCTGACTAAGCTATCAAACTGATAGCTTAGTCCTGCAGATTACATTGGGATTTCCCTGGGCTCTCCCTATGTGTGGGTGGTTGGGCACTATGCTAGAAAACATGTACCAAAGCAAAAACGATTTTTTTCATTTTCTTGTCGATAGGGGAATTTTAAACACTTAACAACTGCCCTATAGCAGATTTACAGAATCATGTATATATAGGTGATTCTGCATTTCCGCATAGGGGGCACGTATGTGCCGCTTCTGCTGTGATTAGTCACAGCAGATGCCGATCAGCGAGAGAGAGAGCCAATGGATGTCTACCGGCACCCACTGATTGTCGGGCAGAGACACGGAACAGAGCTCTACACTGTCAGCAGGAATGTGGCGGATTTTGTTTCCCTGCAAAGCAGAGAATAGAATTCACCACATCCCTTAGTAAAAGCAGCACACATAGTACACAAAAACACTGATTAGGCACACATTTAACCCTTTGATTGCCCTAGATGTTTAACCCCTTCCCAGCTAGTGTCGTAAGTAGTACAGTGACAGTGCATACTTTTAGCACTGATCACTGTATTAGTGTCACTGGTTCCCACCAAGTGCCAAAAGTGTCAGTTAGTGTCAGATTGTCCACCGCAATATCGCAGTGCCGCTATAAGTTGCTGATTACTAGTATATAAAAAAAAATTCCAGTATACATACCATACTTTGTAGACACTATGGGGGTCATTTACTATAGCACCGGGAAGTACTGGGTGCTATTACATGTAATAGCGCCCATTTTAGGCAATTAAGATTTCCACAGGCGAACGTACGAATGAAAAAGAGAGCTATTAGCATGGAACATATGTTAGTAAATTCGGAAATCAGCGCTAATTAGCAGTTCCGCAGATATGCAAATGCCAATTTCTACTAAGTTATTATATAGCACTGCACTGCACTGCACTGCACTGCAACCATGATCCATGTGCAGTGGGTAGCACTTTTGCCTAGCAGTAAGAAGGGTCGCTGGTTCAAATCCCAACCACGACACTGCCTGCCTGGAGTTTGCATGTTCTACCTGTGCCTGCGTGGGTTTCCTCCGGGTACTCCGGTTTCCTCCCACACTCTAAAGACATGCTGGTAGGTTAATTGGATCCTGTCTAAATTGTCCCTAGTATGTATGAATGTGAGTTAGGGACCTTAGATTGTAAGCTCCTTGAGGGTAGGGACTGATATGAATGTACAATGTATATGTAAAGCGCTGCGTAAATTGACGGCGCTATATAAGTACCTGAAATAAATAAAATAAAGAAACATTTTTATGTAAGATGTGCTCTACCTCGTGTGTATCTATTGATGTATATTGCAATTAGTATTCCTAGTTTTTTTCCTTCTTTTGCTAACGAATGCAGTCGTGAATGATTATTACAGAGTATTGTATGCTATTCTGTAAAGTTACATGTATTGAACATTTAGGCTACCTATTTGTTGTATGTTGTTTTTTTCATGTTTTTTTTATTTATTTATTTTTTATTTAGGTGACTGTAAAGTGGTAATTAATTACTATATGATCATTCTTTAATCATACTACACTATTATGCAAGTCTCAGCGTACTTAGCACAATGGCTTGGTAGTCTGCTCAGATATCTCCACAGCACCTCAAGGTATGAGTTCAAATCTCAGCCAACCTACCATCCACCAGCTGTGTTTAATTTTTCAGTGCACAAGCAAATTAAAATAAACAAAGACATGTAAACTGCCCATTAACTAGTGTGTGATGTTTGGAATTCCACACCATAATATTATTTAATACTTACATACCATTGCATGCATTTGAAGAGTTAATATAATAGAATCAGCCAAACTAAAGAGCATAGGCTAATTGGCATACGCCTATTTTCAGCATGTGCTGCTTTGACTAATTGGCTAATAGTCATTTGCCTTTTTTTCAACAATGCAATCTTTTAGCATCCCTCTGTGGGATTTAACCCCTAAGTCCTTCAAGGCCTGAGTTTTTCAATGTAGAAGTGTTGACCACTAGCTTATTAGGCTTATCACAATAATACCTTGAAAATACATTTACTAGTGTTTGATGTTTCTTCTCCCCGAGCCATCTCTCCTGCCATCTCTCGTGCAGCCGGTTACCCGGTAATAAAAAAAAGCCACTCTTCTTCAGTGGCGTCACCTGAAGAGCCTGCCCCATGGCTATGTAAGAGACGCCACACAATGGGTGATAACACAGAGGAAGAAGACCACCACAGAAGAAGAGCGGCTTTTTTTTATTAGCGGCACAGAAGAACACAGCACATGGAGAAGGCGGCGGCAGGAGAGACGGCTTGGGGAGAAGACAACTCGGGGAGAAGATGGCAGTGGGAGAGGCAGTGGCAGGAGAAGACGATTTAGGGAAGAAGACGACTCGGAGTTATTTTACAATAAAGGACTTGTCAAAAACCAGCTATTGTTTTTTTTTACATTTCACTGCTTTTTTTGGTGAACAGGTAGGGGTATGATATACCCCATACCCATTCACATAGGGGACAGGAGCTGGGGGCCCCCTTGTTAAAGGGGGCTTCCAGATTCTGATAAGCCCCTCGCCCACAGACCCCGACAACCACCGGCCAGTGTTGACGGGAAGAGGCCTTTGTC
Source organism: Aquarana catesbeiana (assembly GCF_042186555.1). Lineage (NCBI taxonomy): Eukaryota > Metazoa > Chordata > Amphibia > Anura > Ranidae > Aquarana > Aquarana catesbeiana. The sequence continues at coordinate 149,848,144 of NC_133324.1, read as the reverse complement.
ACCCCCCAATCCTGACCTCCAGGCTGCATGCTTGGATAAGGGTCTGGTATGGATTTTGGGGGGCCCCACATTATTTGTTTTTAATTTTGGTGTGGGGTTCCCCTTAAAGTCCATACCAGACCCGAAGGGCCTGATATGCACTGGGGGGGACCCTACGATGTTTTTTTCCTTGATTTTTGGAATTCCACACCATAATATTATTGAATAATTACATACCATTGCATGCATTTGAAGAGTTAAAATTATGGAATAAACCAAACTGATGTGCATTGGCTAATTATGCTACTGAGTAGAATGCATATTTTCAGGAGGTGATACCTTTGAAGGTAGCAGGGTATACCACTATGCTACAGAGCTGAGCACAAACTTACATAGAAAATACATTTACTAATGTTTGATTCTATACAATTATGTTTTGCGCTTCATAATATTATAGTAACAACCATGCTCATGCTGATGTGGCATTGGCCTCTTCTCAGCATATGCTGCTGAGTACAATGCAAGCTTTCAGTAGGTGATACCATCTGTACGATTCTGTAGGATTTTCAGCCATTTGAGTACAATTATATTGTGAACATAGTGCTTACTAGGGATGAGCATCGAGTTCGAGTCGAACTCATGTTCGACTCGAACATCGGCTGTTCGCAAGTTCGCCGAACAGCGAACAATTTGGGGTGTTCGCGGCAAATTCGAATGCCGCGGAACACCCTTTAAAAGTCTATGGGAGAATTCAAAAGTGCTAATTTTAAAGGCTTATATGCAAGTTATTGTCATAAAAAGAGTTTGGGAACCTGGGTCCTGCTCCAGGGGACATGGATCAATGCAAAAAAAGTTTTAAAAACGTCCGTTTTTTCGGAAGCAGTGATTTTAATAATGCTTAAAGTGAAATAATAACAGTGTAATATCCCTTTAAAGTTCGTACCTGGGGGGTGTCTATAGTATGCCTGTAAAGGGGCGCATGTTTCCCGTGTTTAGAACAGTCTGACAGCAAAATTACATTTCAAAGGAAAAAAAGTCATTTAAAACTACTCGTGGCTATTAATGCATTGCCGGTCCGACAATACACATAGAAGTTCATTGATAAAAACGGCATGGGAATTCCCCACAGGGGAACCCCGAACCAAAATTTAAAAAAAAAATGACGTGGGGGGTCCCCCTAAATTCCATACCAGGCCCTCCAGGTTTGGTATGGATATTAAGGGGAACCCCGGCCAAAATAAAAAAAAAAAACGTTGTGGGGTCCCCCCAAAAATCCATACCAGACCCTTATCTGAGCACGCAACCTGGCAGGCCACAGAGATCGCCCCCCCTCCTGAACCATACCAGGCCACATGCCCTCAACATTGGGAGGGTGCTTTGGGGTAGCCCCCCAAAATACCTTGTCCCCATGCTGATGAGGACAAGGGGCTCATCCCCACAACCCTGGCCGGTGGATGTGGAGGTTTGCGGGCGGGGGGGCTTATCGGAATCTGGAAGCCCCCTTTAACAAAGAACCCCCAGATCCTGGCCCTCCCCCTGTGTGAAATGGTAAGGGGGTACAAAAGTACCCCTACCATTTCACTAAAAAAGTGTCAAAAATGTTAAAAATGACAAGAGACAGTTTTTGACAATTCCTTTATTTAAATGCTTCTTCTTTCTTCTATCTTCCTTCATCTTCTTCTTCTGGTTCTTCTGGCTCTTCTGGTTCTTCCTCTGGTGTTCTCATCCAGCATCTCCTCTGCAGCGTCTTCTATCTTCTTCTCCTCAGGCCGCTCCGCACCCATGGCATGGGGGGAGGCTCCCGCTCTTCTCTTCATTTTCTTATCTTCTTCATCTTCTTCTCTTCTTCGTCTTCTTCTGCGGAGCGGCCCGAGGAGAAGAAGATAGAAGACGCCGCGGAGGAGATGCTGGACGAGAACACCGGAGGAAGAACCAGCAGAGACAGAAGAACCAGAAGAAGAAGAAGAAGATGAAGGAAGATAGAAGAAAGAAGAATCATTTAAATAATGGAATTGTCAAAAAATTGTCTCTTGTCATTTTTAACATTTTTGACACTTTTTTAGTGAAAGCACCCTCCCAATGTTGAGGGCATGTGGCCTGGTATGGTTCAGAAGGGGGGGGCGCTCTCTCATCCCCCCCTCTTTTCCTGCGGCCTGCCAGGCTGCGTGCTCGGATAAGAGTCTGGTATGAATTTTTGGGGGGACCCCATGCCTTTTTTTTTTTTAATTTTGGCGCGGGGTTCCCCTTAATATCCATACCAGACCTGAAGGGCCTGGTATGGAATTTAGGGGGACCCCCACGTCATTTTTTTTTTTTTTTTTTATTTTGGCCGGGGTTCCCCTTAACCAGTTGCCGACCGCCGCACGACTATATACGTCGACAGAGCGGCACGGGCAGGCAAAAGGACTTACAGGTACGTCCTTGCCTGCCCGCGGGTGGGGGGTCCGATCGGACCCCCCCCGGTGCCAGCGGCGGTTGGATCGAGGTCAGGGTCGATCAAAGGTGAGGGGGAGGCCACTCATTCGTGGCCCCCCCCTCGCGATCGCTCCTGGCCAATGACAAGCTTCCTCGGCTTCTGTGAATGTAAACAGAAGCAGAGGAAGTGATGTAATCTCTCCTCTAGTCGGTCTTTTCGTCCGGCGCCGAGGAGAGAAGACATCCAAGTAAGTGCACCAACACTACACATACAGTAGAACACGCAGGCACACTTGTCACCCCCCTGTCACCCCCCGATCACCCCCTGATCACCCCCCTGTACCCCCTGTCACTCTGACACCAATAGCAGTTTTTTTTTTTTTCTGATTTATTGCATTGGTGTCAGTTTGTGTCAGTTACAAGTGTTAGGGCAGTTAGGTTAGCCCCCTTTAGGTCTAGGGTACCCCCCTTTAGGTCCAGGGTACCCCCCTAACCCCCCTAATAAAGTTTTAACCCCGTGATCACCCCCCGTCGCCAGTGTCACTAAGCGATCGTTTTTCTGATCGCTGTATTAGTGACACAGGTGACGCTAGTTAGGGAGGTAAGTATATAGGTTCGCTGTCAGTGTTTTATAGCGACAGGGACCCCCATATACTACCTACTAAAGGTTTTAACCCCTTGATTGCCCCCTAGTTAACCCTTTCACCAGCGATCACCATATAATTGTTACAGGTGACGCTGGTTAGTTGGTTTGTTTTTTGTAGTTTATTGTAGTTTATTACAGTTTTAGGGCACCCGCCGTTTATTACCCTGTAAAGGTTTAACCCCCTAATTGCCCGGCGGTGATAGAAGTTAAGTTTTTAGGGTCAGATAAGGTCTGCGTCGCCCCAGGCAGCGTCAGGTTAGCGCCAGTACCGCTAAAACCCACGCACGCAGCATACACCTCCCTTAGTGCTATAGTATCTGAACGGATCGATATCTGATCCGATCAGATCTATACTCCCCAGCAGTTTAGGGTCCCCCAAAAAAACGCAGTGTTAGCGGGATCAGCCCAGATACCTGCTAGCACCTGCGTTTTGCTCCTCGGCCCAGCCCAGCCCAGCCCACCCAAGTGCAGTATCGATCGATAACTGTCACAAAACACTAAGCACACATAACTGTAGCGTTCGCAGAGTCAGGCCTGATCCCTGCGATCGCTAACAGTTTTTTGGTAGCGGTTTGAATCAGTCGCTGACAGTCAGGAGCTTTTTTGCCTGTGAGTCTCACTAGTGTACCCCTAAATTTAGAGGCCAAAATGGCAAATCGAAGGTACACTAGTGAAGAGGCCTACACGTTTCTGAGTATGACAGATAGTGAAGAGGAAGTCACTCATCTGTCAAGTTCAGGTTCAGAATACGAACCTGTAGAGGACAGCGGCTCCATGACAGATAGCTCTGACGACGGAGTTGTGGTCCCTGCTAGAGTCAGGCGTACCAGACCCCGATCTTCTTCTTCTGTCCTTGAAGTGCAAGAACCGCAGGGCTCTCGTAGGGAGCAGAGAGGTACTAGTGCCGCTACTCCTTCTGGTGAACTGGCAAGCACCAGCGGCCTAGTACACCCTGGTCGTACATCCAGCACTGCAGTATCACGTGGTGACGTGGCGAGTCCCATAAGTGCAGTTCAAGCTGGCGAGGTGGCAAGCACAACTAGTGTCCCGCTGCCACCAATAAGACAAAGACAGGCCCGTCGTGCCCATAGTGCCCTTCCTGCTGCATTCGCCAATCCGAATTGGGTACCCACCACTTCTGCAGCACCCGTACTTCCCCCTTTCACTGGCCAACCCGGAATTCAGGTGGAAACAGTTGACTTTATGCCACTGGATTTTTATTCACTGTTTTTCACCGAAGATCTCTATAGATCTATTGTGGACCAAAGCAATTTGTACGCTGGTCAACACATCGCCGCTAATCCCCAGTCCTCCCTTGCCAGAGATTGGAGACCAATTACGGTCTCCGAATTTAAGATCTTTCTGGGCCTTTCCCTCAACATGGGCATAACCAAAAAGAGTGAGTTGCGGTCATATTGGTCCACTGACCCAATTCACCATATGCCCGTGTTCTCTGCCTCCATGACCAGGGCACGATACGAGCAGATTTTGCGGTTCATGCACTTCAACGACAATGAACTCTGTCGTCCTCGTGGAGACCCTGCATACGATCGGCTCTACAAAATTCGGCCCCTCGTAAACCACTTCAACCAACGTTTTGCAGACTTGTTTACCCCCCATCAAGTTGTCTGCGTTGATGAGTCCCTGATTAAGTTTTCTGGCCGCTTGTCCTTCAAACAGTACCTTCCCAGCAAGCGTGCCAGATACGGGGTCAAGATGTATAAGCTCTGTGACAGGGCCACAGGCTATACATGTAGATTTATGGTTTACGAGGGCAAAGATAGTCACGTAGAGCCGATCAACTGCCCTGACTACATAGGAAGCGCTGGCAAGATAGTGTGGGACTTGGTGTCACCCTTATTCGGAAAGGGGTACCACTTGTACGTGGACAATTATTATACGAGCGTGCCACTTTTTAGTCACTTGTTTGATCAGCAGATTGGAGCATGTGGCACCGTGCGACCTAATCGCCGGGGCTTTCCCCAGCGGCTTGTAGAGTCCCGTCTTAGGCTGGGGGAGAGAGCCTGCTTGAAGTATAATAATTTGCTCGCTATGAAGTGGAGGGATAAGAAGAATGTTTTCGTTCTCACCTCCCTTCATGCAGACACGACGACCCAAATTACTACGGCGACTGGTGTTGTGGAGAAACCCCTCTGTGTCCACGAATACAACCTTAATATGGGAGGGGTGGACCTCAACGACCAGTTGTTGGCGCCGTACCTAATTGCCCGTAAGGCCAGACGCTGGTACAAAAAAGTGTCTGTTTATTTATTTCAATTGGCTTTGCTGAACGCTCATGTGCTATACAGAGCTTCAGGACGGACTGGATCCTTCCTTAAATTCCAGGAAGAGATCGTCAGAGCCCTTCTGTTTCCAGACGGTGCTCCACCTCACCTTCCCAATCCAAATGCAGTAGGCCGGCTGCATGAGAGGCATTTTCCTTATGTCCTCGAGAGTACCCCTACCCAACGAGCCCCCCAAAGAAAATGTCGTGTCTGCAGAAAGCGCGGATTTAGGCGTGACACCCGGTATTATTGTCCCTCCTGTCCTGGCAATCCTGGTCTTTGCATTGGTGAATGTTTTGAACGCTACCATACACTAGTTGAGTATTAGCGTAGGGTACAGCACTGCACAGACTAGGACACACTTCCACAGGGTCTCCCAAGATGCCATCGCATTTTGAGAGACCCAAACCTGGAACCGTTACAGTTTTAAAAGTTACAGTTATAAAAAAAAAAAAAAAGTAAAAAAAAAAAAAAGTAAAAAAAAAAAAATACACAAAAAAAATATAAAATAAAAAAACCAAAAATAGTTGTCGTTTTATTGTTCTCTCTCTCTCTCTATTTTCTCTCTATTGTTCTGCTCTTTTTTACTGTATTCTATTCTGCATTGTTTTATTGTTATGTTTTATCATGTTTGCTTTTCAGGTATGTAATTTTTTTATACTTTGTTTTTTTTTATTGTTAACCACCTTTGTGTTTTCAGGTACGCCATTCAGCTGCAGCGCGGATTTATTTATCTTGACAGCAACAGCGTTTGCTCCCACGATACATAAAGCCGTGACTCCAGCGCTGTCGGAGGTGATTTCACCACCACAGTTACATACTTCAGCATATATGCCGAAGCGTGGGGGCAGAAGTGGGTGGAGGAGCGATTTGCTCCTGCCTTTTGCGGGAGGATGCCCCCATGCTTCGGCATATATATATTTTAGGTAGGCACAGGTTGCGTTAAATGTTTTATTTTTTACTATGTTTTTTTTTTGTATTTGCTTTGCAGGTATGGTAAGTATTACTGTTATACTGTAATGTTACTTTGTTTTTTGTTAACCATCATTTGCTTAGCAGGTACGCCATTCAGTTGCAGCGCGGATTTATTTATCTTGACAGCAACAGCGTTTGCTCCCACGATACATAAAGCCGTGACTCCAGCGCTGTCGGAGGTGATTTCACCACCACAGTTACATACTTCAGCATATATGCCGAAGCGTGGGGGCAGAAGTGGGTGGAGGAGCGATTTGCTCCTGCCTTTTGCGGGAGGATGCCCCCATGCTTCGGCATATATATATTTTAGGTAGGCACAGGTTGCGTTAAATGTTTTATTTTTTACTATGGTTTTTTTTTTGTATTTGCTTTGCAGGTATGGTAAGTATTACTGTTATACTGTAATGTTACTTTGTTTTTTGTTAACCATCATTTGCTTAGCAGGTACGCCATTCAGTTGCAGCGCGGATTTATTTATCTTGACAGCAACAGCGTTTGCTCCCACGATACATAAAGCCGTGACTCCAGCGCTGTCGGAGGTGATTTCACCACCACAGTTACATACTTCAGCATATATGCCGAAGCGTGGGGGCAGTGGGTGGAGGAGCAATTTGCTCCTGCCTTTTGCGGGAGGATGCCCCCATGCTTCGGCATATATAAATGGTGCATGTATGCCCATCATTAGAAGTGGGTGGATGAAGGGAGGTATTCTAATGGTGGGCATACCCACCGATCAATACCTTTTTTTCGTTCAGCCCACAGGCTGCATGAAAAAAAAGTTTACAATATATGCCCAACAAGGACCAGCAACGTACTGGTATGTTGCTGGACTTTGAGTGGTTATACCAGAATGATGCCTGCAGGTTTAGGTATCATCTTGGTATCATTCTTTTCAGCCAGCGGTCGGCTTTCATGTAAAAGCAATCCTAGTGGCTAATTAGCCTCTAGACTGCTTTTACAAGCAGTGGGAGGAAATGACCCCCCCCCCCCACCGTCTTCCATGTTTTTCTCTGGCTCTCCTGTCCCAACAGGGAACCTGAGAATGCAGCCAGTGATTCGGCCAGCTGACCATAGAGCTGATCAGAGACCAGAATGGCTCCAAACATCTCTATGGCCTAAGAATCCGGAAGCTACGAGCATTTCATGACTTAGATTTCGCCAGATGTAAACAGCGCCATTGGGAAATTGGGAAAGCATTTTATCACACCGATCTTGGTGTGGTCAGATGCTTTGAGGGCAGAGGAGAGATCTAGGGTCTAATAGACCCCAATTTTTTCAAAAAAGAGTACCTGTCACTACCTATTGCTATCATAGGGGATATTTACATTCCCTGAGATAACAATAAAAATGATTTAAAAAAAATAAAAATGAAAGGAACAGTTTAAAAATAAGATAAAAAATCAAAAAATTAATTAAAAAAAAAAAAAAAAAAAAAAAAAGCACCCCTGTCCCCCCCTGCTCTCGCGCAAAGGCGAACGCAAGCGTTGGTCTGGCGTCAAATGTAAACAGCAATTGCACCATGCATGTGAGGTATCACCGCGAAGGTCAGATCGAGGGCAGTAATTTTAGCAGTAGACCTCCTCTGTAAATCTAAAGTGGTAACCTGTAAAGGCTTTTAAAGGCTTTTAAAAATGTATTTAGTTTGTCGCCACTGCACGTTTGTGCGCAATTTTAAAACATGTCATGTTTGGTATCCATGTACTCAGCCTAAGATCATCTTTTTTATTTCATCAAACATTTGGGCAATATAGTGTGTTTTAGTGCATTAAAATTTAAAAAAGTGTGTTTTTTCCCCAAAAAATGCGTTTGAAAAATCGCTGCGCAAATACTGTGTGAAAAAAAAAAATGAAACACCCACCATTTTAATCTGTAGGGCATTTGCTTTAAAAAAATATATAATGTTTGGGGGTTCAAAGTAATTTTCTTGCAAAAAAAAATAATTTTTTCATGTAAACAAAAAGTGTCAGAAAGGGCTTTGTCTTCCAGTGGTTAGAAGAGTGGGTGATGTGTGACATAAGCTTCTAAATGTTGTGCATAAAATGCCAGGACAGTTCAAAACCCCCCCAAATGACCCCATTTTGGAAAGTAGACACCCCAAGCTATTTGCTGAGAGGCATGTTGAGTCCATGGAATATTTTATATTGTGACACAAGTTGCGGGAAAAAGACAAATTATTATTATTTTTTTTTTTTTTTGCACAAAGTTGTCACTAAATGATATATTGCTCAAACATGCCATGGGAATATGTGAAATTACACCCCAAAATACATTCTGTTGCCTCTCCTGAGTACGGGGATACCACATGTGTGAGACTTTTTGGGAGCCTAGCCGCGTACAGCACCCCGAAAACCAAGCACCGCCTTCAGGCTTTCTAAGGGCGTAAATTTTTGATTTCACTCTTCACTGCCTATCACAGTTTCGGAGGCCATGTAATGCCCAGATGGCACAAACCCCCCCCAAATGACCCCATTTTGGAAAATAGACACCCAAAGCTATTTGCTGAGAGGTATAGTGAGTATTTTGCAGACCTCACTTTTTGTCACAAACTTTTGAAAATTGAAAAAAGAAAAAAAAAATACGTTTTTCTTGTCTTTCTTCATTTTCAAAAACAAATGAGAGCTGCAAAATACTCACCATGCCTCTCAGCAAATAGCTTGGGGTGTCTACTTTCCAAAATGGGGTCATTTTGGGGCGGTTTTGTGCTATCTTGGCATTTTATGGCCTTCAAAACTGTGATGGGTAGTAAGGAGTGAAATCAAAAATTAACGCTCTTAGAAATCCTGAAGGCGGTGATTGGATTTCGGGGCCCCGTATGAAGCTAGGCTCCCAAAAAGTGCCACTCATGTGGTATCCCCGTACTCAGGAGAAGCAGCAGAATGTATTTTGGGGTGTAATTCCACATATGCCCATGGCATGTTTGAGCAATATATCATTTAGTGACAACTTTGTGCAAAAAAAAAAAAAAAAAAAAAAAAAATTGTCACTTTCCCGCAACTTGTGTCAAAATATAAAATATTCCATGTACTCATCATGCCTCTCAGCAAATAGCTTGGGGTGTCTTCTTTCCAAAATGGGGTCATTTGGGGGGGTTTTGTGCCATCTGGGCATTTTATGGCCTTCAAAAATGTGATAGGTAGTGATGAGTGAAATCACAACTTTACGCCCTTAGAAATCCTGAAGGCGGTGCTGGGTTTTCGGGGCCCCGTACGCGGCTAGGCTCCCAAAAAGTCCCACACATGTGGTATCCCCATACTCAGGAGAATCAGCAGAATGTATTTTGGGGTGCAATTCCACATAAGCCCATAGCCTGTGTGAGCAATATATCATTTAGTGACAACTTTGTGCAAAAAAAAAAAAAAATTGTCACTTTCCCGCAACTTGTGTCAAAAAATAAAATATTCCATGGACTCAACATGCCTCTCAGCAAATAGCTTGGGGTGTCTACTTTCCAAAATGGGGTCATTTGGGGGGGGGTTTGTGCCATCTTGGCATTTTATGGCCTTCAAAACTGTGATAGGTAGTGAGGAGTAAAATCAAAAATTTATGCCCTTAGAAATCCTGAAGGCGGTGCTTGGTTTTTGGGGCCCCGTACGCGGCTAGGCTCCCAAAAAGTCCCACACATGTGGTATCCCCGTACTCAGGAGAAGCAGCAGAATGTATTTTGGGGTGTAATTCCACATATGCCCATGGCATGTTTGAGCAGTATATCATTTAGTGACAACTTTGTGCAAAAAAAAAAAAAAAAAAAAAAAAAATTGTCACTTTCCTGCAACTTGTGTCCAAATATAAAATATTCCATGGACTCAACATGCCTCTCAGCAAATAGCTTGGGGTGTCTACTTTCCAAAATGGGGTCATTTGGGGGGGGTTTGTGCCATCTTGGCATTTTATGGCCTTCAAAACTGTGATAGGTAGTGGGGAGTAAAATCAAAAATGTATGCCCTTTGAAATCCTGAAGGCGGTGCTTGGTTTTCGGGGCCCCGTACGCGGCTAGGCTCCCAAAAAGTCCCACACATGTGGTATCCCCGTACTCAGGAGAAGCAGCAGAATGTATTTTGGGGTGTAATTCCACATATGCCCATGGCATGTTTGAGCAATATATCATTTAGTGACAACTTTGTGAAAAAAAAAAAAAAAAAATTGTCACTTTCCCGCAACTTGTGTCCAAATATAAAATATTCCATGGACTTAACATGCCTCTCAGCAAATAGCTTGGGGTGTCTACTTTCCAAAATGGGGTCATTTGGGGGGGGTTTGTGCCATCCTGGCATTTTATGGCCTTCAAAACTGTGATAGGTAGTGAGGAGTAAAATCAAAAATGTATGCCCTTTGAAATCCTGAAGGCGGTGCTTGGTTTTCGGGACCCCGTACGCGGCTGGGCTCCCAAAAAGTCCCACACATTTGGTATCCCCGTACTCAGGAGAAGCAGCTGAATGTATTTTGGGGTGCAATTCCACATATGCCCATGGCCTGTGTGAGCAATATATCATTTAGTGACAACTTTTTGTAATTTTTTTTTTTTTTTTTTTTTTTTTTGTCATTATTCAATCACTTGGGACAAAAAAAAAAAAATATTCAATGGGTTCAACATGCCTCTCAGCAATTTCCTTGGGGTGTCTACTTTCCAAAATTGGGTCATTTGGGGGGGGTTTGTACTGCCCTGCCATTTTAGCACCTCATGAAATGACATAGACAGTCATAAACTAAAAGCTGTGTAAATTCCAGAAAATGTACCCTAGTTTGTAGGCGCTATAACTTTTGCGCAAACCAATAAATATACGCTTATTGACATTTTTTTTACCAAAGACATGTGGCCGAATACATTTTGGCCTAAATGTATGACTAAAATTGATTTTAATGGATTTTTTTTATAACAAAAAGTAGAAAATATCATTTTTTTTCAAAATTTTCGGTCTTTTTCCGTTTATAGCGCAAAAAATAAAAGCGGCAGAGGTGATCAAATACCATCAAAATAAAGCTCTATTTGTGGGAAGAAAAGGACGCAAATTTCGTTTGGGTACAGCATTGCATGACCGCGCAATTAGCAGTTAAAGCGACGCAGTGCCAAATTGTAAAAAGTGCTCTGGTCAGGAAGGGGGTAAATCCTTCCGGGGCTGAAGTGGTTAATATCCATACCAGGCCTGAAGGGCCTGGTATGGAATTTAGGGGGACCCTTCACGTCATTTTTTTTTTTTTTTACATTTTGGTTCGGGGTTCCCCTTTGGGGAATTCCCAAGCCATTTTTATCAATGAACTTCTATGTGTATTGTCGGACCGGCAATGCATTAATAGCCGCGAGTAGTTTTAAATGGCTTTTTTTCCTTTGAAATGTCATTTTGCTGTCAGACTGTTCTAAACACGGGAAACATGCACCCCTTTACAGGCATACTATAGACACCCCCCAGGTACGAAATTTAAAGGGATATTACACTTTTATTGTTTCACTTTAAGCATTATTAAAATCACTGCTCCCGAAAAAACGGCCGTTTTTAAAACTTTTTTTGCATTGATCCATGTCCCCTGGGGCAGGACTCAGGTCCCCAAACACTTTTTATGACAATAACTTGCATATAAGCCTTTAAAATTAGCACTTTTGATTATTCATGTTCGTGTCCAATAGACTTTAACGGTGTTCGCGTGTTAGAACAAACTTTTTTCCTGTTCGCATGTTCTGGTGCGAACTGAACAGGGGGGTGTTCGGCTCATCCCTAGTGCTTAGCGCCGGTTCACATTAGAAGCGGCACGACTTGCAGGTCGCCTCACCGAGGCGACCTGCACACGACTGCCGCGGCGACTTGCAAGACGACTTCTGTATAGAAGTCTATGCAAGTCGCCCCCAAAGTAGTACAGGAACCTTTCTTCTAAGTCGGAGCGACTTGCGTCGCTCCGATTAGAACGGTTCCATTGTACAGAACGGGAGGCGACTTGTCAGGCGGCTAGGTCGCCTGACAAGTCGCCCCCGTGTGAACCGGCCCTTACAAGTGGTGGTTGGTGCTCAAAATGTTTGTTTTTTTTGGGGGGGGCGCAAACAAACTGAAAAAAATAACCATCAATTGCAGCCACTGTGCCCATCAAACACAGCCACTGTGCCATCAAACGCAGCCTCTGTGCCCATCAAGCACAGCCACTGTGCCATCAAACGCAGCCACTGTGCCCATCAAATTCAGCCACTGTGCCCATCAAGCGCAGCTACTGTATCCATAAATTGCCGCCACTATGCCATCAAATGCAGCTACTGTACCCATCATTCCCTGCCAGTGTGCCCATCAATTGCTGCCACTATGCCCATCAATTGCCGCTACTGTGCCCCATCAATTTCTGCCAGTGTGCCTATCAATTGCTGCCAGTGTGCCCCATCAATTGCTGCCAATGTGCCCACCAATTGCTGCCAGTGTGCCCATCAATTGCCACTACTGTGCCCCATCAGTTGCTGCTACTGTGCCCCATGAATTGCTGCCAGTGTGCCCATCAAATGCCGCTACTGTACCCCATCAAATGCTGCCAGTGTGCATCACCTGGGGGTCAGGACTTACCTCTCTTGCAGCGGGTCAAGGTGGCATCCTCCACGTCCACGCTCCTCGATGTCTCTGGTCCTCTCTATCAGGCGTCCAATCACAGCGCCTGTTGTTTCAGCCAATCAGGTAACAGGTAACCAGACCCGAGCACCTGATTGGCTGAGAGGTGGGTCAGTGTTAGGAAAGCGATCTATTCCTGCGCCCTTTATGGACGCACCGCCACTGGTGTTTACTAATGTTTGATGGTGGGACTACGTTATATCCTAGGTATAATAGTAATGTTTGATGGTGGGACTACTTTAAATTCTAGGTATAATAGTGCTCAGCACAGTGACTACACAGCCCCTTTCACACTTGTGCAACCAGAAAATTGCATGATTTTGCAGCGTTTTTGCCACGATTTTGATGCGACTTTAGGCAATGCCTGTGTAATCTTGAGGTCTATGGACGCAGGAGTCACAGGGAGAGTCGTGTAGTTTTGCTGCAATTTTCCCACAATTTTGCAGTGGAATTTTTGCCACAATTTCAGGGAATGCCTGTGTAAACTTGAGGTCTATGGACCTCAACTTGCATCAAATTTGGACCAAAGTAGTACAGGGACTACTTTGAAGTCGGTGTGACTTGAAGTCACACGGATATGAATGGTACTCATTGAAAATCATGGGGTATGACTTATCATGTGATGTCCAAAGTCGCAGGAAAAGTCGCACAGGTGTGAAAGAGACCTCAGCCTGACTTTGTGAGCGATTTCAGAGATATCAGTGCACTTTCCTGCACAGATGTCTAGTGAAATCGCATAGGTCCCAACTGTCCTTGATTTGGAACAAAGCCCCTCGTTTCCTTTTTCCTCCTCATTTGTCCCTCATTTTGTTCTGATCTATATAGTTGTATATGAATTGCACTTTTTATCTTTCAAAAAGGATTTCCCAGTGGTAAACCGTTCATCTAATTTCTAAATTGCTTTGTTTGTAAATTTCCAGAGCCAATCTAAAGGAATATTGTTGGCAAAAAAAGCACTTGGGTGTTTAACTAATCATTTTTTTTTTTTTACATAATTCTAATTTAAGGAGGCATGTTAGGGGGTGTGTCCTATGCCTACATACTTTTGCTAATAGGTGTCCCTCATTCCCATCTCAAAAAGTTGGGAGGTAAGAAATTGCCCCCTAAAGTCACCCAAAGTAGTGCAGAAGCTACTTTTGGGAATTGCTGTGGCATCGCACCAATTTGGACAGTTCCATTGCCGTCAATAGGCACCGATTTGGCCTTCAATTTGACATGTCAATTCAGTGCTATGTGAACATGGGTGAAGTTGCATAGATATGAATGGAAATCATGGGGGCAACTTTTCATGCGACTCTGAGGTCCAAAGCTGCATGAAAAGTCACCCAAGTGTGAAAGTAACCTAATGAGATTAATTGATAACACCTTTGAGTTAGGCCCCATTTGCACTTGTGCAACCTTAAAATTGCACAGCTTTGCCGTAACTTGAAGCAATGCCTGTGTAATCTTGTGGTGTATGGACCTCTAAGTGCATCATAGTCAAAGCAAGGTAGTGCAGGGACGAATTTGACCCACTTTCAGGATGCACAAGTGACAATACGGCCAAATTCAAAGGTACTATCCATGAATCTCATTCACACTGTTGCGACCTGAAAGTCACACTATTTTGCTGCCACTTTGCTGCTGCAACTTGGCCCCAACTTCTGGGAATGCTTGTGTAATATAGCAACCTATGTACCTCAAGTCGCATGAAAGTCACACCAAAGGAGTACAGCGACTATTGTGAAGTTGGTGCGACTTGAAGTAGCACAGATATGAATGGTTATCATTTAGAATCATGGGGTACAACTTGTCATACAACTCGGAGATTCAAGTTTGCTGGAAAAATCACCCAAGTGTGAAACATATTAATAAAAGGATCTCTCATTTATATTTGCATAGTCCTTACTGATTTACATCAGCAGAACAAATCCAGGAAGTGATGTGTGCACATGGGCCAGAAGCAAATGTGTGGTGATGTCAAACAAATCAATGAACCCCACCCACACCAAATCTAACTATCACATCCACCCCCACATTGAGTAAGCACAAGTACATATCCTACATTTACCCGGCAAATGAACAGCACCTCCTCTTTGCTAAAGAGGGACCTTGCCATGTCTGCCTAGATGGAGATCCTGACCAGCACAGGAACTTCCGGGAGATTACAATGACTCATTTCCGGGTCAGAAGGTGAAATCACGTTCTTTTGATTGAAACCAAGATTAGAATTTTTTATTTTAATTTATTTTCAGATATGCAAATCTGTATTTCTAAATATAATGATATTTGAAGGCAAACTTAAGGGAGTTTGATAAGGAATGGTGTCCCTGGGATTGCAGCAGGTGAATTACAAAGACAAAGGCCCAGATTGAGCCCTGGTTCACTCACACAATTTCATTCTAGCATGTCAGTCCCAACTGCGAGGGGGATTTCAGAGACATCTGTGCAGGTTTCTGCACAGATGTCAATGGAAATCGCACCCCAAAGTAGCCAAAAGTAGTACAGAATCTACTCTTGGAAATTGCAGCGCCACATCATTTAGGACGGTGCAATTGCCGCCGATTTGGCATGCGATTTTACATGTCAAATAGCATGCCAAATCACACCAATGTGAACCAGGGCCGACACATACAACACTGCCTATCCACCAGCTGAATTCATTACCTGCAATTCTCCACAGTTGTTATATACAAAGACTCCACCTAAACACCTTTATCATTTACTTGCAGGTATGCTGAAGAGATTAGGTTTTTTGGTGCACAATTATATCTTAAAATTTCTATGGGTATAAGAAAGATATTGCACTTCCCCAAAACCACCACCCCCAAAACTAGTTAATAAGAAGAAAGAAAAGCAAAACAAACTCAATAACATACTTTTATTTTGCCAGCAGAAACCACATTATGTACATTCAATTACTAGCATAAAAAAAAATATTATACAATATATATATATATATATATATATATATATATATATATATATATATATATATATATATATATATATATATATATATGGTGCTACATTTAGCAAAACAGTTAGCAATTGGGTTTTAAGGGCCCTGCTCATAGGAGCTTACAATCTAAAATTTGTCTAAACCTTAAAGTGGACACAGCTTTACTTTCAGTGTATAACGGGTAACACATTTCATAGTACAACTACTCACCCACATCACATTTTTATCTGCAAGATTATAGGAACATACTTAACAGTCATTATTCTTACAAAGCATTCCACCATAATATTAAAAAAGGCACTTATTCAAACTAACACCCGCCACCACCCCACAATCCACACACATACATTGGTGATCATGTTCTGCTGGAAGCTGCATTTCTGTGTATATGATGAAGCAATCAGATCAAAGAGTAGAAGGTCAGCAGTTGCTCCCAAACCAAGCATGGTCAGACAGGAACAATACACACACAACATTGACAGCATGGCCACATAAACCCACTTTTGATGGAAAGAATGCACAAGAATTTCAGCAAAAAAACAGCCCTAGTTGGGCGTTTGTCAATATGCACAATATCATTCCTTCTCCCCCACAAATCACAGCAAAAAACCTGGCCTTCTCAGGCCAAACAAACCCCCCCTACTGCAGTCATTTATATAAGAGAGGTTGTATTGTTAGCACACTGACACACGCCCAATAGAAGTACACACCCACCAGTATCTTTAAATCTGTCTCTTTATGTATGTCTAAAGTGATTGCACCTGATGAGCAGGAACACATAATACTATTTGCAACTGTGTTAGCCCTTGGCTATGTGCATCAAATCTCCAACTACAGGCCAAAGATCCATTTGCATGCAAATAAAGAAATCAACAGTTTTCTAAGCATATGTACCTGTGCAGTGTAAACCCTACAATTTTAAATGTCCAAATCCCTGGGCATGATTAGTGCTAACAAACATTAACATCAGTCCCTGGCTACAATGAGCTTCCAATCTAAAGTTCAAAACTAACTTTCTTACATTAGAGACTATTTCGACAGGAGACAAATAAAATGCCAGCATGTCTTTGGATTGTGGTGATAAACACACACATGGAGAACATATAAACTTCAACACACCATTAGCATGTTGGGGAATTGAACCAGCTACCCCAGTGTTGCTAGACAGAATTGCTGACCAAAATGTGCACCTCACTGTCCTCATAAAAATGTAACTTTTCCTTATGGTGTAGGAAAACTGTGGTTTTTGGCATATAGAATTTGCCCTCCTATGTTGGGCCATTCACACCTTTAGCCATGTACTGTAAATCAGTATTGGGTAAATACCTGTGAAGCCTTTCTGACATGAGATTATTTAACTAGAACAGGGAAGTTTCATAACTTTTATAACTCCCATTCTGTTCTTGGGCAATAACAGCTGTCTCTCTATGGTATGTTAATTAAAGTGCCTGTGCTACCTGGGTGGGTATAATTGCTGGGGTATTGTCCAGACTCTCATTGGAACTGAAGAAGTTGTTCAGATAAGCTATTCCCTCTTCAAAATCACAGAATAAGTCTAGCTGGCTTGATAATTTAGGCATTCTCTGAATAAACAGCTCTTTTCAGGTCATGCCACACCTTCTTAAGGTGGCCATACAGGCATAAAAATTCAGTCGGTTCAGTAAGGACTAGACAAATTTAAATCCATGTATGGGCAGGCTGGTTGTACATCAGTGCCGCCTGCTATATCTGGCAACAGTGATCAGTGTGTTCTGACAACGGAGAAGGTTCCTTGCAGTCAGAATACATTGACACAGCAAGAGTGATTCCTCCATCTACATTGATTGTGTGGATGGGGGAATCAGGTCTTTTTTTTAACTTTTCGTTCAACCTGCTGTTTGAACAAAAAAAGATTAATATATGGACATCTTTAGTCTGGTTGTGGTTTGGACTCTGAATAGTTTTTTTTTCCCACAAAGCAAATTTCTAATAATTCGTACGCCATTCTGAAGCTGAATTACCGGTACTTGTGTTTCATACAATTACTGTGTTTCGTATCATTGGCTTGTTGTACCATCCCACTCCTATTAAACCCCAACTCCAGGTTTTTTTGTACCCCATCCTTTGCCCCTTTTCTTGCTTCCCGCTATACATTTTTTCCATAAGTCTGCATCTAGGCTCATGACATCATGGATTCTTTTGTAATGACTGGGCACAGCTCCTTGCAGAATTCTTCTGTAAGGTCAGTGCAGCTTGATTATGGACCCCCAGGAGTTGGGTTCTTTACGCTTTGGGCTCATATAGAGGAGAGTATCTACACTAGCTGTGCTATTGGTTAAGTTTTTGAATAGAAAAAGGTTAAGAGGTGATTTAGTGAAAAAAAAATGTTTGTTGTTTTTTTTTTTCGTTTAGGAGCTGCAGATATTTTAACTGCTTTTGGCACCAGAACCCTAATGCCAAAAGCTACCATCCCTTCATTGGTGGCTTCTAAATCTATTTACAATTAATTTCTTGGGACATTTATATCAGATATTCAACCAACTTTTATGAGTAATGCCCCGTGCACACGGTCGGACTTTGTTCGGACATTCCGACAACAAAATCCTAGGATTTTTTCCGACGGATGCTGGCTCAAACTTGTCTTGCATACACACGGTCACACAAAGGTGTCGGAAAATCCGATCATTCTGAACGCAGTGAAGTAAAACACGTACGTCAGGACTATAAACGGGGCTGTGGCCAATAGCTTCGATCTCTTTATTTATTCTGAGCATGCGTGGCACTTTGTGCATCGGATTTGTGTACACGCGATCGGAATTTCCGACAACGGATTTTGTTGTCGGAAAATTTTATATCCTGCTCTCAGACTTTGTGTGTCGGAAAATCCGATGGAAAATGTGTGATGGAGCCCCCACACGGTCGGAATTTCCGACAACAAGGTCCTATCACACATTTTCCGTCGGAAAATCCGACCGTGTGTACGGGTCATTAGTTCACTTTTTCACAAAACAGAAAAAAGTGAACTCACTCACCAGCACCATCTTGGATAATTGTTCACTGCTTTTCACTGAGATGACATCTGGAACAAAAAGGTCTCAGAGAGTTTCTCAATGGTCAGTGCGTTCAGATGCTGACCAATGTTTGCTCATCATTGCGGGCATTTGGGCTGCAAAATGCATTTTTCATATGCCCGGACTGCTGCACCAGCTGGCATGGGCAGCAGAAGATAATTACAGTGGTGTCAAAGGGTGAGGAGAAGTTGTAGTGAGTTAGTCCACCTTTTATTTTTTTATGAAAAGGTGAACTAACCTTTTAATTGGCTTTTTCATTTGGAAAGGAACAGCAGTAAGAAGAGATCACCTAGGAAGGAAGAAATAAGGGCACCAATGTTTTCATCTCTTCTTCTAAGGAACTACATTTTCAGAAGAAGCTCAACAATGGCGGCCTACATTTTCGATATTTGATAGTAAAATCCATGTGTATTATTGCAAAAAAACAAGTGTAAATGTTTCATATGTAGGGAAATTGAAGAATAAAATAAACAAGCGTCTCTCTCTGCCCTTTCCCTTTTTATAGGCTCAGAGACATTGGCTCCCGCTGCTGTCATTCGTAGCCAGTGAGCAAAGGGGGGGGGCAAGTTGCACCCTGTGTGTCAGTGGACACAAAGTGCAGCTCGGGATTAAGCCCACACAAATGCTCCCATAGCTTACTATGGTGGGCACTCGGGGGGGGGGGGGAGAGCCAGGAGCATTGTTAGGGGACCCAAGAAGAGGAGGATCGGGGCTGCTCTGTGCAAAACCATTGCACAGAACAACTATATATAACATGTTTGTTATTGTAAAAAAATACATTTTGAACATTTACAATCACTTCGATGCAGTTAAACTGACTTTTCTTTCACAGTCTGCAAAAATAATTCACTAAAACTAGAAAAACAATACAAATGTGTTTCCTGCAGCCATTAAAACAATACTCTGGGGATTATTTATGAAAGGCAATCCACTTCACGCTACAAGTGCAAACTACAAGTGCAAAGTGCATTTGAAATTGCACTGAAAGTGCACTTGGAAGTGCAGTAAATCTGAGATGTAGATCTGAAATGAGGGGAAGCTCTGCTGATTTTATCATCCAATCATGTCCAAGCTAAAATGCAGTTTTTTATTTGCCTTGCATGTTCCCCTCGGAGCTACAGCGACTGCACTTCCAAGTGCACTTTCAGTGCAATTTCAAGTGCACTTGTAGTGCAAAGTGGATTTGCCTTTAGTAAATAACCCCCTCTGTGTACAAACCTCTCAGAGTTCTCATCCTCTTGCTTATCTAGTTTACTGCTGTGTTGGGCGAGCAGTTTGGAGCGAGCATTAGTTGGGTCCGAACATTACGTGCTTGCGTATTTCGCAAACACCCCAAATTTGCGCGGGGGGGGGGGGGGGCACTCGGCAGGGGAACAGTGCATTCTAGGGCCCTAATTGGATGAAGCAAAGTACCTGACCAGTGATCAGGTGCAAGGCTTTGCCCAATCAGGGCACAAGCACGGTCAGAGCCCTGATTGAACAAGTCATGATGACTTTGCCCAATCATGGCTCAAAACTTATTGTCCCATCCCACACTATAAAAGGCTACTTCCCACAAGAACCTTTTGTGGTGTGTTCTTGGAGATAGACAGAACAGGGCTCAGTGAAAGCTAGTTAGTGTTTTAGTGACTCTGAGTGTAGAGTGTCAGTGTAGTGTTACTGTAGTGTGAGTATAGTGTAGTGTCAGTGCAGTGTGAATGTAAAGTGTCAGTGTAATGTCAGTGTAGTGTTAATGTGAGTATAGTGTAGTGTCAGTGTAGTGTGAGTATAAATCAAATAAATAAAAATAAATAGTAGTGTAGTGTGAGTCTAGTGTGGTGTAAGTATAGTGTTAGTATAATGTGAAGGTAGCGTGTCAGTGTAGTGTGAGTATATAGTAGTGTCAGTGTAGCAGTGTAGTGTGAATGTAGAGTGTCAGTGTAATGTCAGTGTAGTGTTAGTGTGAGTATAGTGTAGTGTCAGTGTAGTGTGAGTATAGTGTGTCAGTGTAGTGTGAGTATAGTTTAGTGTAAGTATAGTGTGAGTATAGTGTGAGTGTAGTGTGTCAGTGTAGTGTGAGTATAGTGTAGTGTCAGTGTAGTGTGAGTATAGTGTAGTGTTAGTGTAGTGTGAGTATAGTGTGAGTGTAGTGTGAATATAGTAAATTGTGAGTGTACTATGAGTATAGTGTAGTGTTAGTATAGTGTGAGTATAGTGTGTCAGTGTAGTGTGAGTATAGTATAGTGTGAGTATAGTGTGTGTGTAGTGTGTTAATGTAGTGTTAGTGTAGTGTGAGTATAGTGTAGTGTAATGCCCTGTACACACGGTCGGATTTTCCGACAGAAAATGTGTGATAGGACCTTGTTGTCGGAAATTCCGACCGTGTGTGGGCTCCATCACACATTTTCCATCGGATTTTCCGACACACAAAGTTTGAGAGCTTGCTATAAAATTTTCCGACAACAAAATCCGTTCTCGGAAATTCCGATTGTGTGTACACAAATCTGACACACAAAGTGCCACGCATGCTCAGAATAATTTAAGAGACTAAAGCTATTGGCTACTGCCCCGTTTATAGTCCCGACGTACGGGTTTTACGTCACCGCGTTCAGAACGATCGGATTTTCCGACAACTTTGTGTGACCGTGTGTATGCAAGACAAGTTTGAGCCAACATCCGTCGGAAAAAATCCATGGATTTTGTTGTCGGAATGTCCGATCAATATCCGACCGTGTGTACAGGGTATTAGTGAAGAGTGAGTATAGTGTGAGTGTAGTGTGTCAGTGTAGTGTGAGTATAGTGTAGTGTGAGTGTAGTGTGAGTGTAGTGCAGGGTTTACATTTAGTGCTGTATACACATTTGTTTTCCTGGTTGCTGCGTCTTTTTTTTTTGTCCCCTGCCTACCCCCTTTTTTAAAATTGTCAGCCGCAGTTTTTCTTACTGCGACGCTGGTGTTCCCCCTTTTTTTTTTTTTTTTTTAATAGTTTTTCGATTTCTGTTAGCAGCAGTCCTCAATTTAAAGTGCACCAAACACCACTTTTCATTTAATAAAGTGTGTCCAAACACCCATTTCCTAGTTTCTATTTAATTTGGGTAATAAGCCCCCCTCCCCCATTATGTCTGGGAGGCCAACAAGAAGAGGCAGTCATTCCCATGCCACTATGAGGGGGCCAGCAGTGTCTGTGTCCACAGGCAAAGGTGGACGTGGTCCGTCCTTAGGCAGGGCATGTTTGTCTTTGTTTAGTGATGTTGCCCATGCTATCAAGCCACAGCATGTAGAGGAGGCGGTGGACTGGCTTACTAAACCATCCTTGTCCTCCTCATCCTCTAGGACCCAAGCTGGCACTAGTGTGCAATCCACCGCAGCTGCCAGAGCAGTCTATTCTGCCTCCTTGTCCACAGCTACTCCTGCCATAGCCCCAGCATCATACATGGAGGAGTCAGCTGAATTATTTGAACACAGCATCAGCCACTTGCTTCTTGAGGATGCACAGGCATTACTTGTTTCCGATGTTGGTTCTGTGGTAGAGGAAGGGAGTAACATGAGCCTACAGCAGTGTTGCCAACCGCCAGTATTTTTACTGGCAGCCAGTAAAAAATGGGCACTTTACTCCTGCCAGTAAATGTCAGTGAAAGAAAAAGATTGCCAGTAAAAAATATGGCTGTGACACTTGGCCGAGACCATCCGAATGCTACAGTGTGTTCGGACTGTGCCGGCAATGTGTCACATGAAGTCATGGTGCAAGGGAACAGAGCAGCCGGAGCCTCATGTGCAGGTCTGCGGAACGGGAGGAAAACAAGCCGGGAGTGGACTGAAGGGACCACCTGGCATGGAGAGAGAGGGTCACTCTGACTCAGGAGGGGAGGTGTCATGTTGTTGAGGTGCCATCATCTTCTGTGCTGCTGCACACTGCTGTCAGTTTCACTGTGAGAGTCAATTTCATGTGTGTGTGCTGCCTATTCTAATTTCTTGCCCTCTCAATTTCTGTCCCTGAGCTTCTTATTTACTATTTCGAAAATAAAATAAGAAATATGTTTTTGCCTTAATATCTACCTTAGATCACATTGGTAATTGCACTTGTTTGTAGCCTAAAAACTGAAATTTGCACTTAAAACTCATTTTGTAACTTTTGGATATGCCAGTAAAAACTTGGCTGTGCCAGTAAATTTTGGGAGTTGTATTAATAAATTTCAGTCTGGTAGGTTGGCAACACTGGCCTACAGAGAGGGGAGAACACTGATAAACAACAAGTTGGCAGTCATGTTCCCCCAGCCGCAGCGTATTACAAAGTTGGCTCCAGTGATGATGAAGATGGAGGGGGTGATGATGATGATGATGATGATGAGGTCACTGACGCGACTTGGATGACGGATAGAACAGAGGAGGAAAGTGAGGGGGAGGCACAACCCCAATGAGGCAGGATGTCCTCCAGAGGCAGCCATCATGGATCAGTAGAGAACAGCCACTCTATTCTATGATCTTGTAGAGCTCTTATCTCCCAGCCCACTTGCCACAGCTCAGCTGTGTGGGATTTTTTAGCACATGTGCTAAAAACTGACATTTCACATTTGACAATTAGAAACTGACATTCCACACATATTGCAATGATTACGTAGATCATTTTTTTATTATACGTGAATGCTGAGAAAATCTGCCCTTAGTGTTATAACAAGAAAATCTGCAATCCCAGAATTACTTCTCACATAGACTGTGAAAGTGCTTCACTAGGGGTGAAACTCCTATTGCAGGAGATCCCTGCTATTTCTCACCAAATGCTGTGCAGACCGGTAGATAAAAAAATAATATGCATTTTTTTAATAAATAGACTACTAAGATGATATGATCATAATAAAGACAAACACACCCAGTAAGATGTTTCCGAAAAATTCACTGGAAAGGTCTATATTAAATATACAGAACAAGAGTCTGCAAGGATTTTTTTTAAATAATAAAGGAGCTTGAAGGTATTGATTTTTTTTCTTTCAAAGCAGGACTTATATTTTAAAAATCCCAGCAACCTCAGTTCACATCTGAAATACTCATTAGCAACTAAATACATTAACTATAGGCGTGGTTGCTGCATGACAGTTAGCACAATGTGCAGGATTTCTATTGAAGATGACCTTTAGCAGCATGTTCCAACACATGCTCAGAAGTCTCCTTGCTGGAAGCAAGTATTTGGGGTACTGAATACTAAAATCCACTGTTGATCTTAAATTTAATGTTCAACATTGTTCCCAAAACAAAGCGACAGAGGAATGGTTCTTTTTATGGCTTATTTATTTTTACATTTCCTGTTTTGCCTGAAGTTCTTTCATCTGTAATGTAAAAAACATATCTATTTTAAAAGCTACCCACCACTGACATCTAGTGGTACATTTTCAGAATGACATATATAAAATGTTCCTCCACAGCCAGCCTTATTGTAGTGTTTGCTCCTAATTTACTAGGTAGATTTTTATGTTGGCATAATTCTGCTGGTCAGATGGCTTAGATAGAAAATGGTAGCTATTAGACCTGAAAAGCCATTTCCAGCAAGAATGAGCTAAGGTGATAAAAATGTGATTTTCTGTATTTTTTTGGAATTTCATTCTATTTTATGTCCTTGCATATTTTCTCATAAAAGCTACATTGAAGCGGTTTTTTGGTAATATAAATAAATAAAAACTATTATGCAGGTTTAGCTTCCTATTTGTTAATGAAGCTATAGACTGTTCAAAATGAAGGATTTCTACAATGTCTGATAGTTATCATTTTGATGTGCAGCTCAGTTAAAGTGGACCTAGAATTATTTATAACAAATCATGTAACAGAGAAGTACCTATAACCTCTCACAGAGATCGCAGTAGAGCCAGTGACAATGCTCTTGCGTGCTTTTCTCATGAGCCATCTAGGGTAATCGTTTATTCCCGGGCTGCTGGATCAGAGATGACCCAATAATGTAAATTATGGTGCCCATGTCACAGTGCTGGGACAAGGCCGTTTGGCGCCCAAAGCATAGGTACCACTTCCTACGATGAGCTGGGCTTACATTAATTCCCGTAAAGTGAAAGTGATAACTCTAGGCTTACTAGCTTTTGGTCCATTAAAACAAAACAAGGGTGAGGTGAGGTTTGTTTTTGGTCGAGTGGACACTGATGTACACTGCTCCTACTCTGGAGATCATTGACCTGGAGGGTTTTCAAATATCCAGATTATTAGGAATACTTGGCACAGGTGGTGGATATCCCTGGTCTCCTGACATCTAGCCAGTGTGACTGATGGTCACTTATTTCCCCCGTTCCACCGGTAGCCTCTCTGGGCATAATTTTGGTTCCAGTACTTTGAGCCGACATGTGCATATCTGGCATTCATGTATAAGCATCAACAAAAAAAATATTTTTCACTCTTTTAATATTATTTATTATATACATTTTGCTTTCCAACTTTGGATTAATACACACCTGTTGGTAGTGATGCATGATTATTGTGAAGAGGCTCCTCAAGATTTGGATTTTTTTTTGTGTATGTGACAGACCTAGCCGGGACAGAGGCTTTTGGAGAGGACTGAATGCAAGCCTCTTGCCTTCTGATTATGGGCCCTGGATTTTAAGGGAACAATACTCTTTGCGAGGTGAATGAGAAATCCAGTCTGATCTGTACTAATCAGACTCAATCTTGTATATATGTATATATTGTATATTGTCTCATTTTGTTGTGGACTCTTTGCTGTGATCGGTTAGGGTGTGGCTGTATTCCAATGTTCTATTGTGTCTGTCTGCTCTGAAAATTATGGGATGTTTATCTCTATGGAGGGAGGGGGGATTCCTCCAGCAGCCCCCTGCTGTTTACTGATCAGAAGTTATACACACCTTACCTGTGTGGCCATTGTCATTGGACAGTTTAACCCGCCCTGTTTTCCAAGGGTGGGGGGAAGTGTTTTGAAGTGGGATCTGCATAACATGTGTTTGAATAAAGATTTATTCCTGCTTCAACCTCAAGACAGAGGTTTTGCCTTTTTTGGCTGATTGAAGTGTTCAGTAGCTGCCTTTGTGTTTGGGTATGGAATGTTCTAAACGACTTTAACCCCTTTCATACTCGGGGTGTCGTTACATGATCTCTCAGTTCTCAGTCAGTCACTGGCTCTCTACCCTGCCCCCCACCACGCTCACAGGAGCACTGGGCTGTGGAGAGGGTGGGAGCGACTGGCTCAGGCTCTCAGCGGCTCACTGAGAGGCTGAGCCAGGTGCCGTCCAGGCATCTGGGTGAAACCTGACCGGCTCTGTGATGTCAGTCGACAGTGGCTTAAAACAGGTCACAGGAGTGCAGAACGAATTGCACTCCTGTGAACCACAGGAGAAGTACAACCATACAAGCTTTGGCTTTATTTCTCCTGACAACAAAACTTGGAGGCTGATTGGTTTCTATGCAGAGCTGCACCAGATTTTGCACACTCTAGTTTTAGTAAATCAGTCCCTTGGTATCTTGGTTTGAATACAGGAGTTTAAATTACATAGTTACATAGTTGCATTAGTTGGTACGGTTGAATAAAAACACTGGCCCATCCAGTTCAACCTGAGAATGTTTTTGTGTGATTACTGTTTTCCATATCCCTGTAAATTTTGCTCGCTAAGAAACACATCTGAAAGTTTTTGAACTAATCTACACTTTCCACTGAAACCACCAACTGTAGAAGGGTATTCCACATCCTCACCACTATAATGCTGCGTACACATGACCGGACTTTCCGTCAGAATAGACTCTGACGGAGTTCCGCTGAAACGGACTTGCCTACACACAATCACACCAAAGTCCGATCCCAAACATCATCGTTGTACACGATGATGTACAACGGGACTAGAAAAAGGAAGTTCAATAGCCAGTAGCCAATAGCTGCCCTTGTGTCGTTTTTGGTCCGTCGGAATAGCATACAGACGAGCAGTTTTCCCGATAGGAACTGATTCCGTCGGAAAGATTTGAAACATGTTCTATTTCTAGGTCCGTCAGAATTTTAGAAAGAAAAAGTCCGATGAAGCCCACACATGATCAGAATGTCCGACGGAATGATTACGTCTGACCTTTTCTGCTGGAAAGTCCAGTTGTGTGTAAGCGGCATAACAGTAAAAAACTCCTTGTGTAGTTTTGAGCCTTGGACCCTTTTCTTGTCCAGTTTTATTGTGTGGCTACATGTCTTTTTTACAGGCCTAAGATTAAAACATTTCCTCCCATCGCTAGATTCACCATTCATGGATCTGTATATCACATAAGCTTTATATTTGTAGTCATTTCTCATAACTGAGGTTCTCCACCCTCCTTATTAGCTTTGTTGCCCTTCTCTGGACTCTCTCGAGTTCAAGCACATCCTTTCTGAGGATTGGTGGCCAGAAATGGACATCCTACTCAAGATGTAGCTGAACCAAAGTTTTGTAAGGTGGTATAATCATAGTTTTATCTCTGGAGTAAATACCTTTTTAATGCATGCTAATACTCTGTTGGCCTTGCTTGCTACAGCTTAGCATAGCATACTATTTCTGAGACTGTCATCTACTAGGACTCCCAGATCCTTTTCCATCCTCAATTCCCCCAGAAGTTCTCCAACTAGTGTCTAACTTGCATTTACATTTTTAGCTTCCAGTTACATTATTTTATTTTTCCCACACTGAACTCCATCTTTCATATGGCTGCCCACCTCTCTATTTCTTGTTCAATAAATTGGTATTGATTTTTAAGGTATAGAATTTTTGGAACAAGCAAAACTAGTACAGAAAGAAAAAAAGAACATGTACAAGCAGGCCGCTTCACTCCTCTATTTTTTTTTGTATTCTTTTATTATGGCAAAGCATCTCATTTGCAGGTCAGGTCATCTTTACATATTACCAAACTGAACAAAGGTAAAGGTGCCATTTAGGAACAACAATGGCAGACACCATATGCCAAAAATATAAACATACAAGACCTGTGAAGAATACGTTTGCTGACAATTTAGGAATAGTTTTGTATATACTATAACATCTATCTTCAACGAAGCTGAGGGGCCTGAAGGCCCCTAAGTACACAAATCAAAAATCAAACAGTGAAGTTACAACTAACAAAATTGAGTATATCGAATAAAAAGAGAAAGCAGTTAGATATGTTAGCGTTTCTAACTTTATGCATCAATTATTTATCTCTGGATATTTTCTGGAGTAAATACCTTTTTAATGCATGCTAATACTCTGTTGGCCTTGCTTGCTACAGCTTAGCATAGCATACTATTTCTGAGAATGTCATCTACTAGGACTCCCAGATCCTTTTCCATCCTCAATTCCCCCAGAAGTTCTCCAACTAGTGTCTAACTTGCATTTACATTTTTTAGCTTCCAGTTACATTATTTTATTTTTCCCACACTGAACCCCATCTTTCATATGGCTGCCCACCTCTCTATTTCTTGTTCAATAAATTGGTATTGATTTTTAAGGATTTTTAATAGAATTTTTGCAACAAGCAAAACTGGTACAGAAAGAAAAAAAGAACATATACAAGCAGGCCACTCCACTCCTCTATTTTTTTTTTTTATTATGGCAAAGCATCTCAGTTGCAGGTCAGGTCATCTTTACATATTACCAGACTGAACAAAGTGCCATTTAGGAACAACAACGGCAGACACCATATGCCAAAAATATAAACATACCAGACCTGTGAAGAATACGTTTGCTGACAATTTAGGAATAGCTTTGTATATACTATAACATCTATCTTCAGCGAAGCTGAGGGGCCTGAAGGCCCCTAAGTACACATATCAAAAATCAAACAGTGAAGTTACAACTAACAAAATGGAGTATATCTAATAAAAAGAGAAAGCAGTTAGATATGTTAGCATTTCTAACTTTATGCATCAATTATTTATCCGTGGATATTTTCTCATAACACATATCTTCCGAGAAGTCTGCCAATTTCCATATTTGCCATTACCACGGCTATGTAGTAAGAGTTACATACCAGTCATGTGAGCTGCAAACACTTTTGTTTTGATTGTAACACTTTGGGGTTTAATTACTAAAGCTGGAGAGTGCAAATTAAGGCTCACTTCCTCAAAGAAACGAATCAGCTTTCAGGTTTTATTGCCAAAGCTTAACTGAACAAGCTGAGGTTGGAAGCTGATTGGTTTCACTCTCCAGCTTTAGTTAATAAACCCCTTTGTGTTTTAGCTATAACATTTGGTTTGTTATAAAATTTAGCAGTCTGACCACTAGTGGAGAAGAGAGGAAATTCTTCTCTTTACCTCCAGCAGACGGATGACAATATGTCAGCCTAGGCAAAGTCATTTTACTGAAGCTCAGAAACATCTTAATGTTAAAATGTAAAAAATTCTAGAAAACATATACTTTTTTGTGACAATGAAGCATTCATTTTGTGAAATGAGATTTGCTATCCAACCTGTGTGGAGCATTTAATTGATGCAAATGTGTGGTTTTAAAAATATGTCTGAAATAAGTCTCTAGGCATTGTTAAATTCCTCTTTAACTGTAGCCCCACCCAATGGGAGGGATTAAGAGGTAATCCTTATGTTAAAGGGGTAGAAATGGCCAGACCTATGGCCAGTTAATGCATGATCAGCAGCAGGAGAGGAAGAAGACAGAGAATGGAGAGTGTGTTTCCCTTCGGGGGAGGGGCTGAGCAGGGGCTGAAAGGCTTAAGCCTGAGAACAGGAATTGAAGCTGTGGATCAAGGATGCTTAAAGCGGGGTTCCACTCAAATTTTTAACTTAATCTTACCCCCTTCAGTTAATTGCATAGATGTTCAAATGCCGCACGGAAAAAATTTGTTATCGCTGTAATTACCTTTATATTGTACTTTATTGTGGCACTTCCTGTCTCTCCTCCCATGGGAGTAGGCGTGTTTATTGCCTTTCCCCGGTGCTGCACTGTCTCCTGGGAGCTTAGTGTCAGGATTCCCAAGATTCAGTGCGGAAACAATGATCATGCGTGTGAACAAGCAGTGAATGAACAGCATTCACCGCATCCTGGAAATCAATGCTTGTGGGCTTCACATGCCCACAAGCAAGATGGAAAACAGCCAGCATCACATTTTTTAAGTTATTCTTCAGTACGAAAACAGACAGAGGCGGAAATATTACACCCAAACTGTGAGTATTATTTTGGGATTTTTTTGTCTCAATGACCTAAAAAAAAAAAAAAAAAAAAAAAAAAAAAAAGATTGGTCGCCGGACTCCCGCTTTAAAGTGGAACTTTATGTAAAAAAAAAAAAAAAATAGGTGAACAGGCAGGATTTTTAATACAGAAGAAACATGCTTTGTCTCTTCTAGATTAACCCCTTTGCGCCTAAGGGTAAAACAAATCTGAATGCCTAAGCCCAATTTTGCATGTGTTAGTAAAACCGTACATATCATCACAACTACTTTGTGCATCCAGGTGGATTATAGCTTGATTTTTCAGCACAAATTTAGCTTTCATTCGGTGGTAAATGATAATGGATATATCCTGATTTTTTTTTATTAACAAAGGAGAACTGTTCCAAAATAGTAAAAAAAAAATATTTTTTTAAATGTAACTGTATATTTATTGCTACTACCATGACCTACCACCAAAGAACAACCCAAAATACATTCACCTGCTCCTCATGATCACAGCAATACCACATATGTGTATGTTAGTTGTTGTTTGTACCCGTAATACATCCCAGAATCAATAGTGAGCAATTTGCTTCTTTTCATAAAACACACTGACACTAACTGACACTGATACTAATTTAAAAAAAAAATCCTGACCAAAAAATACTTGACCCAAACACTAACTCACTGACCTAGATCAAATTTTGATCTAGGAATTTTTAAATTTTTTTAAAATTATTATTAGTATTTATTTTTTATTTTTTCATACACACACACACTTTTTTTCTATCTCTGAAAGGACAGAGAGTGATACAACGTATCTCTCTTGTCCATTCACAGAGACAGAAAACATGGGGACTGGCTTCACAGTGACTGATCACTGTGATAGCCAATCAGAAGCTATCACAGTGATCACGTGACCCAGAATCGGACGTTTCAGGTCAAGATCTTTAAAACAGGGCCCGGGGCTCTCGGTGAACTGGGACCGTGTGGTGCTTTGCTCTCCCAGCACAAAGGAAAATGTACAATAATGCGGTTACTTTAGATGGAAGAAGTACATGAAAATGCTAGAGACTATGTTTTATAAAATACAGATATGTGAACACATACATAAAAAGAAAATATTTAGATTAACATACACTTTAAAGTGACACTAAACTCAGGTTTAAAAAAGAAAAATCTGTTAAAATATGTATTCCTACCTCAGAAAAGTACATTTCCATTGCTCCCAACCTCCTCCAAGTCTCTAAATTACTTTTTTTTTCTGTGATGCAACTTCCTGTTAGAGGGTAGCTATGTCAATTCTCCATGATCTTACTGTATGTAGGAACATAGCCACTCTTACCTGAGATAGACTAGGGACTATGGATTATAGACTCTGAGATTTGTAAAGTGCATAGGGCAATGCATATTGCCACAACTAACGCACCAATGCACTGTTTGTTCCAAAGACCGGAGAGAAGAGAAAGTTTTGGGAGCTCAAGAAGGATTTTACAAGGCAGAAAAACACAGTAAGAAATTATTGCAATAAAAAATAGATTACTAGATCATTAAGTAGTGGATGTGGATGGACTATTTTGGAGAATAAGGATATTATTTAGTGTCACTGACCATTGGACACTATATCCAATAAAATAAATTAAAAAAATGGGGTTTAAATGTACTTTAACTTGAATTACTGAAATCTAACATGCCCAAATATGTTTTTTTAGGGACAAATTCCCTTTAAATCGTAGAGAAAATATTATTATATTTTATCCATACCATTATGTGCCCATTATTGTTTTGCGCTCTTTTATGTTTGTCGGTGTGTTTATTTTCTTTGCACAGAGTTAAGACAAATGAAGAAAGAGTAGATTAGAGAGCCCCAGACTTGGTTGTAGCATTGGCATTTTGTTATCATTATCATGCAGCGGTAATGCATTGCAGGCAGCAGACATTGTAATCTCATAAATCAGAACTCCATACACTGCTTTATGTATTCCACCGTGCTTCTTCTGAATGCAGCATAGAGACGGCTACAGCAATTACATATCAATCAGTTCTGAGCTTGTTGTACACATCTCTGATGAAATATGTAAATAAGGCTGGATGTATATTATAACTTTAGCTCTATTTGTAAGAGAGCTGAAAAAGTGATACAAAAACCAGAGAGGCAGAAAAAATAGTGTAAGCCTGTGTTAAGTAATGCAGAAAAATGTATTTGGCCTTTTATTTAATCAGCAACAAACATGAGTACATGAAACACAAAATTAGCTTTTTGTTCTCCATTCATTATGGGGCTGAAATCTGACATTTGATGAGAGACTTTCCCACTACTGCTCTCTGTACTGGGATGTAGAACAGAGTGCATTCTACCTGTCTAATGACTTTTTAAGACTTTGTTTTTTTTAGTTTATTGAAATTGATGGATTCCTTAAAGAAACTTTTCCCATTCAAGGCTAAGTGGCAGAGTATCTGTTTTGTTTAAACTTCTCTTTACAGATCACCCCCACCATTCTTTCCTCTGGAGTCAAAAATCAAGACCTGTGTGTGCTGCCTGACCTTACATGCTCCACCTCTCATGACAGTGTTCAGACCTGAAGATTGGCCGCTTACATTTATTATTTATTTACTTCAGGTACTTATATAGCGCTGTCAATTTATGCAGCACTTTACATATACATTGTACATTCATATCAGTCCCTACCCTCAAGGAGCTTACAATCTAAGGTCCCTAACTCACATTCATACATACTAGGGACAATTTAGACAGGATCCAATTAAACTACCAACATGTCTTTGGAGTTTGGGAGGAAACCAGAGTACCCGGAGGAAACCCACTCAGGCACAGGGAGAACATGCAAACTCCAGGCAGGTAGTGTTGTGGTTGGGATTTGAACCAGCAACCCTTCTTACTGCTAGGTGAAAGTGCTATTTACTACACCACTGTGCCGCCCCATGTCTACATATCATCCAGGGAGGAGTACATATGCTACCCCATAACCACAAGTATTGGGTATTTCACAAATGTCACAGACAGCGCATAAAAGCAGTGGGAGAGCGCTATGGAGATAAGCATGATTGGGTTGGGGATGGACTTTCAAAAGACTGTCAGTTGTATCATTCAGTCTGAAAGAATTCATGTGCAGATCCAATGACTTCTGAGTAAATGACATAGAACAAGGCAAGTAACAGTAAGAAAATAATTCTTGATATGAATACTCCTTAAAGAAATTTCAGAGGGGAATGCCGATAATGGCAGCCTATTCCTCTCAGCACAGTTTTTTTTTATAGGTAGACTTATCGTTAAATTGGATCTAAAGGTGCTTTTTTTCCCTAAAATAAAAAAGAGGTTTATATTTACCTGCTCTGTTCAACAGCATTGCACAGAGCGGTCCCTTACCTCTTCGCTGGGTCTCTCCTCTCCTCCTTATCTCCAAGCTCTTCTACAGTACCTGACCATGAGATTGTGTTTCCAGCGCTGGTTCTCGGCGACAGGGTACTGTGCATGTCACGCTGGCTCACTGATCGGGAAAGGAAAACTTTTTTTACCTTTCGCAATGAGTGACAGGCAGTGCTGACAGCTGTCTGGTATGAATCATGAGGGGGAACGCTGCGCCAAATTTTAAATGAAAAAAACGGTGTGGGTTCCCCCTCGAGGGCATACCAGGCCCTAAGGTCTGGTATGGATTGTAAGGGGAACTCTGGGGTCACGCCCCCTTATGACGCCAGAGTCCCTGCGCATGCTGAAGTCACAAGGGGGCGGGGTCACCGCCTATATAAATGGCTATGCAGCTCGCACACAGCATTCCGGCAGGAGAGAGCGTCGTGTCAACATCGGAAGAAGAGAAGAGGAGACAAGGCAGCGCAGAAGGCCACTGCCAGCAAAAAAGCTGGAAGAAGATAGCGGAGGGGCCCAGGAGAAGAGGCCGAACACCGGGAGAAGAAGCTGAACACCGGGAGAAGAGGCCGGAGAGAGCCAAGAAGTTGGAAGAAGACCCCCGAAGTTGGAAGAAGACCCCTGGAGCTGCCAAATAAATTACTTTTAAAACCTGTGTAGTGTGTTTTTTTTATTGACACTTTTTTTTCCTAGGTGAATGGGTAGGGGTACCATGTACCCCATACTCATTCACATAGGGTGGGGGGGCCGGGATCTGGGGGCCCCCTTATTAAAGGGGGCTCCCAGATTCCGATAAGCCCCCCACCCGCAGACCCCGACAACCGACGGCCAGGGTTGTCGGGAAGAGGCCCTTGTCCTCATCAACATGGGGACAAGGTGCTTTGGGGTGGGGGGGCCCGCAGGGTGCCGCCCTCCCCAAAGTACCCACCCCCCATGTTGAGGGCATGCGGCCTGGTACAGTTCAGGAGCGGGGGCACTCGCTCGTCCCCACCCCCTTTCCTGACCGACCGAGCTGCCTGCTCAGATAAGGGTCTGGTATGGATTTGGGGGGACCCCCACGCCGTTTTTTTGGTGTAGGGGGTTCCCCTTACAATCCATACCAGACCTAATGGCCTGGTATGCCCTTAAGGGGGAACCCACGCTGTTTTTTTCATTTAAAATTTGACGCGGTGTTCCCCCTCATGATTCATACCAGACAGCTGTCAGCGCTGCCTGTCCTTTCCCGATCAGTGAGCCAGCTCGGCGTTGGCTCCTGCGACGGGACTCGCAGGTGTCAAATCTTGCAGATAAATGCGACGTGATTGACACAACATCACGGTCACCTACTGTAGTTTATAAGCTCTAATGAGCAGGGCTCTCTGATTCTAAGTAACGTAAGGGTCATCTTATACTCACCCCTAAAGGGTAGGAGGAAAGAAGGGGAATGCCCAGATAGTGTAGTATTGTTTGAGTAAAATTTCTTAATAAAACCCTAGCAAATAAAACACTTACATAGAGCAAGGTGGGACACTGTATATCATCCACGAGCGGTGAGCTCGTACCTCTGCATCACTTCCGGTGTGCCTGTCAATCTTGATGCGTATCATCACAGTGAGGTGACTTCATCAGGGGATACAGGCTGGCACAGAAAGGGGTTGATTTACTAAAGGCAAATAGGCTGTGCAATTGCCCTCTGCAAGAACAGTTATTTTTGGTAGCATCATAAACACTACCTTCAGAATATGAGAGTAGCCATGGGAGCAAAATTTGCACCCAGTGTAGCTGGACTTTTTATGGCTCAATGGGTGGAAGAATCAGTCTTCACTAATACACCGATAGAACTCATAGTATGCAGAAGATATATTGATGACAAATTCATCTTATGGAAAGGAGATCAGAATCAGCTAGAGGATTTCTTACACAAACTGAACATTAACAACAGGAATATTGTGTTATCTTGGGAGATCAATGAAACTACCATACCCTTTTTAGACCTAGAAATCACAAAAAGATGATAAATTAGCCACCAAAATCCATTTCAAGAACGTGGACCGGAACAGCTATCTCCCAATGGAGAGCTGTCACCATAAGAACTGGCTTTGCAACATACCTAAGGGCCAACTTATGTGCCTCAGACGAAACTGTACCAACTTGGGAGATTATATGGTCCAAGCCCATAAAATTGGACATAGATTTGTTAACAAAGAATATATGAACAAGTTCATAGAAGAGAAAATAACAGAAGTGGCTGAGATGGATAGAACCAGACTAGTCAAGGATAGTGGACAAATGGGTCAACCACCTGACCTAGTACCCATGATCCTTGATTACAATATTCACTATAAGAAGATAGAAAAGATAATTTAACGGCATTGGCATATATTACAAGCAGACAGACACCTCCAAAATGCTTGACCCGAGAAGCCCAAATTTATTTATAAAAGAGCACCCACCATCCAAGACAGAGTGGTGAGAAATGTACTTGATCCACATAAAAGAAGTTTTACATTTTTCACAGGGAAGGGCTTTTATCCCTGCAAAGATGTTTTACATGTACACCAACTAAACGCCCCAACGAAAAAGTATTCAACTTTAAATCGACAAGGTCAAGCACTAGTACTACATATGAGGTGAGAGACATATGCTGCAATACAGAGGGAGCAGTATATGCCCTGGAATGCAGTTGTGGATTTCAATACATCGGACGTACGAAGAGACTGTTAAGAATACATGTACAGAATATTACATATTTATTAAGAATACGATAAACATAGTCACAATAGAGTGAAAACACAGGCCTTCTTTCACTATCTCAGCGCTATGGAGCTATAAATCTTAAAACAGTATAGACAGTTCAATATCTCCAATACCCACAGCGATTCAATTAACCACAGTGATTCAAAATGTTAGCTACCGCTTAAAATGCAAAAAAATAGTACATACAAAATACAAAATAGTGATTCACTCCCTGGTTATCTCTCGCCTCGACTACTGCAACTCCCTCCTCATTGGCTTACCTTTAAATAGACTATCCCCCTTCAGTCCATCATGAATGCTGCTGCCAGACTCATCCACCTTACAAACCGTTCAGTGTCTGCTATCCCTCTCTGCAAATCCCTCCATTGGCTGCCACTCGCCCAACAAATTAAATTCAAAATACTAACAATAAGTTACAAAGCCATCCACAACTCTGCCCCCAGCTACATCACTAGCCTAGTCTGAAAATACCAACCTAATCACCCTCTCCGTTCCTCCCAGGACCTCCTGCTCTCTAGCTCCCTCATTACCTCCTCCCATATCCGCCTCCAGGACTTCTCCTGAGCCTCGCCCATCCTCTGGAATTCCCTACCCCAATCTGTCAGACTGTCTCCAAATGTACCCACTTTTAGGCGATCCCTGAAAACTTTCCTCTTCAGAGAAGCCTATCCTGCCTCCATCGAACAACTGCACTATTTTCTCCATTAGCTCATCCCCCCACAGCTATTACCCTTTTGTATAACTTGACCCTCCCTCCTAGATTGTAAGCTCTAACGAGCAAGGCCCTCTGATTCCTCCTGTATTGAATTGTATTGTACTTGTATTGTCCTCCCTAATGTTGTAAAGCGCTGCCTAAACTGTTGGCGCTATATAAATCCTGTATAATAATAATAAAGTGTCCACAGGTGCTTTAATAAGTACCCCTGAATACTAAAGCAGCGCTACCGTCATTGCTTATTATGACTGGCTTTCATATGATGATAACACAAGAGAAAGATGAATGACAGATGGTGATAAAAGTCCAGAGAGACACGGGTGGTGATCCTAATATGGTATTAAAGATGTGCACCTCACACCAAAATCCTCAAGCCATGCGTCAAACTCCCCTTAGGGGTTCTCACTCACCAGAAAGTAGAACACATCAAGCCTTGATATGTTTAAAATGACTGTCATCCATCTCATGGCAGGTGTCAGAGCTGTACAGGATCTCCCATAGGAAGCTCCAAATAGCATAATTCCGTTTTTTATCCTTTATTAATCTCAAATGACAGGCTCCAAAAAAATCTGACAGTAAAATGGTTTCTTATGTCATCAACACTAAAAATCATTATTCACAGTGCAGGATAAGCTCGAGACTCTCAAAGATAAGAAAGACAGCATCCACTGCTTACTTCCGGTCGTCTCTTCCTGGCCGTGGAACGCAAACGTCACTTCCGGACGTGTTTCGACATCACGACTATATCAGCAAACTGCAGTGTGAAATTAACCATCCAAGTACCAAACCCATCTAAAGGGATGCACACAGGCGGCCATCACTACTTAACTCGGAGGCAAATACACACTCTGCATAGTCTTCACATGACTTATATATCTGGATACAGCGTGGGACATATCTATACTTAGGCTTATTAAACGTACACCTTAGGCTGATATATTTCTCAGTTAAAAAATATACATACACAATACATCTCTCTTATAGTAAAATTCATAAATGGACATATGGTTTTGTTTCTAGTACATTTAGGGCCGTTACAACAGTACTATCACCCCTATACTTAAAATACACATAATTCCAAAATTCATAAATGCTATAATGTGCTCAACACTGAAATGAACAATGGTTTAAATTGAATATATATATATATATATATATATATATATATATATATATATATATATATATATATAAGAAAAAAGTTCAGGACAAACCTGAATCAGAGACACGACGACGACTTTACAGGATTCCACATTAAAAATTCTAACAATTTTAAATATAATCAATAGTGTGCAAAAATAAAATAAAACAAGACGGCTTCAATAGTCGCTAATGAAGCAGTTTATAACCAACTCCACATTTAACCCTTAAGGGGTGAGAGTGTCAATTAAAAAAATCCAGTGGGTTTCATGTTTGGAGAGTTCCCTAACCATATTGGAACCTTTCCACACTGGTTTCACATGATCTACACCCCAGAATTTCAGACCTAAGGGGTCCTGATTATGATGGAGTTTAAAATGCAGCCACACATTAATGTCCTTAAACCCCAGTTTTATGTTCTGTATGTGTTCTCCAATACGAACCCTCAACAGCCTTTTGGTGCGGCCCACATACATCAACCTACAAAGGCACTCCAAAACATACGCTACATGTGTTATGTTGCATGTGATGAGTTCTTTGATTACAAACTCTTTATTATTCAAAGTTGATGTCAATTTATCTAGGCCTCTCATAGGTGCTTCCACCTCTCTGCTTGCCTTACATTTCCAGCATGCGAAGAAGCCATCCCTGTCCCAAAATGAGGAAGGCCTGATAGGGGGATCTAGAACCTTTTTTACTACCCTGTAACCCACACTAGGGGCCTTCCAATAAATGAATTTGGGTATCGAGGGTAGTACTGTTTTAAGGGTTTTGTCTCAGGAAAGAATAAGCCAATGGGCATTGAAGATGCCTTCCATACCCTTATATTTTTTATACGTATCTACATCTGACAGCATATCTGTTAGTTGGTTATTGTAGAACTGACAGCATTTTTGCTAGTTTATCCTGTCTAAAGAGTTCTACAATAACCAGCTAGCAGAAATGCTGTCAGATGTAGATACGTATAAAAAATTGGATAACGACCCCACCTCAGAATACAATAAAGAATTGGAAGCCTTGGTGGAACATGGTTATCAATCACATGTAATGACAAGGAAAGAGAAAAAATACCTTGTCCCTAGCAGTACCCGCACTCCTACTATCTATACCCTCCCCAAAATACACAAGGACCCCCAAAATCCCTGCGCTAGGCTCATCGTAAATGGTATTGGGTTGGTTACATCAAGGATGGGCAAATATTTAGACCAATTCCTCCAAAAAAGTGTTATAGTAATCAAAGCTTACCTCAAGGATACAAAAAATCTTTTTCAACTGCTTCAAGAGGTCAAATTAACTGAGAAAGGTGATTTTTTTTTTAGTTACCTCTGACGTGTAGTCACTGTACATAGTCATACAGCATGACAACGCATTATTGGTCCTTAATTGGGCACTGAACCAAAGAGAGGATTTGTCCCAATGTCAGAAAATTTTCCTACGAGATGCCCTTGAATTCTACGTCTCTCCAATAATTATTTTTGGTTCAATAACCATTTTTTTTCCCAAGAGAAAGGTGTAGCTATGGCCGTGAAATTTGCACCCAGTATAGCAAACTTATATATATATGTTTTTGGAAAGAAGAGAGATGAGCTACTGTTCTATAGGCAATACATTGATGATTTAATGTTCATATGGGCAGGACCAGAATCATCTTTAACTGACTATCTTGAATTTTTGAACAGTAATAGGAATAACATAAAATTAACCAGTCAGTGGAGTAAGGACCAAATAAACTTCTTAGATGTTAATATATATAGAGTTAAAGACAAAGTAGAAACCAAGGTTTACTTTAAACCAACAGATCGCAACAGTTTACTGCCCCTCCAAAGTGGACATCACCCTTTAGGCTCCATGCACACTGGAGCTCATAAACGGCCGTTCTGAATGTCGAATTGCTGGCAGGAAAACGCTGCTTTAAAAACACAATTTTATCAGCATTTTGCATTGCCGTCAATGCACATTTAGCGGCGCTTCACCAAAAAAAACGGTCTGGGGCTCCCCCCAAAATCCATACCAAACCCTTATCCGAGCACGCAGCCCGGCCAGTCAGGAAAGGGGATGGGGACGAGCGAGCGCCCCCCCTCCTTAACCATACCAGGCCGCATGCCCTCAACATGGGAGTAGGTGCTTCGGGACGGGGGGGCGCTGCGCCCCCCCAATTCAAAGCACCTTGTCCCCATGTTGATGAGTACAAGGGCCTCTTCCTGACAACCCTGGCCGTTGGTTGTCGGGGTCTGCGGGGGGTGGGCTTATCGGAATCCGGGAGCCCCCTTTAATAAGGGGGCCCCCAGATCCCGGCCCCCCACTCTATGAGTATGGGGTACATCATACCTCTACCCATTCACCTGGGAAAAGTGTCAAAAATAAAACACACTACACAGGTTTTTAAAGTAGTTTATTAGTCAGCTCCAGGGGTCTTCTTCTGACTTCGGGGTCTCTTCCTTCTTCTCCACGCTCTCCGGCCTCTTCTCCCAGTCTCTGGTGTCTTCTCCCGCTCTCCGGTTCTTCTGCCGGGCTCCTCCGCTATATTCTGTTCTTTTGCCGCTCTTTTGCTAGCGGTGGCTGGGTGCGCATTGCACAACAACTTATATAGGCATGGGGCGTGGTCACCGGGTGATGTCATCCGGTGACCCCCTTATGATGTCACCGTCCCATCATGCCCTGGGTGGTGACATCATAAGGGGACGGGGTCACTGGATGACATCATGGATTTTGGGGGGACCCCCACGCCGTTTTTTCTGGGAAGGGGGTTCCCCTTAAAATCCATGCCAGACCGAAGGGCTTGGTGTCCGAGAGGGGAACCCCACGGCAAAAATTATTAATAAAAATGCTATAAAACTATCCCCTATTTTGTAAACGCTATAACTTTAGCGCAAACCAAACAATAAACGCTTATTGCGATTTTTTTTTTACCAAAAATATGTAGAAGAATATGCATCGGCCTAAACTGAGGAAAAAAAATGTTTTTTTAATTAATTTTGGGGATATTTATTATAGCAAAAAGTAAAAAAATAATGCATTTTTTTCAAAATTGTCACTATTTTTTTGTTTACAGCGCAAAAAATAAAAACTACAGAGGTGATCAAATACCACCAAAAGAAAGCTCTATTTGTGGGAAAAAAAGGACGTCAATTTTGTTTGGGAACCACATCGCACAACCACGCAATTGTCAGTTAAAGCGACACAGTGCCGAATCGCAAAAAGTGCTCTGGTCAGGAAGGGGGTAAATTCTTCCGGGGCTGAAGCGGTTAATTGGCACTCTCAACCCTAAAGGGTTAAATGTGGAGTTGGATATAAACTGCTTCATTATTGACTATTGAAGCCTTCTTTATTTTATGTTTGCACACTATTAATTAACCACTTCAATACAAAGCACTTATACACCTTCCTGCCCAGACCAATTTTCAGCTTTCAGCGCTGTCGCACTTTGAATGATAATTGTGCAGTCATACAACACTGTACCCAAACTAAATTTTTATCATTTTGTTCCCACAATTAGAGCTTTCTATTGGTGGTATTTAATCACCTCAGGGATTTTTATTTTCTGCTAAACAAATAAAAAAAAGACCGAAAATTTTGAAAAAAAAAAAGTTTATTTTTGTTTCTGTTACAAAACTTTGCAAATAAGTAAGTTTTCTCCTTCACTGATGGGCACTGATGGGGCTGCACTGACGGGCACTGATAAGGCGGCACGTATGGGCACCGATGAGGTGGCACCAATGAGGTGGCACTGATGAGGTGGCACTGATGGGCACTGATGATGGGCACTAATATGTGGCACTGATAGGGGAACTGATAGGCGTCACTGATGGGCACTGATAGGTGGCACTGATATGCAGCACTGATGGGTACACATAGGTGGCACTGATGGGCACTAAAAGGCGGCATGGATGGGCACTGAAAGGCGGCACAGATAGGCACTGATGGGTGGCACGGATAGGCACTGATGGGTGGCACGGATAGGCACTGATAGGTGGCATGGATGGGCACTGATAGGTGGCATGGATGAGCATAGATGGGCACTGATAGCTGGCATTGATGTACACTAATAGATGGTACTGATGGATGCCAATCAGTGCCAAACAATAATGCCTGCCAATCAGTGATGCCCATTGTGGACACTGATTGGTATCCATTGTGGGCACTGATTGGCATCCATTGTGGACACTGGTTGGCATCCCTGGTGGTCTAGGGTGGCATACCTGGTGGTGACATCCCTGGTGGTCCTGGTGGCATCCCTGGTGGTCCAGCTTGGGCATCCTCGGGGGGGCTGTGCTGATAATCAATCAGCACAGACCCCCTGTCAAAGGAGCAGCCGATCGGCTCTCCTCTACTGGCGTCTGTCAGACGCGAGTGAGGAAAAGCCGATCAGCGGCTCTTCCTGTTTACACTGTGATCAGCCGTGATTGGACAAGGCTGATCATGTGGTAAAGAGTCTCTGTCAGAGACTCTTTACCTAGATCAGTGTTGCGGTGTGTCAGACCGACACACCAAATCAATGATCAGTGCGCTGCGCGCCCCCGGGGGCGCTAGCAGTCAGAGGCGTACCTAGGGTCTCCAGCGCCCTAGGAGAGAATCTGTATTGGCGCCCCCCCGGCCACCCCCCTCATTAAAGAGTTAGAATTTCAGTTGTTTGTTTTTTTACATCAATTTCCTTTCATTTTAATTGTCTGCATATCCATTAAAGATAATGTTTAGGCTATACAGTCCCTTTTCAATTGTGCAGGGTTCAGAGGTTGCTACATACAGAGTGCAGGGTTCAGAGGCTGCTATGTACAGAGTGCAGGGTTCAGAGGGTGCTACATACAGAGTGCAGGTGTCAGGGGGTGTTACGTACAGAGTGCAGGTTTCAGAGGGTGCTATGTACAGAGTGCAGGGTTCAGAGGTTGCTATGTACAGAGTGCAGGGTTCAGAGGGTGCTACGTACAGAGTGCAGGTTTCAGAGGGTGCTACGTTCAGAGCGCAGGGTTCAGAGGGTGCTACATACAGAGTGCAGGGTTCAGAGGATGCTACGTATGGAGTGCAGGATTCAGAGGGTGCTATGTACAGAGTGCAGGTGTCAGGGGGTGTTACGTACAGAGTGCAGGTTTCAGAGGGTGCTATGTACAGAGTGCAGGGTTCAGAGGTTGCTATGTACAGAGTGCAGGGTTCAGAGGGTGCTACGTACAGAGTGCAGGTTTCAGAGGGTGCTACGTTCAGAGCGCAGGGTTCAGAGGGTGCTACATACAGAGTGCAGGGTTCAGAGGATGCTACGTATGGAGTGCAGGATTCAGAGGGTGCTATGTACAGAGTGCAGGGTTCAGAGGGTGCTACGCACAGAGTGCAGGGTTCAGAGGGTGCTACGTATAGAGTGCAGGGTTCAGAGGGTGCTACGTACTGAGTTCAGGGTTCAGAGGGTGCTACGTACTGAGTGCAGGGTTCAGAGGGTGCTATGTACTCAGTGCAGGGTTCAGAGGGTGCTACGTACTGAGTGCAGGGTTCAGAGGGTGCTATGTACAGACTGCAGGGTTCATGTAGAGTGCAGAGTTCAGGAGTCCCATTTTTCAGCTGAAATAAAGCCCTGAGTAGTATACAGTACAAACACTGTCTGCAGCCATGAATAATACAGTCACAGCACCTGTGATCATCATTATCATGCTGATGATTACACTGTACAGCCTGTGTCTTACTGTAGTGCATACAGGCTGTACAGTGTAATCATCAGCATGATAATGATGATCACAGGTGCTGTGGCTGTATTATTCATGGCTGCAGACAGGGTTTGCACTGTATACTTGTACTACTCCCTAAAGGACTGTACCTGGCTGCAGAACAGTTGGAATACATAAAAAGTAAGCCTGGGTGGAAAGGCAGATTTATGTGAGTGGAGAGCAAAAACAGGAGAAAGTGAAGTGGAAAGGGGAGGGGTGATGAGGATCGTGGGAGTGTGTTATTACTTCATGGTCTCTTCAGGAAGATGTAGACATTTAGTAGGGGGGGAGTGCAGCTGGGGGTGAAAGGTGCCCATGAATCAGGAGAACTTCTCAGG
Source organism: Aquarana catesbeiana (assembly GCF_042186555.1). Taxonomy (NCBI): domain Eukaryota; kingdom Metazoa; phylum Chordata; class Amphibia; order Anura; family Ranidae; genus Aquarana; species Aquarana catesbeiana. The sequence goes on along the minus strand of NC_133324.1, from coordinate 149,804,211 downwards.
AGGAAGGGCTGAGTGACGGAAGGAGAGGGTGTTGATGGGAGTGGAGAGAGCTCAGTGAAGGAGGAGAGCAACATTGCAGTGCAGTCAGTAGCAGATCACTCACCTCAGATCACTGTAGGACATTCACTCATTGCATGCTACTCTTGTTCAGGCTTCTTCCCACATGGGCGCTGCTTCACCCTGAACCCACTAACACAGAAAGCCCGCGGGACGAATTTGAAGGGAAGAACAATGCTCTTTGTGTACCCATTGGCCAAGGAAGCAGCTGCACCGCCCCCTGCTGCCTCCTCAGCCAATGGGTAGCTGAAGCTCATGGTAAATGCCTCCCTTCTTCCCTCCTGACATCATATGGACCTCCCAAGTACGGAACTATTGTTCTATGCAGGCAGGCTGGGAACAAATGTATTTTGATTAGGGGTGGTTCCGTGCACTGTGTATGTCAGAGGCAGAGGGGAGAGATGTGGCTGCCATGCAAGTGTAGCTCTCAGCGTGCGGGAACCATGGCAACCTACACACGCCCGCTGCCATTCTGGGATTCAGCCCTGATTCGCGGGATTCCGGGAGTGGAACTAATTTGTATGGATGAGCAGTAGAACACTGCCAATTTGCGCTCCCCCTCGCCTGCGCCCCTGGCGGCCGCCGGTCCCACCAACCTGTTGGTACGCACTGCGCGCAGCAGCTTGATATCCTGGTGACGTGATATCAGGATATCAAAACCACTTTGCTGCCGTCATTTTGCTATATGGCGGTCGGCAAGTGGTTAAATATTTAAAATAGTTAGAATTTTTCATGTGCAATCTTGTAAAGTCGTGTGTCCCTGATTCAGGGTTATCCTGGACTTTTTCCTCATCTATATAGATTTTATATGTATTTTGGAGTTATTATATATTTTTATATGTAATATCATGTATATTTTTTTATATTTTGTATATATATATATATATACTGTATATTCAATTTAAACCATTGTTCATTTCAGTGTTGAGCACATTATAGCATTTATGAATTTTGGAATTAGGTGTATTTTAAGTATAATGCCCCGTACACACGGTCGGATTTTCCGATGGAAAATGTCCGATCGGAGCGTGTTGTCGGAAATTCCGACCGTGTGTGGGCTCCATTGGACATTTTCCATCGGATTTTCCGACACACAAAGTTGGAGAGCAGGAGATAAAATTTTCCGACAACAAAATCCGATCACGTCAATTCCGACCGTGTGTGGCCTGTTCCGACACACAAAGTGCCACGCATGCTCAGAAGAAATTCCAAGACGGAACAGCTCGTTCTGGTAAACTTAGCGTTCGCAATGGATACAGTACTTTCGTCACGCTGCAATGTTCAAAATGGTTTAATACAGCGCACTCTCTTCTTCTTTATAATGTGACAAGAATTAAGTAGTTTTGCTGCTCATATTCACACACACTTCTCACAAAGTTTTATTTTTGTTTTTTTATTGGGATTCCCTGAATATATTGTTATTAGTTGTCACATCTGACAGAATTTTTTTTTTTATTTAATTTTTTTTGGGGATTTTAAGCCTTTTATTTTTTTTAATGTTTGAATTTTTTCAAAGGCTGATCTTTGTTCAATGTTATTTTTATTTTTACTCCAGAATATTTTTGTGTGTGTTTTGTGTGTCAAGTTACCCCAACACCATTGATATCTTTTATTATTTAATCTCAAGGAGATTGTTTGGTGTTGGTGTCCCTTGTTCATTTCACATTGTATATTTGAAATGTATCTGAATCCTCACAAACCAACTGTCATTTTTGAAGTAAAACACATAGAGTATAATTCAAAACAAAAATCCTTTATTAAGGGCTCAGAACCAAACAAAGAGGAAGGCAACACTGGATCAACAGGAGAAATTAGCGAAGCCTGGGACCCCCACGGCAGACATCAATTCTTGAACATCAAAATTGGTGGCCTGAGGAGTCCATATGTAAGGGAGGGCAGTCTGGTCCAGAATTCGCAGAGATCCGGATAGCAGCAGATGACATGTGTGTCCCCAGGCTGTGGTACCACAAGAGGCTGCATTTTTTGGCCGACCAGACTGGATCCAGGGTCCTCACTTTTTGGTCTTCCTTTCACGCTTCATTCCGGGCTGTGGCTGTGCAGTTGGAGATGTGGCAGGAGGAGGAGTAATACCTGGAGGAGGACTGTGAGGACCTGGAGGAGAGGGAGGAGGAGGAGGAGGACCTGCAGGTGGAGGAGGAGGACCATCGCAAAGGTGTGTCTGAGCTGTCATTTGGCCCCTCATACCTTTGTTAAGAGCCTCCAATATGAGCGCCTCACACAAGACTTGTTGGCCCTCCTCCATCCTCTGCATTTTATATGCAATGACAGCAGCAATGTCCTCCTCCATGGTCTGTCCTCCGGTAGCCTCCTCTAGGGCACTCCTCCTACTGCCACTTTCTCTTTTCAGGGGGGTGGAGGGACCTGCAGATCAGCCAGCCGGCTCGGCCCGGCCACCTCCTGGCTGAGACTTCCCTGTGTTTGAAAAAGGGACATGGTTGTAATGTTTTGCTTCATCAATCACAATCCTAAATTAGTGCTCTAAACTAACATCTAGTTAACATCATTGATTGGACAAGCAGAAATATTTAGAGGAATGCTATACCTGGCTCAATCTGGGCTCCTCCACATGTTGCCTGGAAGGCCCAGGTTGGGCATCAGAAGCCTCAGCCGGGGGGGAAGGAAGCGTGGAAGGAAGACTGGAGAGGGATGGCCTGGGTTCAGTCTGGCCTGCCAGAAAATGCAGCCTGTCGTAGTACAACATCCTGGGGACATAGATGTCATCTGCTGCTCCGGATCTCTGTGAATCCAGGACTTTCTTGCGCTCCCTTAGATATGTGCTCCTCAGGCCACCAATTAAGATCTTTAAATAGGTGATGTCTGCCGTGGGGATCACCTGCTTCACAATTTCACACAATTGCTCCAGTGCTGCCTTCCTCTTTGCTTGGTTCTTGTAATGGGGGTGTTTAATCTCCCACAGACATGGCAGCTCCCTTAAGATATCTATGAATACTGACATGAAGTCATTGTCTTTCAGTAGCATATCCATGTTCACTGCAAGACACAACACAAGACAAAGCCTAATGTCAGACAAAACTCTCCTAATCTTGTTACAATATAGGCTTCAATGTAGAAGCAGTATAGGCACAAGTTTGTCTCTTACCTTCGTTCTTATGATCGGCGCGTCCAATGCTCCTTCCTCCGCTCACAGATCGTACGTAATACGCATGCGTGTTACGCTTTATACACACTGCGCATGTGCGTAACTCTGCCCGCCCCTGACGTTCTTTCTAGTCTATTCCCCGCCCCTTTTCGTTCGGCGCAGTGGGTGAAGAGCACATGGCGGAGTTAGAGCAGGTGCGTGCTAATTGCAGGAACGAGGAGGAGGAAAGCCCGGATCCGGACACGTCACGATCCAGAAGGAGACGTTTTAAGGCCACAAATATGTCCTTTGGGGAGATGTTGGAGATGGTCGACATCATGAAGAAGTCCGACTATGACGTAAAGTATGGGCCTTACCCCAACCCCAACATCAGAAAGGCAAAGATCATGGCGAAAGTGGTCAAAAGCCTTCACAAGAATTTCGGGGTACAACGATCGAAAGATCAGCTCAGGAAGCGGTGGTCGGACCTGAAGTTAAGAGAGCCAGAGCAGTACCGAAAGATCCAGAGAGTGCTGCAAAAAAGTAAGTAGTTGTGCTGTGTTCCTATTCTTTCTGTCTTTATTGCGTTCGTGCTGCTCCATATGCTTTTCTTAATTGTACAGTTTAAAAGGACAACTTTAATGTTCATGGGCCCATTATTCGTTCGTATCAAACATTTTTCTTTCGGCCTCTAAAACACCATTGTTTAGGCCATATGCATTTTCCCACATTTTTTTGGGCCTACTTGGATGCCAAATAGTTGTTTGTGTAGATGGGTTTGTTACTAGAATGAAATGCCAACTAGATTCTGTGTAAGGAGAGGACACTCAGCAGCTGTTTTCACATCTGGACACTGGAGCACTAGTGTGGGACACAAGAACACCATTTTTATTAGGGGGCCACACAGGTGCTCCAGTGTATACTATAGGGGGGTCTTCATCTGTGAAGCTTGTACTAAACAGGTAAAGTATTGCAGCTTGACAAAGGCCAATAAAAAAAATACATCTTGGAACTCGGCTAAAATAGACAATTGTACCCCACTTCCAAGCAATGTTTCCTATTTCTAGTTCTGCCATCAAATATCTGTGTGCTAATTATACCATTTTTGTTTTACATAGGGGAGAAAAGACTCAGAGGACACCCCTCATCCGAGGAGACCATAGACCCTCCACCTCTGGAAGAAGGGGAACTAACACCAACACAAGAAGTGCAGGAGGAAGAAGAAGATGTGGTGGAGATTGGCACCACAAGAGGTGAGTGTCTGCGACCACAGGCTCAGGTAAAAGAGATGGATGGTGGCAGATTTTTGAGACCTGTTTTTGTTTTCTTTCTCTCTTTTTGGGTGATCGTGATGTTGTGGATCCAGAACGTTTCACATCAGAAAGTGCCCAGATCCTGATCGGGGAGATCATGGGGTGTAATGTCGAACTGCAAAACATACAGCAAAAAATCAATGAAGTTATTAAACAAAATAATAACATCATTGATGTTTTGGGGCGAATTTAAAACCCCACAAAATCACTTTTTGGATTGTGGTCCAATCTTTTAAGTTTTTTTGCAATGTTTTGAAAAGCCAAATTTGGAGGATGCACACAGTGTGCCAACATGTGCTATCTGCCATCACGGGAGATCAATGGACGCGTTTTGGGGGTGCAACCCCTTCCTCAATTATAAAGTAGCATTGAGGAAGGGCTTGCTCCCCCAAAACACGTCCCTTGATCCCCCCTGATGGCAGATAGCACATGTTGACATTCGTAAATTGGTGTGCATCTTCCAAATTTGGCTTTTCCAGGGGTGATTTCCCCCCATCTGAACGCTATATCAAACCCAGTTCCTAAATACTGATGTCTGATATAGCCTTCAGGTTTTACCTAATGTGAACTTTGTAAGTTCAAGTTTTTTGGCTTTCTTGTTGGTTTTACACAGGCCTGTTTTATCTGAAATGGACATTTCGATTTTTGATAATGCTACTGCAAAAATTGTTATACAACAAACATGTTGGTTTGTTTTAAAAACCTTTGGTAAATGCACATGTGATTGTGCAGGTATAAAAAAGTTGCTTACTCAAGAATGTGTGGATTATTGTCTCAACACTACAATACAACACTTTTGGGGTGATGTAATTGCTGTTTTCTGCAAAAATGGGTGTTATTTCCTAAGGGCAAATCCTCTTTGCACTACAAGTGCAGTTTCAGTGCAGTTGCAAGGGCACTTGTAGTGAAATGTGTTTTTGCATTTAGGAAATAACAGCCAACAGTGCTTTGTTTAAGGTTACACAATCACGACATTTTCTGGACGCAACACATTTCTGTCAGGGTCAGCTAAAACAAACACAAGCAGTAAATGTGAACCAAGAATTTCTTTTTTTTTTATTATAAAAAGGCTTCACAGATTTTCTGGCATATTGATAGCCCCCCTACCCGCAAAGAACTCCAGGTAGTGTAACCGGATATCACGGGCACTCAGGGAGGGCAAGCCAGGACGGCCACTTTCAAGCGCCGTCAGTGTGGTTTGATGTAGGATTCCAGGCTCAGGCCCAACTGAGCCAGCATAGTTGGCCGAATGTTTCCTTAAAAAGTTATGTAGAACACAGCACGCCAGTATAATATGGTTCAGTTTATACTCCGCCATATGGATGGGTGTCAGAAATAGTCGGAACCGGCTGGCCAGGATTCCAAATGTGTTCTCCACCACTCTTCGGGCTCTGGCCGGTCAGCCGGTAATTAAAAACCCTCTGTTCCAGGGTGAGGGTCCTCATTGGGAATGGCCGCATCAGGTGGTCCCCCAGCTCAAACGCTTCATCAGCAACGAACACAAATGGGAGTCCTTCAACATTGTCCTCTGGAGCTGGCAAGTCCAAGCTACCATTCTGGAGACGCCTGTAAAACTCCGTCTGGGCGATGACTCCACCATCGGACATCTGGCCATTCTTCCCCACGTCCACATACAGGAAGTCGTAATTAGCCGACACCACCTCCAACATCACTATACTATTGAACCCCTTGTAATTATAATAGTACGACCCCGAGTTAGGTGGTGGGACGATGTGGACGTGTTTCCCATCAATTGCCCCTCCGCAGTTAGGAAAGTCCCACCGCTGGGCAAAGTGGGAGGCCACAGTCTGCCATTCCTGTGGCGTGGAAGGAAACTGTTGAGGAAAAAACAATAAACATTACTATTTTTTCACAGAAACATGGCAAGCAGATTAGGCACAAACATTATGTGGCAACCTCCAGATAGCATTTAGTAAGGGGAATGTAACAAGGCCAAAGTATAAGGTACACCTATCATATTCCCCCTCCCCCCCTCTCATGGGCCATTTATAACATTATAGGGGGGGGAATCTTGGACAGGTAACCCTCTTCACTTCATTGAGAGCTGAATGCCTAAATAATGGGTATTACTTGGAACAGCCCCTCCTTAGTTACGCTATTGGCAGACCACTGGACAGGTAAGAAGTGTCATAATACAAAGATATAAATACACATTGTACACATTTGAGGACATTTGGACATTCTGCTATTACCTATCAAGATAATAATAGGATACAAAAACTTGAAACAGTACCATTGGAAAGTATACAGGCAGGCCCTTGCACTACATGCTTTGGGCAATTCATCCATAAATCTGACCAGTAAAGAGGTGGGTATAGTGTGTATGGGTTTGGCAAAGTCAGCAGATAGATGATTGAGGATAGATAGAGAATTGGGATCAGCTGACTTAGCAGTTGGGGGAGGGGGGGTTACAAAAAATTATTTGGGGACACCAAAAAAAAAAGCCTCTGGCACTCTGCCTGAATTTAAATCAAAAATAACATTTCCAAATGTTGATAAAATACATTGTTAAGTGACTACATGAGGTGAATATAGGCCAGGAAAGACCATGCTGGGGAGGTTATTGAAGGGCAAATATGTATGAAGGACCTAAAATAATAATTACATAAAAATCCAGCATGCATGAGGACAAAGGGGACATTCACAGCATATTCCAATCATGGTAATTAGGGAATGAGTAAAGAAATACAATATATTAGCAAACATTCAATACAATAAAATGTGACATTAAAGGATAAAAATCTTACCTTCATATACTCCTTCTGCAGGACCTGGATGATGGCAGAACAGGTCTCTGGGATAATGATACCCAGAGCCTGGGGGGAGATGCCTGTCGAGAACTTCAAGTCCTGCAGGCTTCTCCCTGTCACCAAATACCGCAGGGTAGCGACCAACCTCTGCTCCAGAGTGATGGCTTGCCTCATGCAGGTATCCTGCCTGCTGATATAGGGGGTCAGCGAAGCCAACAAACGGGGAAACACGGGGTCCGTCATCCTGAGAAAGTTCCTGAAATCATCAGGATTATTCTCACGGAGCAAAGGCATATGAGAGAACTGGTCACGCTGAAGCAACCAATTCTTGGTCCATGAACTCCTCCCAACCCTGTTCATGGACTGGACTTGTGTCAAGGTCAGGACCCCAACACCAAGCCCCCGCACAGCACGAACTCTACGAGGAGTACGCATACGAAACATGGCTAAAAAATGGTCGGCTGCTCAGAACGAAGTAACAGAACGCACTGAAGAACAGCAAGGCCTGTGAAGAGCGACCTGAAAAACAGCAACGAGCGGGCAAGATCGCACAGAAAACTCCGATACGAACTGACTGCACGCACTGAAGAGCAGATACAAACCCACAAGCACAAACTGAATGGCATAAAACGATCTGAAAGCCACGAGTCTGAAAAAGCGTGAATCGTCTCTCACCAAACTTTTACTAACACGAGATTAGCAAAAGGAGCCCAAAGGGTGCCGCGCTTGGTTCTGAACCGGCCTTTTCTAGTCTCGTCGTACGTGGTGTACATGACCGCGTGGTTCAGAAACTCCGACAACTTTGTGCGACCGTGTGTAGACAAAAAAAGTTTGAGCCAACATCCGTCGGAAAAAAACCTAGGATTTTGTTGTCGGAATGTCCGAACAAAGTCCGACCGTGTGTACGCCCTATAATGGTAATAGTACTGTTGTAACGGTCCTAAATGCACTAGAAACAAAACCATATGTTAATTTATGAATTTTATTATAAGAGAGATGTATTGTGTATGTATATTTTTTAACTGAGAAACATATCAGCCTAAGGTGTACGTTTATTAAACTGAGAAGTTTTTTCTCAGTTCAGTTCTTGGCAGTTCTCAGAGGAAAATGATCTCCTCTGCAGTCAGTTTATGAAACTGAGAACTTCAGTTCTCAGAGGGAGAACAGAGGAGAAGTGTTTCCTCCGAAAACGGCTGAGATCAGTTTAAAAGTGGGTGGGCTGCCTGTAATCTTGTGAGATATTGTGAGAGTACGGTGCAGCTGAGTTCAAAAAGTGAAACTAAAGTTTAAAAGAACAGAACATTTCAGACATGTGATAACTAAGTATATATATATATATATATATATATATATATATATATATATATACCTGTATATATATATTCATGTGTGTGTTTATATATATACCGTATATACTCGAGTATAAGTCAAATTTTTCAGCCCATTTTTTGGGCTAGAAAAAGCCACCTAAACTTATACTCGAGTCAGTGAACAAAAAATGCAAGAAATGGAGGAGAAAAGGGGCAGTGCCATGCCGCTGGGTGACGCTCATGTGTTTCTCCTCCCCTAATGCTGTCAGATCACCGTGCATTATGTTTAATCACCGCCGCATAACGATGTCCCCTGTGTTACCCCTCCCTCCCATGCTGTATCAGATTGCCAGCGATGTCCCGCCTCCTCTTGTGACAGACGGCACAGTGTTCCAATGCTAGGAATCACTGTGCCGTATGTGATAGGAGGCGGGACATCACCACCGCGGCTGCACGATGATCTGACAACAGCGGGATCTCACATGCGGTAAGTGAACTGCTCCACTACAATAAATGTATGACATATGCAGAAATATACATGTGCAGAAACCAAATACCGGTATATGTTATACCAGATAATGTGTGTATTGGGACCAGAGCTATGGTTGGTACAGGTTCCTACCTGTATAAACCATAGCTCTGGTCCCAATACACACATTATCAACAGGAGTATTATGGCCACACAGAATTTTTTACCCCAATTGTTATTTTATCTTTTACCTATTACCTATTATTTTTTTCCCCAAGTGTTATCTTTCTTTCAAAGTGGTACCGGTATTTAGGGTAGATGGTTGAGACAAACTGTTTGACATTTACAATGGCTACCGTATATATACGGTTATGGGCACTAGCAGGCTATATACCAGTATAATGGACACTGGCAGGCTATATACCGGTATAATGGACACTGGCAGGCTGTATATAATGGACACTGGCAGGCTGTATATAATGGACACTGGCAGGCTGTATATAATGGACACTGGCAGGCCATATATAATGGACACTGGCAGGCTGTATATAATGGACACTGGCAGGCCGTATATAATGGGCACTGGCAGGCTGTATATAATGGACACTGGCAGGCTGTATATAATGGGCACTGGCAGGCTATATACCGGTATAATGGACACTGGCAGGCTGTATAAAAAGGACACTGGAAGGCCGTATATAACGGACACTGGCAGGCTGTATATAATGAACACTGGCAGGCCATATATAATGGACACTGGCAGGCTGTATATAATGGACACTGGCAGGCTGTATATAATGGGCACTGGTAGGCTATATACCGGTATAATGGACACTGGCAGGCTGTATATAATGGACACTGGAAGGCCATATATAATGGACACTGGCAGGCTGTATATAATGGACACTGGCAGGCTGTATATAATGGACACTGGCAGGCTGTATATAATGGGCACTGGCAGGCTATATACCGGTATAATGGACACTGGCAGGCTGTATATAATGGACACTGGCAGGCTGTACATAAGGGACACTGGAAGGCTGTATATAATGGACACTGGCAGGCTGTATATAATGGATACTGGCAAACTGTATATAATGGACACTGGCAGGCTGTATATAATGGACACTGGCAGGCTGCATTTCATGGGCACTGGTAGATTGTATATTATGAGCCCTAACACAGGCTGCTCTATGCAAACAGTCATGTCATCACATTCTGTAATATCATCAGCCTGCATTAGGCCTCAAACTATACAAGTCTTTTTTTTCCCGTTAGAAATGGATCCCAATACTTCTAACGGTAATCCTGGACCAAAAGAAAAATGCAGGTCATATGAAGCTGGTTTCAAACTTAAGGTTGTGTCAAGAGCAGAAGAAAGCAATAACAGTATTGCAAGTAAGGGAATTTTGTGTTGGTGAAAAACAAGTGAGGGACTGGCAAAAAATGAAAGCTGACTTCTAAAAGATTCCAAAGGATAAAAAAGCTCGACGTGGTTTAACAACTTCATATGGGGCTCTAGAGACTGAATTGCATAACTGGGTTATGGAGTGTCGTCAAAATGGTTACTGCGTAACACGCATGGGAATTCGCTTACGTGCCCTTCAAAAGGCCAAAGATGACAAATTAAAAGCACCAGGCATTGAAAATTTTGTTGCGTCAGCAGGATGGTGTACCCGCTTCATGAATAGGTTTGGCCTATGTTTGCGGCAAAGAACAAAGATTTCACAGAAGTTGCCAAAAGACCTTGATGAAAAAGTGATGTCATTCCATTCATTCATCATAAAACAAAGAAGGATCCTATGACCTGGGAGATATTGGAAATATGGATGAAACACCTATGAGCTTTGATCTTCCAAGCAACAGAACTGTGTCAAGTTTGGGAGCCAAAACCACAGGAAATGAAAAAAAAACATTTCACAGTCGTTCTGTCATGTTTGGCTAATGGAACTAAGCTGTGGCCTGTCATTATTTTTAAAAGAAAGACCTTGCCTAAAAAGGTCAAATTCCCACCACGAATTACAGTGCGTGCACATATTAAAGGCTGGATGGATGAAGACGGAACAAAAAAATGACTGGAAGAAATTTGGAACGGACGACCAGGAGCAGCCTTAAAGAAAAAAACATCATTGCTAGTTTGGTATATGTTCAGAGCCCACACATCTGATGACATAAAAAAATTGGCAAAATCTTCTCAAGTTACTTTGGTCGTTATTCCAGGTGGGCTTACATCTGTATTGCAGCCGCTAGATGTGTGTTTAAATAAACCTTTCAAAGACCGTGTGCGAAAGATGTGGCATGAATGGATGTCATCTGGTCAAGCCCAACTGACAAAGGGTGGAAATCTGATGAAGCCCGACATAGAATTGATAACAACGTGGGTTCGTGATGCATGGGAAGAGATTCCGGAGGACATGGTGCAACGCGCCTTCAAGAAATGTGGCATTAGTAATGCTATGGATGGCAGTAAAGACAGCGCTTTGTTTGAGAATGACAGCAGTGACCTGAGGATCATGGCTGATCTCTGTTTTATAAATGGACACCTAAGTATAGATATGTCCCATGCAGTATCCAGATATATAAGTAATGTAAAGACTTTATGCAGACTGTGTATTTGCCTCCGAGTTAAGTAGTGATGGCCGCCTGTGTGCATCCCATTAGATGGGGGCAGTTTGGTACTTGGATGGTAATTTTCACACTGATATAAAAACTGGGACGCTGCGCCATAAGGCCACGCCCTCAGAGGAAGTTGTAATGACGAAACGCGTCAGCAGTGACCTTACGGCGACCTGAAGTGATTTTTGCGTTCCACGGCCAGGAAGAGACGACCGGAAGTAGTCGATGGATGCTGTTTTTCTTGTGTTTGAGAGTCTCGAGCCTATCCTGCGCTGTGAATAATGCTTTTTAGTGTTGATGACATAAGAACCATTTTACTGTCAGATTTTATGAAGCCTGTCATTTGAGATCAATAAAGGATAGAAAACGTAATTACGCTATTTGGAGCTTCTTTTTTATCCGAGTACCTAAGGGAGATCTTGTACTGGTGTGACACCCTCCATGACGTGGATGACAGTCATTTTAAACATATCAAGGCTTGATGTGTTCTACTTTCTGGTGAGTGAGAACCCCTAAGGGGAGTGTGAGGATTTTGGTGTGAGGTGGACATCCTCAATACCACATTAGGATCACCACCTGTGTCTCTCTGGGCTTTTATCACCATCTGTCATTCATCTTTCTCATGTGTTATCATCATATTAAAGCCATTCATAATAAGCAATGACGGTAGTGCTGCTTTAGTATTCAGGGGTACTTATTGAGGCACCTGTGGACACCTTACTATTTTGTATATAAGATAAACATAGCGTATCAATACGATACGATAAACATAGGGGTTTATTTACTAAAACTGGAGACTGAAAACTCTGGTGCAGCTCTGCATGGAAACCAATCAGCTTCCAGTTTTTATTACCAAAGCTTAATTGAATGAGATGAATTTAGAAGCTGATTGGCTACCATGTGCAGCTGCATCAGATTCTGAGTGCACCAGTTTTAGTAAATCTACCCCATAGCGTATCAAAACACTTTAATAAGGTCCATAATAAAGACCCTTCCCATTTGAAATTCTGGGTGATTGAACCCTACAAAAGACATTGGCCTTGAAGCCATAAAATAAGAACATTGAGCCAAATCCAAATGGATTTTTCTTATGGATACCTTTACACTCCAGGGACTCGGAGTCAATATTGAGTTTGATTTCGACTGCTTTATTAATGATTTCTGATTCATATTCTCTTAATTTTATTTTGCATTCTTTACCTACACTGTCTGCACTTCAACTTACATGGAGTCTTATTGAGACCCCTCAATCTGCTGTAGATCACTGTTCCACCTGTATTAGTTTACCTATTGGGTAGATATCTATGAGGTATATTTTGTCTCTATATATCCAACTACCCAGGCACACATCCTGGTAGGGCTTCTCCCTTTTCATTATGATTGATAGAAGTGTATATGTTGAATTTACCTGATCTGACCTATTTGAATATGTCTCTATACCACCATAACAACATTCGTATGTGTCCCCAGTATTCATATGTATATTCAGCATCAATATGTGTATTCAGTATTCCATATGTGTCCCCAGTATTTATATGTGTAGGGTTTGCGCATCTCTTCCAGTGTCCTTCGGTCACTATTTATTATTATTATTATACAGGATTTATATAGCACTAACAGTTTACGTAGCGCTTTACAACTTGAGGGTAGACAGTAAAAATACAATACACTTTAATCCAGGAGGAACCAGAGGGCCCTGCTCCTTAGAGCTTACAATCTAAGAGGGAAGGTCAAGAGATACAAGAGGTAATAACTGTGGGTGATATGCTGATTGAGAAGATAAATGTACAGTTGTTAGGTGGGGGCCAGATAGGCTTCTCTGAAGAGATGAGTTTTCAGGGATCGTCTGAAAGTGGATAAAGTAGGAGAAAATCTGACGGACTGGGGTAGAGCATTCCAGAGGATGGGAGAGCCTCTGGAGAAGTCCTGAATGCGAGCATGGGATGAGGTGACAAGAGAGTTTGAGAGCAGGAGGTCTTGGGAGGAGTGAACAGAACGATTAGGTTGGTATTTTGTTATTAGGTTAGAGATGTAGCTGGGGGCCAGGTTGTGGATGGCTTTGTAAGTTATAGTTAGTATCTTGAATTTAATTCAGTGACTGAGTGGCAGCCAATGGAGGGATTGGCAGAGGGGTGTAGCTGAGTGGTTTGTGAGGTGGATGAGCCTGGCAGCAGCGTTCATGATGGACTGAAGTGGGGATAGCCTATTTAGAGGTAAACCAATGAGGAGGGAGTTGCAGTAGTCGAGGCGGGAGATGACCAGGGAGTGGATTAGAAGCTTTGTGGTGACATTGGTTAGGAAATGGAGTATCTTGGAGATGTTGAGGAGATTGAGGCGGCAAATTTTGGATAGTGATAGAATGTGGGGTCAAAAGGTTAGTTCAGAGTCCAGGATTACACCTAGGACCTTGTCGTGGGGAGATGGGTTGATAGTTGAGCCGTTGATATTGACAGAGAAATCAGGGGAAGTGGCACCTGAGGGAGGAAATATCATGAGCTCGGTTTTGGATAGGTTGAGTTTGAGGAAGTGATGTGACATCCAGGCCGATATGTCTACTAGATGGAGAGAGCTGGGGAGTGGAAGGATAGATTTGGGTGTCATCAGCGTAGAGACGTTTATTTAAAGCCGTGGGAGGCAATCAACTGACCCAAGGAGGTGGTGTAGATTGAGAAAAGGAGAGGTCCAAGAACAGAACCTTGGGGGACCCCATTGGAGAAACGAAGAGGAGAGGAGGAAGTAGAGTTGTAAGTGACACTGAAGGAGCAGTGGGATAGGTAGGATGAGAACCAGCGAAGAGTACAGTCACGGAGACCAAAGGAGTGGAGTTTATTGAGGAGGAGGGGGTGGTCCACTGTGTCAAAGGCAGCAGAGAGATCCAGGAGAAGTAGTACAGAATAGTGTCCACTGGTAATTGGACACTATTTAATATTAATATTAATATAATAACAATTTTAATCTTTTAAATTTTTATCCTTTGCATTTTTTTATTGTTTCCAGCCTACATGGTTGCCCTGTGCAGCGGCTTTATTAAATTCATATTTTTTTATTGTTATTTAATACATGGAAAACACTTTTTTTTCAATACCAGGCACTTATACACCTTCCTGCCCAAGCCAATTTTCAGCTTTCAGCAATGTCGCAAATTGAATGACAATTGCTACACTGTACCCAAACACATTTTTTATCATTTTGTTCCCACAAATAGAGCTTTCTTTTGGTGGTATTTGATCACCTCTGCGATTTTTATTTTTTCCGTAACTAAAAAAAAAATGAAAATTTTGAAAAAAAAGTTTTTCTTTGTTTCTGTTCTGTAAATAAGTAAGTTTTCTTCTTCAATGACGGGCACTGATAAGGCAGCACTGATGGGCACTAATAAGGCGGCACTGATGGGCACCAATGAGGTGGCACCAATGAGGTGGCACTGATGGGCACTGATGATGGGCACTGATAGGCAGCACTGATGGGCACTGACAGGTGGCACTGGTATGCGGCACTGATGGGCACTCATAGGCAGCATTGATGGGCACTCATAGGCGGCACTGATGGGTACTTATGGGTGGCACTGATAGGTGGCACAGATGGGCACTTATGGGCACTGATAGGTGGGCACTGATGGGCACATGTGGGCACTGATAGGTGGCACTGATAGACACTGATGGGTGGCACTGATAACACTCATGGGTGGCATTGCTGGGCATCACTCATTTTTATTGTGCCATAGATGTGCCAGTCAGTGCCCATTTGGCATATGTGGATCATTCATTTTCACATGTGGATGGTCATGGGGGATGTACCTGGCCATCTACATGTTAGGAACATCCCAGGTGGTCCTAGCGGCTTCCCTGGTGGTTTAGTGTGGGCATCCGAGGGGGGGCTTCGCTGATAAACAATCAGCGCAGACCCCCCCTGTCAGGAGAGCCGCCGATCGGCTCTCCTCTATGTCGCATCTGTCAAACAGCGGCTTTTCCTGTTTACATCGTGATCAGCTGTGATTGGACATGGCTGATCACTTGGTAAAGAGCCTTCGCCGGAGGCTCTTTACCGAGATCGGTGTAGCGGTGTGTCACCAATTGCCGCAATGCGTTCCCCTCCCCTACTCAGTCCCATCCCTCCTACAGTTAAAACAAACCTAAGAAACACAGTTAACCCCTTGATCGCCCCCTAGTGTTAAACCCTTCCCTACAGTAATCAATGGATATTTTGTGCTCTGATCCCTGTCCAATCTGGTCGCAGCAATGTCGCAGTCCTGATAAAAATCACAGATCGCCATTACTTGTTAAAAACATAATAATAATAAAAATGACATAAATTTTGTGTTTTTTTTCAAAATTGTCGCTCTTTTTTTGTTTATAGAGCAAAAAATAAAAACCGCAGAGGTGATCAAATACACCAAAAGAAAGCTCTATTTGTGGGGAGACAGTGTCATTTGATTTAAGTTAGATAAATTAGGCAGGACAGTCAGTCAGTTAGCTGCACTTACAGTGTATTGTGTATATATATGCATCCCAGGTGTTGTGTGTATATATATATATATATATATATATATATACACACTGTATTCAGTTTAGCTAGATCCGTTCCTGTTATTATCTTCCTACTGACAGGCAGGCAGGTGTTGTTACAGTAAGCTAGCTGAAGAAAATTGCTGGTGTTCTTCTGATGCTATTAGTACCACAGTCAGGCAGCTACACTATTTACAGTTAGTATAGTGCGTCCTCACAGTGTTCAGCTAAAGCTACAAGTAAGTGTAGTGCGACCTCTGCACAGTGTTCAGCTAAAGCTACAAGTTAGTGTAGTAAGTAGTGTAGTAAGTTAGGGTACAAAAGTACCCCTACCATTTCACAAAAAAAAACTGTCAAAAATGTTAAAAATGACAAGATACAGTTTTTGACAATTCCTTTATTTAAATGCTTCTTCTATCTTCTTTCTTCTATCTTCTATCTTCCTTCGGTTTCTTCCTCCATCTCCTTCTTCTTCTGCTTCTGGTTCTTCTGGTTCTTCCTCCGGTGTTCTCGTCCGGCATCTTCTTCCGTGGCATCTTCTTCCCTTCTTCTCCTTGGGCCGCTCCGCATCCATGATGGCATGGAGGGAGGCTCCCGCTGTGTGACGCTTCTCTCTTCATCTTCTTCTCTTCATCTTCTTGTCTTCATCTTCTTTTCGGGCCGCTCCGCATCCATGATGGTATGGAGGGAGGCTCCCGCTGTGTGATGCTTCTTCTCTTCTGATGGTTCTTAAATAACGGGGGGGGGCAACCGGTGACCCCGCTCCCCTCTGACGCATGGGGAGTTGACGGGAATTCCCTGTGGCATTCCCTGTGACGTCAGAGGGGGGCGGGGTCACCCGTTACGTAACCCAGCGCCCTTCTGACGTCACGGGAAATACCACAGGGAAGTCCCCATCAAGTCGCTGTGCGTCCGAGGGGGGCGGGATCACCGGGTGGCTCCGCCCCCCTGTTATTTAAGAACCCGTCAGAAGAGGAGAAGCGTCACACAGCGGGAGCCTCCCTCCATGCCACCAGAAGAAGAAGAAGATGGAGGAAGAAACCGAAGGAAGATAGAAGATATAAGAAAGAAGAAAGAAGATAGAAGAAAGAAGAAGCATTTAAATAAAGGAATTGTCAAAAACTGTCTCTTGTCATTTTTAACATTTTTGACACTTTTTTAGTGAAATGGTAGGCCCTTACCATTTCACACAGGGGGGAGGGCCGGGATCTGGGGGTCCCCTTGTTAAAGGGGGCTTCCAGATTCCGATAAGCCCCCGCTCGCAGACCCCCACAACCACCGGCCAAGGGTTGTGGGGATGAGGCCCTTGTCCCCATCAACATGGGAACAAGGTGTTTTGGGGGGCTACCCCAAAGCACCCTTCCAATGTTGAGGGCATGTGGCCTGGTATGGTTCAGGAGGGGGGGCGCTCTCTCGTCCCCCCTCTTTCCTGCGGCCTGCCAGGTTGCATGCTCGGATAAGGGTCTGGTATGGAATTTTGTGTTTTTTTTTTAATTTTGGCGCGGGGTTCCCCTTAATATCCATACCAGACCTGAAGGGTCTGGTATGGAATCTAGGGGGACCCCACACGTCATTTTTTTTTAATTTTGGTTCGGGGTTCCCCTGTGGGGAATTCCCATGCCATTTTTATCAATGAACTTTTATGTGTATTGTCGGACCGGCAATTTTGCTGTCAGACTGTTCTAAACAAGGGAAACATGCACCCCTTTACAGGCATACTATAGACACCCCCCAGGTATGAAATTTAAAGGGATATTACACTTTTATTGTTTCACTTTAAGCATTATTAAAATCACTGCTCCCGAAAAAACGGCCGTTTTTAAAAGGTTTTTTTGCATTGATCCATGTCCCCTGGGGTAGGACCCGGGTCCCCAAACACACTTTATGACAATACCATGAATATAAGCCTTTAAAATTAGCACTTTTGATTTCTCCCATAGACTTTTAAAGGGTGTTCCGTGGCATTCGAATTTGCCGCGAACACCCCAAATTGTTTGCTGTTCGGCGATCTGGCGAACAGCCGATGTTCGAATCGAACATGAGTTCGACTCGAACTCGAAGCTCATCCCTAGTGTAGTGCGTCCTCCTCACAGTGTTCAGCTAAAACTACAAGTTAGTGTAGTGCGATCTCTGCACAGTGTTCAGCTAAAGCTACAAGTTAGTGTAGTGCGTCCTCTGAACAGTGTTCAGCTAAAGCTACAAGTTAGTGTAGTGCACAGTGTTCAGCTAAAGCTACAAGTTAGTGTAGTGCGACCTCTGCACAGTTTTCAGCTAAAGCTACCTGTAGAAGGTTGGTGGTGTTTTCCTGATCCTATAACTACCGCAGGCAGCTACATTATTTACACGTTAGTGTAGCGCGTCCTCAAAACAGTGTTCAGCTAAAGCTACCTGTAGAAGGTTGGTGGTGTTTTCCTGATCCTATCACTACCGCAGGCAGCTACATTATTTTAACATTGGTGTAGTGCGTCCTCTGCACAGTGTTCAGCTAAAGCTACCTGTAGAAGGTTGGTGGTGTTTTCCTGATCCTGTCACTACTGCAGGAAGCTAAATTATTTACACGCTAGTGTAGTGCGACCTCTGCACAGTGTTCAGCTAAAGCTACCTGTAGAAGGTTGGTGGTGTTTACCTGATCCTATCACTACCGCAGGTAGCTACATTATTTACACATTAGTGTAGTGCGACCTCTGCACAGTGTTCAGCTAAAGCTACCTGTAGAAGGTTGGTGGTGTTTTCCTGATCCTATCACTACCGCAGGCAGCTACATTATTTTAACGTTGGTGTAGTGCGTCCTCTGCACAGTGTTCAGCTAAAGCTACAAGTTAGTGTAGCGCGTCCTCCTCACAGTGTTCAGCTAAAGCTACAAGTTAGTGTAGTGCGTCCTCCTCACAGTGTTCAGCTAAAGCTAGCTGTAGAAGGCTGGTGGTGTTTTCCTGATCCTATCACTACCGCAGGCAACTACATTATTTACACGTTAGTGTAGTGCGACCTCTGCACAGTGTTCAGCTAAAGCTACCTGTAGAAGGTTGGTGGTGTTTTCCTGATCCTATCACTACCGCAGGCAGCTACATTATTTTAACGTTAGTGTAGTGCGACCTCTGCACAGTGTTCAGCTAAAGCTACAAGTTAGTGTAGTACGACCTCTGCACAGTGTTCAGCTAAAGCTACAACTTAGTGTAGTGCGTCCTCCTCACAGTGTTCAGCTAAAGCTACAAGTTAGTGTAGTGCGTCCTCTGAACAGTGTTCAGCTAAAGCTACAAGTTAGTGTAGTGCGACCCCTGCACAGTATTCAGCTAAAGCTACAAGTTAGTGTAGTGCGTACTCCTCACAGTGTTCAGCTAAAGCTACAAGTTAGTGTAGTGCACAGTGTTCAGCTAAAGTTACAAGTTAGTGTAGTGCGACCTCTGCACAGTGTTCAGCTAAAGCTATCTGTAGAAGGTTGGTGGTGTTTTCCTGATCCTATCACTACCGCAGGCAGCTAAATTATTTACACGTTAGTGTAGTGCGACCTCTGCACAGTGTTCAGCTAAAGCTACCTGTAGAAGGTCGGTGGTGTTTTCCTGATCCTATCACTACCGCAGGCAGCTACATTATTTACACGTTAGTGTAGTGCGACCTCTGCACAGTGTTCAGCTAAAGCTAGCTGTAGAAGGCTGGTGGTGTTTTCCTGATCCTATCACTACCGCAGGCAACTACATTATTTACACGTTAGTGTAGTGCGACCTCTGCACAGTGTTCAGCTAAAGCTACCTGTAGAAGGTTAGTGGTGTTTTCCTGATCCTATCACTACCGCAGGCAGCTACATTATTTACACGTTAGTGTAGTGCGACCTCTGCACAGTGTTCAGCTAAAGCTACAAGTTAGTGTAGTGCACCCTCCTCACAGTGTTCAGCTAAAGCTACAAGTTAGTGTAGTGCGTCCTCCTCACAGTGTTCAGCTAAAGCTACAAGTTAGTGTAGTGCGACCTCTGCACAGTGTTCAGCTAAAGCTACAAGTTAGTGTAGTGCGTCCTCCTCACAGTGTTCAGCTAAAGCTACAAGTTAGTGTAGTGCGTCCTCTGAACAGTGCTCAGCTAAAGCTACAATTTAGTGTAGTGCGACCCCTGCACAGTATTCAGTTAAAGCTACAAGTTAGTGTAGTGCGTACTCCTCACAGTGTTCAGCTAAAGCTACAAGTTAGTGTAGTGCACAGTGTTCAGCTAAAGTTACACGTTAGTGTAGTGCGACCTCTGCACAGTGTTCAGCTAAAGCTACCTGTAGAAGGTTGGTGGTGTTTTCCTGATCCTATCACTACCGCAGGCAGCTACATTATTTACACGTTAGTGTAGTGCGACCTCTGCACAGTGTTCAGCTAAAGCTACAAGTTAGTGTAGTGCATCCTCCTCACAGTGTTCAGCTAAAGCTACAAGTTAGTGTAGTGCGTCCTCCTCACAGTGTTCAGCTAAAGCTACAAGTTAGTGTAGTGCGACCTCTGCACAGTGTTCTGCTAAAGCTACAAGTTAGTGTAGTGCGTCCTCCTCACAGTGTTCAGCTAAAGCTACAAGTTAGTGTAGTGCGTCCTCTGAACAGTGCTCAGCTAAAGCTACAATTTAGTGTAGTGCGACCCCTGCACAGTATTCAGCTAAAGCTACAAGTTAGTGTAGTGCGTACTCCTCACAGTGTTCAGCTAAAGCTACAAGTTAGTGTAGTGCACAGTGTTCAGCTGAAGCTACAAGTTAGTGTAGTGCGACCTCTGCACAGTGTTCAGCTAAAGCTACCTGTAAAAGGTTAGTGGTGTTTTCCTGATCCTATCACTACCACAGGCAGCTACATTATTTACACGTTAGTGCAGTGCGTCCTCAAAACAGTGTTCAGCTAAAGCTACCTGTAGAAGGTTGGTGGTGTTTTCCTGATCCTATCACTACCGCAGGCAGCTACATTATTTTAATGTTGGTGTAGTGTGTCCTCTGCACAGTGTTCAGCTAAAGCTACTTGTAGAAGATTGGTGGTGTTCTCATACTACAGGCAGGCAGTTGATTTTGCTAGCTGCAGTATCAGTATATATATATATATATATATATATATATATATATATATATATATCCCAGCTTAGTGCAGCTACATCTCACTGCAGGCCATTAGTATGTCTGGAAGGCCAACAAGGAGAGGCAGACAGTCACAAGCCAATAAAAGAGGGCAAGCAGGCTCTGTGTCTAGAGGCAACAGTGCTGGTCGTGGAGACGGTGCATCCTCATTAGCATGTGGCCGTGGGACACGCTTGGCCTTTTTTTCGGCAGCTTGCCATGTTGAGCCACAACATGCGGAAGACTTGGTCGAGTGGATGACCAAGCCGTCCTCATCCTCCTCATCCTCTCTCACCATGCTCACGGTACTTTGTCTGGCAAAGCAGCTGCCAACGCGGCCTCTTCCCTCGGCTCAATGGCATCAGTGACTCCTTCCCTAGCCCCACCATGTCCTCCTGAGGAGTCCCTCGAACTGTTTGACCACAGTGTTGGGTACATGCTCCAGGAGGATGCCCACCGTTTAGAAGGCTCTGATGATGATACTGAACTAGATGAAGGCAGTAACGTGAGCATGGACAGAGGGGGTGCCCAAGAAGGACAGCAATCTGGCAGTCATGCTCCCCCTGCTGCAGCATACTGCCAGCTTTCCTCCAGTGATGAGGAGAGAGGGGATGATCAGGTCACTGACTCAACGTGGGTGCCTGATAGGACAGAGGAGGAGGAGGAGGCACATCACCAACAAGGCAGGATGCCCCCCAGGGGCCAGCCTAAGGGCAGCACACTGACTGCATCACACCGCAAAGCTCCGAATGTGCAGGGCGCTGCTGTTTCTGCGCATTATTCCAAAAGTTCTTTGGTGTGGGCCTTTTTTGAGACAAGTGCATCAGATCACACCGCTGCTATTTGCAACATATGTCTCAAGCGTATCTCACGTGGCCAAAACATCTCTCGCTTGGGCACCACATGCTTGAACAGACATATGTTGACCTGCCATGCAGTTCGTTGGCAAGTGTATCTAAAAGACCCACACCAAAGAACAAAGAGGACCTCTCATTGCTCCTCATCAGCTGAGATCTTCAACCCCACTATACCTTCAGTCCTCTCTGAGACCTGCACTGAGAGGAATGAAGGTGTAGAATTAGGTGTGTCACAGCCAAGTACTTGTGGGCAATCTGCTTTCGGTATACCGACGTCAGATTGTACCAGGCAAATTTCCCTGCCCCAGCTGCTGCACCGCCGAAAGAAGTTCGCTCCCAGCCATCCACATGCCCAGCGGTTGAATGCTAGCTTGGCAAAATTGCTAGCACTTCAACTGCTACCTTTTCAGTTGGTAGACTCTGCCCCCTTCCGTGAGTTTGTGGAATGTGCGGTACCTCAGTGGCAGGTACCCAAACACCACTTTTTCTCACGGAAGGCGATTCCGGCTCTCTACCGGCATGTGGAAGGCAATGTCCATGCCTCACTGGACAGTGCGGTCAGCAGTAAGGTGCATATTACCGCTGACTCAAGTCCAGCAGGCATGGACAGGGACATTACCTAAGTTTCACGGTGCATTGGGTGACTCTGCTGGCAGCTGGGAAGGATGCAGGACAAGGTGCAGTAGTGTTGGAGGTTGTTACACCACCACGCCTCCAAAATGCCACTACTAATGATTCTGACACACCTCTCTCCTCCACCCCCTCCTCTTCTTCTTCCTCCATGGCCTCTTCCTGTGCTTTGTCCTCAGAACCAGCGGTGCTCCGTAGGCGTTCAAGGGGCTACGCAAGTATGCAGGCCACAAGATGCCATGCTGTGCTTGAGCTGGTGTGCTTGGGGGACAGGAGCCACACTGGGGCAGAGGTTCTGTCAGCTCTGCAGGGGCAGGTTCAGAGGTGGTTGACGCCATGCCAACTTAAGGCAGGAATGGTGGTTTGCGACAATGGCACCAACCTCCTCTCCGCCCTCCAACAGGGACAAATGACCCATGTGCCCTGTTTGGCTCACGTCCTTAACTTGGTGGTGCAGCGGTTCTTGGGCAGGTACCCAGGCTTACAGGATGTCCTGAGGCAGGCCAGGAAAGACTGTGTGTATTTCCGCCGGTCATATAATGCCAGTGCTCGGCTGGCAGACCTCCAAAAGGAATTGAACCTGTCCAAGAACTGCCTAATCTGTGACATGCCCACCAGGTGGAACTCAACGTTGGCCATGCTGCAGCGGCTGCACACGCAGCAGAGGGCCATCAATGAGTACCTGTGTGACTATGGCACCAGGACAGGGTCAAGGGAGCTTGTTTTTTTTTCCCCACGCCAGTGGGCCATGATCAGGGATGCATGCACTGTCCTGTCACCATTTGAGGAGGCCACGAGGATGGTGAGCAGAGACAGTGCATGCATCAGTGACACTGTCCCCCTTGTCCACCTGTTGGAGCACATGCTGCGTGGAATAATGGACAGGGCACTTGAGGCAGAACAGAGGCAGGAAGAGGAGGACTTCCTTAGCTCTCAAGGCCCCCTTTATCCAGACAGTGCTCCTGCGTGCCCACCGATCACACAGGAAGAGGACGAGGAGGAGGAGGATTGTGTCAGTATGGAGGTGGAGCCTGGCACTCAGCATCAACAGCAGTCTTTAAGGGATCATTTACAGTCCCAAGAAACACATGGGCTTGTACGTGGCTGGGAGGAGGTGGCTGCGGATCATGTCGTCCTTAGTGACCCAGAGGACTCCGGACCGAATGCCTCAGCAAACCCATGCTGCATGGCCTCCCTGGTCCTGCAAAGCCTGAGGAAGGATCCTCGTATTCGTGGTATCAAGGAGAAGGAACAATACTGGCTGGCAACCCTCCTTGATCCACGTTACAAGGGTAAGGTTGCGGACCTTATCTTGCCATCGCAGAGGGAGCAGAGGGTGAAACATCTTCAGGAGGCCTTGTAGAAAGGTCTGTGCAACGCGTTCCCAGAGACTGGGAGTTTACAAACTCCTGTTTCTGGACAACGTGTTGCTGAGGCTTCGGTCAGTCAAAGAAGGAGCGGTGGAGAAGGTGGCCGTCTGACCGATGCGTTCAGACAATTTTTAAGTCCGCAGCCCCAAGGTATGATCGGTTCCAGCAACCATCGCCAGCGTCTGTTTTACATGGTGCAGGAATACCTAGGGGCAAGATCTGACTTGGACACCTTTCCCACTGAAAATCCTCTGGGTTACTGGGTCTTGAGGATGGATCACTGGCCAGAGCTTGCACAGTATGCAATTGAGCTACTGGCCTGTCCTGCATCCTGCGTTCTTTCAGAACGCACATTCAGTGCTGCTGGAGGCTTTGTAATGGATCACAGGGTGTGTCTGTCCACTGACTCGGTCGATCGACTGACCTTCATAAAAATGAATCACTCTTGGATCACCACCAGCTACCAAGCACCTGATGCTGATGTAACCGAATACATTTTTTTGAAATGTCAGATCCCTTCAAAGACTGCCTATGCTGATGCTGAGTGACTATCCTGTTATGCTGAGTAATTATCCTCTTCCTCCTCAATGATCATGCTGATAGCTTGTAAGAAAATTTTTGATTCTGGGCGCCGCCAGTCCCGCCACCAGTGCCTAAGGCCCAATTTTTCAGCCACTGTTTAACAGGGGCGTGTAATTACAATTTTTGATGCAATTCTTTGCAGCAGGGCTAGTTGTGAGGGGTTGCAGTGTTGTGGCACCAGCACCAGTGCCTAAGGCCCAATTTTTCAGCCCCTGTTTAACAGGGGCGTGTAATTACAATTTTTGATGCAATTCTTTGCAGCAGGGCTAGATGTGAGGGGTTCCAGTGTTGTGGCACCAGTGCCTAAGGCCCAATTTTTCAGCCCCTGTTTAACAGGGGCATGTAATTACAATTTTTGATGCAATTCTTTGCAGCAGGGCTAGTTCTTGCGCTCCAACTAGAGTATCTGTGAGGGGTTGCAGTGTTGTGGCACCATCACCAGTGCCTAAGGCCCAATTTTTCAGCCCCTGTATAACAGGGGCATGTAATTACAATTTTTTATGCAATTCTTTG
The DNA here is from genome assembly GCF_042186555.1 of Aquarana catesbeiana. NCBI lineage: Eukaryota > Metazoa > Chordata > Amphibia > Anura > Ranidae > Aquarana > Aquarana catesbeiana. The sequence continues at coordinate 149,779,062 of NC_133324.1, read as the reverse complement.
CAGCAGGGCTAGTTCCTGCACTCAAACTAGAGTATCTGTGAGGGGTTGCAGTGTTGTGGCACCATCACCAGTGCCTAAGGCCCAATTTTTCAGCCCCTGTTTAACAGGGGCGTGTAATTACAATTTTTGATGCAATTCTTTGCAGCAGGGCTAGTTCCTGCGCGCCAACTGGAGTATCTGTGAGGGGTTGCAGTGTTGTGGCACCATCACCAGTGCCTAAGGCCCAATTTTTCTGCCCCTGTTCAACAGGGACATGTAGTTACAATTCTTCATCTAATATTTCACAGCAGGGACAGTTTCTGTGCCCAACAAGAGTAACTGTGAGGACTTACAGTGTTGTGGCACCAGCACCACCACCACCACCAAAGGCCCAATTTTTCTGCCCCTGTTCAACAGGGGCATGTAATTACGATTCTTGATCTAATATTTCACAGCAGGGCCCTGTGAGGGCTTACAGTGTTGTGGCCACAACAACACCTAAGGCCCAAATTTCTGCTAAGTATATAGGGCAGGCCCCTACTTTCAAACATCCAACTTACAAACGACTCCTACTTGCAAACGGAAGGAGACAACAGGAAGTGAGATGAAATCTACCCCTAGGAAGGGAAATTCTCTCCTTTAAGAGTTAATATGGGAAAAACTTTTCTCCTTTACACTGATGCTTTATCCTTGTTTCACTAAAAACCCAAAATTTTCAAAAAACATTTGCCATTGGGACAAAAAGTGAGGTGAAATCTTCTGAAGAGGAGCACAGCAAAACAAATGTCACAGGGGTGATAACCCTTCCCTAGGTTTTCCAAAAAGCTTAAAATAGATTTTTTGGCTGGAGCTAAACACGTTACAAATGTACCAGTTCAAAATTACAAACAGATTCTACTTAACAACAAACCTACAGTCCCTGTCTTGTTTGCACCGCCTGTATACTGCTGTTCAGAGTATATAGGGCCTTGGGGGTACCCATGCCGTTTGTCTCACTGATTTTCATCCATATTGCCAGGACCCGACATTACATTAAAGCCGCAAGCAGTTTTAAATGACTTTTTTTCCTTTAAAAATGACATTTTGTGCAGGGACTGTTCTAAGCACGGAAAACACACGCCACTTTACAGACATACTATAGACACCCCCCAGGTACGATATTTAAAGGAATATTTCACTAATTTTTTTTTTTACTTTAAGCATCATTAAAGTCATTGCTCCTGAAAAAACGGCCGTTTTAAAAGTTTTTTTTTGCATTGATACATGTCCCCTGGGGCAGGACCCGGGTCCCCAAACCCTTTTTAGGACAATACCATGCAAATTAGCCTTTAAAATGAGCACTTTTGATTTTGAACGTTTGAGTCCCATAGACGTCAATGGGGTTCTAAAGTTCGTGTGAATTTTTTGTCCGTTCGCAGGTTCTGGTGCGAACCGGGGGGTGTTCAGCTCATCCCTACCAAAGGACTCTTACACAGAACTGGTGTTGAAAGGTCTTTGGCAACCTTTATATGTTCTTAACTTTACAGGACTTTACTATTACAAGCATTTGACTGCCGCCAGCAGAGTTTAATTTAAGGAGTCTTCTATGCCCCTTCTCTTACTGCACTTTCTGTTACAAATACTCTCAATTAAAGAGTGATCACCCCACCAAGAGTTTAAGGGCCTTTCATTTGGGTACTTAAGGAAGGGACTGTTGACAGATTATATACCTGTGGTGCCTTGAGAGATGTAAGCATGGGTGGAAAGCTGCACTGAGATGTTTTGAGCTGGTTAATCTGTTTAAGCACACCTACAAGTTGGGAGGAGAAAGAATGGCCACTTTTAATCCTCACCCGGACAACATCTTCCACCAGGTCAAACAAGGCCATGTGGACTCAAAACTTTGGGAAAGGGATTTTGTGTGCTAAAACTTTGGGAAAGGGATCAACGTAATGCAGTGACGTACTCCAGATGATAAAGACAATCTGAGAGGAAGAGGCCGTGTTAGTTAGTCAAGACTCAGAAAACAGCTATTCGCATTGGACCCAGTCAACTTCACAATGGTGTCTCTATGTATTCAGCAAAGATTACCTTGGGTGCACTAGAAGAGAAGGGAAGCAGGATACCTCCCATTTGAGGTTCTAATGCAAGCAGTAACACAGATGGTCCAGTTATAGTTTGCTTTGCAGCAAGCCTTCAGCAAGTTATTACCAGTTTACAAAGAGTAACAATGCACCCTTGAACGGTTTGCCTTCCACATGGGAATGAGACCTGAAAAACACAGGTCCCTCAAAATTGAGTGGTATAACTGCCCAAGTGCCCAAATACTTTAGCTTGCTGCTGGTTAGCATGTGAACTGTTATCCGGTAAATAAACACTGCAGTGCTGAGAAGAAATGCAAGTAGCAGTAAATGAGAAAAGAAGTGTGCTTGGCCCTGGTTCACTTGCAGTTCTCCACACTGATGTATGAAAAACAGGCTGCTGGTTGCACTTATTCCACCAATGTGTGAGGGTTTTTGGAGGAGGTTGCTATTTTACTGGCACAGTGCTACTAACTGACTACCAGTGTGTAGGGAGGATTAACATACTGCCACTAACAACCAGTGCAGAAGAGAAGCTCATTAATACTGCCACTGACCAGCAATACGTATGTGTGTAGGGAAGGGTAGAGATTAATAGCACTACCACTGACCAGTAATGCAGGGGGGAAAGGGGTTAAATGATACTGCTACTGCCCACCAATGTGTGTGGGGGGTAATGGCACTGCCAGTGACTGCCAATGTAGAAGGAACGGTGTTAATTAACACTGTCACTAACCACCAATGTAGTGAGGGGGCACTGTTTAGTATTGTCACCCTGAGTATTGGATGACCACGTCCCACTCTGGCCCTGGGACATGAGTGGCTAGAAACAAACTGTGACACAGACTGAGGCTACTGCTGCAGATGTCCCTAAGTTCTATTGCAATCTGACCCAGGTGAGAAATTGAGTCATTCCCACTTTAATAAAGGCTTGGTGATCAAGCAGAAGCCAGATGACATGCCATCTAACATTAGAAGCTCTTGAGAGTCATTGACTGGAGCTGGTGCTCCTCACTGAATAGGAGTGGGAGTCAATTTGATTCAAAGAGAGTGGAAACAGCTGCAACTCCATGATAGAATAATTTACAAAAGGGCTGATAATCTTAAGCAAAACTGGCAGCTTTTTCTTCCAGTAAAACACATAAGTACATTACCAATTGTTCTTCAGGATGAACATGTCCAACTAGGTGCAGAGTGGACTTCCAACCTATTCAGAGATTAGTTTTATTGGCCTTGTATGAGAACCATGAGAATTTCCACTGAGGATTGTGGTGTATACTATGGAAGACTTTACCTTTTTCCTCCATTTTCTCCACTATATTGTTTACATCTGCTTTGCCATGATTGGTTTCTCTATAACCATTCAATGGGATCCCAAGGTGCAGAGTTGCTCGGATTGGCTCTGTACACAGTATCAGTTAACTGAGCTGTCCAAGAAAAGCTCAACTCACAGGTATTATATATCACTGGGTAAGCAATGGTTATTTATAAAGTGGCTTTTATTAAAGTAGCTGGGAAAATATGGATCCACTACTTTTCAAAGACATATGGTGATAGGCAAGTGGTAAGGTTTTAGGAAAACTGCTGAATCTTGACTTGTACAATTTTCTCTTTTATGTTGGGCTATTTATTTGTTGAGAGGTAGTTTTGTCTCCCATGAGTACAGGTCATTGCATTCCTCACTACACTGCACTGCAAATACCAATTTACTTTGCTTGTGTATGGGTGTTGGGTCTTTGGAATAGGTTTATGCTAGTTTTTTTTTTACACTCCAGGTACATACAGGGTGACTTTATTCCATTCTGATTGATGGACATGTTTTTGCTTGTGAAAGTTTTAATGAAAGGTAGTGTAGCGCAACCCCTTAAGGACTGCAAATGAACTGGGATACCCCACCCTGTACAGTCAGGCACACCCAATTTTCACAGTCACTCAGAGTCAGAGAGCTGTCCATGACTTTGTTTTCTTTTGTTTTATTGAGGGTAATAAACTTGGATGTTTACCGGGGCATTATGGGATGCCCACTTGACTTCAGAACAAACTTTAGGGACACTTCTCCTATATACAGTCTATATACACTCCTCTGCTTCCTCCAGCACTCACTTACTTGCAGAACTCCACTGGCTATGGTAAATGGTTATTCTGACAAAGCATTTAGTCAGGTTTTTAGCAAAAGCCTGTTATAGGCAGGAACCTAAGGCCCCTTGGTTGCTTAGCAAAAAAGTCAGTGTCCAGCATACATCCCTATAGCCCTCCTGGCTAACTTCTCCACAGTCCTACCAGACTTGACACTCACCAGCCCACCCGGCTGACTTCTCAGGAGATCTCCAAGATGTGCTGACCTGCTCCCTCTGTCCTATCCTTGCTCCTCTGCCTCCAGGAAGGGGTTCCTCAGTGTGTTGTGAGGAAACCTTCCAGCACCCGAGCCCCAGGCCTGAGGTCACCCCCTCCAGAATAGGGGGCACCCCCAAGGGCCACCGACAGCCTCCTCGGCACTCTGTCTCCATCTTCCACCTGACTGCCCTTGCTGGCATGATTCATGACTATTTATGAAGTGCCTACCCCCTTCCAGCCAATTTTTGCTGGAGATTGGTCAAGGACCTCCAAACATGCCAAACAGCTCCTCCTAGCCTCTGCCCACTACATATGGAAGCTTTTACAAGTTACCAGAAATAGGGGGAGGCACCAGAGAAGCTGCTTGCTGAGTCATTCAGCCTCCCTGAGTCACTCAATCCTGACCCAGATTCAAACCAGACCTTGCTCTCAGCCAAACCAATTTTCCTATACTAATTTCCATCTAACTAATTTACATCAAATTATTTACATCTAGCACACTAGCTAGAGGGCGCTACAGTAGCTACAAACTTTCAAAGTACTCTTGAGATATTGGTGTCCTTTGTCTTTAGACTATATGTTTGTTATCAGCACAGACCCGTGTTTCAGAGTTTAATAACCCCCAGCTTATGAATCCACATATGGAATATTAGAGAGCCATTCCCCCCAAATTCCAGACAATTGCCTAATATTAAAACCTAGCAAGGTACATTCTCGTGCAGCATTAACTGTTTCACTTATATGACAGTTAGAAACATTTTTTGGTACACAGCTGTAGAAATCATGACAGGCAGAGCATTTAGTTGATGGACTTCCTACCTTAGCCATACCCTTTGGAAAACACGCAGACTCCGTACAATGTGCAAAGGGAAGCAGTTTGAGTTTTTACATAATATATTATACTGTTGTATAATTTTTCATTTTATAAATTTCTCCCAGGCATCTACTTGTATGTAATTATTTTTTCAATAAGTGCATATAAGCTTCTGTCAATTTTCTATTCTAAACTAATAATGTCATTGCTAATTTCATCTGATTATAAATACTGAATATTTGATTTTCATAAAATTTTACTACTTTCTTTTATGACAATATAAAACTTTCTTATCTACTTTTCTTCACCTCAGCAGATAAAACACTGTAAATGTGTGACATATTAAGTACACTTTGTCCTCGGGTACTGGGCATTCAAGTGTTTAGTAATGGAGAACAAAACAATATATTATTCTATTTCAGCAGCATCTCTTCCACACACAGTTATAAAAGCTAAGCTCTTTCAAGGCTGCTGAGCAACAGTCCATTGACATTTAAACATATTTATATGACTGGAGGATCACAAGCTAATAAATTCAAAATGCCAACAATGGCTTCATTCTAAATTTGGTTGTCATTCCATTTGTCATTGTACATTAAAGCCTTACCCACAGATAGATGACAAAGTCTACAATCGTGCTTCTTAAAACCGAAATTAAACTTTAAGTCGTCTAAGTATAAAAAAAAATTGCCATGTCTTAACCATTCCAACAGGCACTACAAATTACTATTGTATTTGTAATATGACTGCATTAGTGTTTGTAATATGACTATCTCCTATAATTGTCAGCTCAATCTAGTGGCCGTAATAAGCTACTTTTCTGAAATACATCATTAAAAATGACCACCTTCCTTGAGACTCTGGCCATGCCCTTCCTTAAAGCAGCTTACAGTGTGCATCATTTGTACAACTTTTCTGACTAATTTCTGTAAAATTAGCTTTTTTTCAGTTCAGTACTAAATGCATATTGTTTTTTATTTGATTGCTTCAATAACACAAATCTCCTTGCAGGTCTGCTTTACAACTCTTTTATATTTGTTAATATTATTTCCTCTTTCATTGGTTCCTTGAGTGAGGCTAGCAACGCCTTTGAAACAGCAGTGTCCACCTTTTCCATTATGTTGTCAATACCCTCATACACATTGATAGAAGAACCTGGGAATGCAGGTGAGGCAAAACTGTAAAGCTGTTTTACATCCATGTGCAAATGATGCCAAGAGGAATATTGGTATCATTTCCTAAAGCTCAAAATCGTGCTTGCTTTTATTCATAGAATACTAGAACCACAGAATCTTATGGATGTTCTGTTGAATGAGTTTGGAGCTTCAGAAGGGATGCATGTGTAGAGAGGTAAGAAAGGAATGGATCACCCATCTAGCCAGCCTGATACTGAATGCCTAATCATTCAAAGCAATCAATGGAGTGACAAATCTCACAGGAAAATAGCCCTTACATCCATTGTTAAAACATTTAATCTGCTTCCTGCTCCACCAGGATTTCCCATATACATATCATCCATTTTTTTGTATGAAGAATGTTGCTCCATGTTGAAAAATTTCATGGCACTGGACACAGAAGGGAAATGGCAGATGTTATCCACATTGCAACCACTGCCTCTCACCCATTTCCAGCTTTCCTTGGTATCTTCATTTTTTAGTAAAGCCCCAGCCTATGCTCTGCTTCTCCAGTACATTTGTCTTAGCCTTACTATTTATGATTGTCCTTCTGATGGCCACTTTTTCACCTCTGTGTCCTCTGCGTTTTCTTTATTCTTGTGCCACAAACCCTATCTGTGATCTTTGTCCATATTATATTTGGGTCCAAAATTGCTATTTAAAAATGTCCTGCTACAGGACAATTTTTTATTGATAACTTTTAGCTTGGGGTGCATCCTTTGTAAAGGATGTAAAAACACTGTTTACCCACACGGTAGGTTATTGAAACTTAGCTTCTCAGTCACAAATTCCCCCATGGTTGACATGACACATTTAGCCAATAAGCCTAGTGCGTTGAATGCATATTGAGCCACCTTCAGTCAGTGGTCCATCCTTGACACTCTATAGATTATGGATATGATTGCATGTAAGTGTTTTAGTTAAAGCCTTGCCATCCCAATCCTTCATGTTTACTTGATAAGGGCAGGGATGGCCTTACAAGGTAAAAAAAAATAACCAAAGGAATCTGTTAGTTGGTGGAAAAATGGGAGGGTCTCGTCCAGTGTTTTGCTATCAGCACTATTAAAGGTTATTTTCTGCCCTTTTTATCTTTATTTTGAACCTTTGCATCTTAAGAAATAACTTTTTTTACATTGCATAGAGGCTAGTGATGAGCTGCATGTTCAGGTTTAGTCCAAGGGACATTCTTCAAACCCATGCAAAAAACAACAACAAAAAAAACCTGTAACAATGTCCAATACCCAATGAATGTCCTAAAAATATGTCCCATGAAGTAAATGTCCCATGATTATCCTCTCCCATGCATCCTCTCACTGTGAGTGACAACAGAGCTTCAATATTGTTATGCAGCTCTGGATAGTGGTTGTTACAGTGCTGGTGGTGACCTAGCTGCAAATGATGCATTCCCAGCCCCCTTTACCACCATGGCCATATGTGGTCAATGACATCAATCAGAATCTCAAACCCCGCTGTTTGCATTTAGGCGCATACAGCCGGGAATGTATCATAGGTTACAGCTACCCGTGTCCTAGCAACCACAGTCCTGAGTAAGAAATTCTCATTTATTAGTTGCAGTAGTAATACCACCACTAATTAATGGCTTCATGCACAGCTGGAGGTTCTCTGCGGAGGGTGGGTGAACAATCACTTTGTAAATATTAAATACTGTTTAAAAAAAATACAAAATATTACAGCATGCAGAACCACTCCCGACTATTTTAGTCCTGGCAGATTTTGGGGTCAGTTCACTAAAGGATTCCGCATATGATATGAAGCTCATATGACACATTTTTCAGAAACATTGCATGAGATATACTGTAGGAGAGGCAATTATTCAAAGTAAAATATCAAATGTGAGGTACTCTAAATACTGAAAAAAAATGAGATAAATCATTAAAGTCAACACACACATTCGTTATTTATCGCCTGACAGTAGGCAGTCAGAATTTCAGCAATGTACAAAATGGCAATGAGGGGAACCCTGCACTGACCAGTAAGTTAAAAGTATACAATGTATCAATGGGGAAATGTTCTGTCCTGAGCTCAGGAATTAAAATAAATTGTAACATTTCACCAGAGGGAGATTGCTCCGTGAATGAAAGAATGTTGTCACAATTTCATAATATTTCTGTGTGCATTCATTTACAGAAACTATCTTCCTCTGGTGCAGGGTTAGCATGTAAAAAACCTGAAAATTTAAGGAAGCTCACAACCCCTCGCTCTGTACGCTCTGCGAGTTTGACAATGCATCCTGCCAAAGTTCTTGGAGTAGTCTTGTTCCCCCAATACTTCCCTGTTGGGATTATAAAGAGCTTGTCAGAAGATCCAAAGGCGCAGTAACATATAAGTATTTCCTCAATGTTCTGGAAACATCTAGTTCAAGCAGACTCCTTGAGTGCTCTTCTGGGAAGTTGGACAAAGCCCAAATACCTGACTGGTGGAAGGATGTTGCTACTTTTGGCACAAAGTGGTCAACAGGCCTCAATTCGACTTGATCTCGGAAGAATCGTATATGTTGCTCTGAGGCTCCCAGGGCCTGGAGCTCTGAAACTCTTCTGCCAGAGGTTATTGCCGTTAGAAAAAACGCCTTGTAAGTTATGTCCCAAAGAGAACATTGCTCAGTTGGAGCGAACGGATGTGCTGACAAGAAACTCAGTAATACTGACAGATCCCGTTGAGGAAAGACTCTTCTGCTCGGAGGGTGAATCTTGAAGACTGCTTTTAGGAATAACAAAGCCCATCTGAGCTTTGTTATTGCTGAGATTGCATATATGTGCACTTTTAATGAGCTGAGGCTTAGGCCCATGTCTAAGCCAGACTGAAGAAAATCAAATACCACTGATAAAGGGGGGCAGTAGGATTCAGGTCTTGCTCAGCCAGCATGACTACAAATCTGTCCCAGATCTTGCCGTAAACTTTATTAGTAGAGGGTTTTCTGGCCCTCAGCAAGGTAGAAATGACAGCCTCCCCCTTTCAATAGCCATGCTCGAAGCTCCAGCCTGAGTAAATTCCGATGTAGGAATTTACCCTGTACTAAGAGGTGCAGGAACACTGGTAGGGGGATTGGATGCTGCATGAGGTGGGCCATTCTCCTGTTCTGGCCACAGAGGGAAACCAAGGTCGCCGTGGCCAGAACAGAAGAATGGCTATGACTGTTATTTGATCTTTCAACAATCTGAGGAGGAATCTCATTATTAGATCTTGAATGATTATGGTGATGTCTATGTAGTAGTTTTACTAGCCCATGATGCTAGGAATTTTTAACTTCACTTTGTTTGTCTTTTTAATCTTTTTTGTATAAATACAATATACAGTATCTGTGTTATTATATCTTTTCATGTGACAACACATGTGACAACACTGAAGAAATTACACTTTGCTACAATGTAAAGTAGTGAGTGTACAGCTTGTATAACAGTGGAGATTTGCTGTTAGTTAAGTTAAGTTAAGTGTAAAAGTAAACAAACAATTACACATAGACAAATATGTTATGTACTGTTCTGTGGCCCCACATGCAATTTAAAGGCATTTCCCAAGCCTGTAATAAAAAGGATTGGTGTTTTCCCCATGACGCCTTTGAAGCTCTCCCCAATGTATAGTATTTTTTAGACATTTTTTTTTTTGTGTTGGTACATGTTCCCCGTGACAGTACCAAGCTCCCTATGTCTTTTCTTTAACAATCCCTTGCCTATCAGGCTTGAATTGGTTATTAAGATCTGTCCCTCACAGACTTCAGTGGGGTTCGGATTAAAGTTCCCAAATTTATGGATTTACAATAGATACCATGTACAGCCTGCAAACCAAACTCAGGCTGATTTTCTCATCCCTAATAAACACATGCCAGCATGAACTGGTCTTTTTGTCTGCCAGAAATTCAGCTTTAAGTTGTCTCCACTTATATTTTGTAACTTTATATGTACATTAGGACAGCCATATTTATTTATGGCATATGTAAGCTGGGATTCCTGCTTATTAGTGCAGCACGGTGAGTGCGTTTTACTACTTCTCATATATCAGTAAGAGTGGCTTATCATGTATTGTATTTATTTACAGAAGTCATTCAATTAGGATGCTTATTGCAAAGCCTGATTTACTGATTTACAGATAGTCACTAGCGAAATAACCCACACAGCCACATATAATATATTACCACGATAACTAACATTGCAAGCAAATAGAAATTGTGACAAAATTACTTTCAAATGAGCTTTCTAATAGTAAGGTAAATCAATTCTCCACTGAAAGTAATTTTTTGCCTTTAAAGGAAATCCGATATTTTTTAAATGTATTTGTATAAAGAGACCCTGTCCCCACCCCATGCATGTGAGGATTAAAATGTCATGTTAATCTGTTCTATTCTACACAGAATAGCCATGGTTCTTTTTATTTACTAAATTTAGGCTGCTGGTGTGCTGCAAACCATGCCTACACTCCTTGTCTCCTCTGAAACTTCCCAGAAGCTCTGCATTGTAACCTGATACCCCCAGGGCCGATCCTAGGGTCACAGACGCCTGGGTGCAGAAATATTTCTGGCGCCCCCACGTGGGTGTAGTCATCTTACCAACTCCTCCCCTTTACAAATGTTTCTATAGCAACGACTCAAACACAGAGATGTTCCCCTAAGAAGTCTTCGTTACCCTGGGATCCTCCCATGATCTTTTAACAATAAAGAAAATACAGGAAGAGCATACACTAATGAGACCTGGAGCGGAGTCTCTCTGATGCACACAGAGAGGGCTTCTGTTAGACAATCTGTTAGAATGAGCCCCCAGACATAATACAGGAAATGGTAAGAGACTGCAGACATGATACAAGAGATGGTCAGAGACTGCAGACATGTTACAAGAGATGGTCAGAGACTGCAGACATGTTACAAGAGATGGTCAGAGAATGCGGCATATTACAGGAGATGGTCAGAGAATGCAGACATATTACAGGAGATGGTCAGAGACTGGAGATATAATACAGGAGATGGTCAGAGACTGCAGACATAGTACAGGAGATGGTCAGAGACTGCAGACATACTACAGGAGATGGTCAGAGACTGCAGACATAGTACAAGAGATAGTCAGAGACTGCAGACATAGTACAGGAGATGGTCTGAGACTGCAGACATGATACAAGAGATGGTCAGACTGCAGACATGATAAAGAAGTGGTCAGAGACTGCAGACATACTACAGGAGATGGTCAGAGACTGCAGACATGTTACAAGAGATGGTCAGAGACTGCAGACATGTCACAAGAGATGGTCAGAGAATGCGGACATATTACAGGAGATGGTCAGAGACTGGAAATATAATACAGGAGATGGTCAGAGACTGCAGACATAGTACAGGAGATGGTCAGAGACTGGAGATATAATATAGGAGAAGGTCAGAGACTGCAGACATGCTACAGGAGACGGTCAGAGACTGCAGATATAGTACAGAAGATGGTCAGAGACTGCAGACATACAACAGGAGATAGTCAGAGACTGCAGATATGATACAAGAGATGGTCAGAGACTACAGACATGAAACAAGAGATGGTCAGAGACTGCAGACATGATACAAGAGATGGTCAGAGACTGCAGACATGTTACAAGAGATGGTCAGAGACTGCAGTTCCTATGGACGTTAGTAAATAATGGCCATTCGGCCCTCTCACCTGACCCAGCGATACAGCAACAACGGTTCCTCTGATCAGGAGTCAGCTCACTCTGAATTGCCCGTGGTGACTCCGCTGGGTAGAGCCCAGATCTATATTCTGGCAATTACTCCATTACTTTCTCCACCAGGGATGGCGCCAGGCTGTGTGGCTTTCCCTCATGTGGCGCAGGGCAGCGGGGTTCTCTCTCTGGTGGTGTTCCCTCAGCACTGTCCTCTCCCTCTGGAGTCCTGGGTGCACTTCCCTGAAAGCTTTCCCGGGCTTTGTGTAGAAAACCCATGTCTGGGAATACTTTACATTTGGCTCAATCGGGGCACCCCAGACATACTGTTAGGGGAATCCTGGTTGGCCAGTTTTTGAGGCTACGCAGGGTATATAGCGATCAATCTTCCTATAATAGAAAAGCAAAAATGCTCTGTTCCCGTTTTCTTCAATGGGGATACCCTGGTTATATGCTTGATAGAGCCTGTACGATCACTGAGTCCAAAGACAGATCAGATCTTCTAAGTGAATCAGGACATAAAGGCAGGGATAAACAGTAGGTCCCTGTGCCTACTTTGATAATGGCCTGAATCGCCATGTCGACTGAAGCATATTTCAGGGAGAATTCCTCTGAAGGAATTAAAGAATTCAAACTCAGGATGTGGGAAGAATGAGGTGCAGACAGGTCGTACACCAAACTAATTTTATTTGAAAACTTGCCCTTGACAAGCCCAATAGGGCTAATTCTCCAGATGTTGAAAGGGGGCTGAGTGAAGGGGCCAATGATGAAGCCTCGGTCAAGTTCGGCCTGTAACAGCTGGTCTATGGTCTGTGTGTCGGTGGCCGCTGAGCGTAGGTTCCTGCACTTGTGAGTCATGTAGGGCAGTGTGAGGAGGCCGGTATGGAATCCTTCTGTAAATCCTTGGATAAGGAAGGTGGCTAGTGAGGGAATGGAGTGTGAGGTGTGGTAAAACCTCGGCCATAGGACGTCTACTCTGCCTAGTCAGGATGTTTTTTGCTGCTTGATCTGGCATAGGGCTTTAGGATGTGCTCTATGACATATGGTACAAATATGGAGCAGATATGGAGTAGCCAGCATTAGCTGTAGTTCACCTGGAGCGTCTGAGCACAAATGTGCGCACACCCCTCACATTTTTGTAAATATTTTATTTTATTTTTCATGTGACAACACTGAAGAAATGACACTGCTACAATGTAAAGAAGTGAGTGTACAACTTGCATAACAGTGTAAATTTGCTGTCCCCTCAAAATAACTCAACACACAGCCATTAATTTAATATATATATATCTATATATAGATATATATATCTATATATATAGATATAGATATATATATCTATATATATACATATCAATATATATATATAGATATATATATATATAGATATATATATATATATATATCTATATATATAGATATAGATAGATCTATATCTATATATGTATACAGTTGGGTCCATATAAATTTGGACACAGGCACTATTCTAGTTTTTTCAGGTATTTACCAAAAAATATTCAAGCTATAGTTATATAATGGATATGGGCCGAAAGCTGTTTCATGGCCGGGTGTGGGCTATTCCTTCGTTATTTCTTCATGAATTAGCCAGGTAAAAGGTTTGGAGTTGATTCTAATATTTGCATCTGGAGTCTATTGCTGTAACCCTACATCAAGCATTCAAAGGAGCTGTCCACGCAAGTAAAACAGGCCATTGTAAAGCTTCAAAAATGAAAAAAAAAACCATCAGAGAGATAGTAGCAACATTAGGAGTGGCCAAATCAACACTCTGAGGAAAGAAGAACGCACTGGTGAGCTCAGCAAAAAAAAAAGGCCTGGATGTCCACGGAAGACAACAGTGGTGGATGATCGTAGGATCCTCTCTATGGTAAAGAAAAACCCATTCCCAACATCCAGACAAGTAAAGGACACTCTCCAGGTGGGCGTATCATTGCCAAAGTTTACAATCAAGAGAAGACTTCACATGAGAAAATACACAGGGTTCACCACAAAGTGCAAACCATTCATAAGCCTGAAGAATAGAAAAGCCAAAAAACATCTAAAAAAGCCAGACCAGTTCTGGAGAAGCATTCTTCGGATGGATGAAACTAAGATTAGTCTGTACACAGAATGACGGGAAGAAAAAAGTGTGGAGAAGGCTTGGAACAGCTCATGATCTGAAGCACACAACGTCATCTGTAAGACATGATGGGGGCAGTGTGATGGCATGGTCATGCATGGCTTCCAGTGACACTGGGTCATTGGTGTTTATTGAAGATGTGACAGAAGACAGAAGCAGCCAGATGAATTCTGCAGTGATTAGAGATATACTGTTAGCTCAGATTCAGCCAAATGCAGCAAAGTTGATTGGACGACGCTTCACAGTACAGATGGACAATGATCCAAAACACTCTGCAAAAGCAATCAAGGAGCTTTTGAAGGAAAAGAGGTGGAATATTCTGCAATGGCAGAGTCAATCACCTGATCTCAACCCAATTGAGCATGCATTTCACTTGCTGAAGACAAAACTAAGACAAAACTAAAGGCAGAAAGACCCACAAACAAAGAACAAAGTATGAAAGGTGTGTCTGTGCCCTGTGTCCAAATTTATATGGACCTAACTATATATATATGTATACATATATATACACAGTGGGGACGGAAAGTATTCCGATCCCCTTACATTTTTCACTCTTTGTTATATTGCAGCCATTTGCTAAAATCATTTAAGTTCATTTTTTCCTCATTAATGTACACACAGCACCCCATATTGACAGAAAAACACAGAATTGTTGACATTTTTGCAGATTTATTAAAAAAGAAAAACTGAAATATCACATGGTCCTAAGTATTCAGACCCTTTGCTCAGTATTTAGTAGAAGCACCCCTTTGATCCAATACAGCCATGAGTCTTTTTGGGAAAGATGCAACACGTTTTTCACACCTGGATTTGGGGATCCTGTTGCCATTCCTCCTTGCAGATCATCTCCAGTTCTGTCAGGTTGGATGGTAAACGTTGGTGGACAGCCATTTTTAGGTCTCTCCAGAGATGCTCAATTGGGTTTAAGTCAGGGCTCTGGCTGGGCCATTCAAGAACAGTCACGGAGTTGTTGTGAAGCCACTCCTTCGTTATTTTATCTGTGTGCTTAGGGTCATTGTCTTGTTGGAAGGTAAACCTTAGGCCCAGTCTGAGGTCCTGAGCACTCTGGAGAAGGTGTTCGTCAAGGATATCCCTGTACTTGGCCGCATTCATCTTTCCCTCAATTGCAACCAGTCGTCCTGTCCCTGCAGCTGAAAAACACCCCCACAGCATGATGCTGCCACCACCATGCTTCACTGTTGGGACTGTATTGGACAGGTGATGAGCAGTGCCTAGTTTTCTCCACACATACCGCTTAGAATTAAGGCCAAGAAGTTCTACCTTGGTCTCATCAGACCAAAGAATCTTATTTCTCACCATCTTGAAGTCCTTCAGGTGTTTTTTTAGCAAACTCCATGTGGGCTTTAATGTGTCTTGCACTGAAGAGAGGCTTCTGTCGGGCCACTCTGCCATAAAGCCCCGACTGGTGGAGGGCTGCAGTGATGGTTGACTTTCTACAACTTTCTCCCATCTCTCGACTGCATCTCTGTAGCTCAGCCACAGGGATCTTTGGTTTCTTCTTTACCTCTCTCACCAAGGATCTTCTCCCCCGATAGCTCAGTTTGGCCGGACGGCCAGCTCTAGGAAGGGTTCTGGTCATCCCAAACGTCTTTCATTTAAGGATTATGAAGGCCACTGTGCTCTTAGGAACCTTAAGTGCAGCAGAATTTTTTTGTAACCTTGGCCAGATCTGTGCCTTGCCACAATTCTGTCCCTGAGCTCTTCAGGCAATTCCTTTGACCTCATGATTCTCATTTGCTCTGACATGCACTGTGAGCTGTAAGGTCTTATATAGACAGGTGTGTGGCTTTCCTAATCAAGTCCAATCAGTATAATCAAACACAGCTGGTAGTATAATCAAACACAGCTGGTAGAACCATCTCAAGGATGATCAGAAGAAATGGACAGCACCTGAGTTAAATATATGAGTGTCACAGCAAAGGGTATGAATACTTAGGATTTTTCAGTTTTTCTTTTTTAATAAATCTGCAAAAATGTCAACAATTCTGTGTTTTTCTGTCAATATGGGGTGCTGTCTGTACATTAATGAGGAAAAAAAATGAACTTAAATGATTTTAGCAAATGGTTGCAATATAACAAGGAGTGAAAAATTTAAGGGGGTCTAAATATTTTCCGTCCCCACTGTATATATACTGTATATATATATGTAAAGTGCTGTGTAAATTAACAGCGCTATGTAACTACCTGTAATATATTAAAATAAGGTGACAAGGCTCTGTCCCCCTTTCACAACTGTTTTTCTACACTGTTACATGGGCTTCCAGTGGAGACTACAGGTAACTGTTTTAACACACAGGCATGGTCCACTATTGTCACCATTAAGAAGTCTATACTGAAAAATTCCATGCAACCATGCCTAAAGCTGCACGTAGTTAGGAAGTAGCTGTAAAGAGAATACATAGGATTAGCATTACTATAATCGAACAAAGATTTAAAAGAAAGAATGCAACAGTATTTTGTTTAAGAATGGCAGCTGTTCATCACACAGGGCTTTAAGCAAACTTAATATCACCCAGTTAGGGTTTACTTCTACTGTAACAATTCTTGCTCAGTATTTTATTAAAGTTTCCCTATACAGAACAAACAATGTAGATTTCTTGTATAGCCTATCATTTAAAAACAAAATATCATCATGTTGAACGTAAAGTTCTTTAATAACTTTCAAACTTTTTCTAAGGATAAAGTATGTACAGTAGTTAACTATTTTAATTAAAAATGTTCAGTAATATTGTATGGAAGCTATGACAAATGCTGATCTTTAGCTAGACATTGTTTTTAAAACCTTAATAGTTAGGACTGGAGCTAGCCCAAAAAGGGGCGTTATTAGTTTCAGTGTGAGTATGTACTATACTTGCATTACCCATAAGAAGAAAAAGAAACAGAAAACAGGGGTAAGAGAAGAAAAGGTAATAACGCTCTTAAAGTTCTACCAGGGGTACGGGTTTAGCAGGGGACAAAAAGGAGAAAGGCAATCCCCATCCCTGGGGACAAGTCAACTGTCCAATTCATATTAGAAGTTATGTTATAAATTACCTAAACAGGTTCTAATTTTTTTAGGAATTTATCATGCTTATCTTCTGAAGTGGCCATCAGTTTTTCATTGATCATTGTGCCATCGAGTTTTAAACTCTGAGAAGTCCAATGAAGGTGATTTCCATGAGTGAGCACCGAATATAACTCCGATCAGGTTTGCTGTATTACGTCAAATATCTTGAATCCGTTTCTACTTTAGCTTTTTATCAGTTGTCTGAAGGTCAGTTGAAGGTAACGAGAGGGCAAATCTTCATAATTAGGGCACAGGCAATAATAGAAGTCTACAGAGAAACTAAACCTTCTACACTCTATCCAGTAACAAAAAAGATGAAATTTCTCTGTAAGCTTCAACAGCCTGCCCCCTGTAAGGCATCTGCTCTTCAGACAGCTGACAGGCTTGCCTCATTGCCTGTCTAGATTTAATACAACACATATAACTTTGCACATCCTTAAAACTAAAAGAATCATTTTGTTGTTTTTCTTAAAGAAGATGTTTCCTTTCAAGGGTTGGAACAGAAAGCTCACTCTGCTTTTTTGAATATTTAATTGGTTTTGCATT
Source organism: Aquarana catesbeiana (assembly GCF_042186555.1). NCBI lineage: Eukaryota > Metazoa > Chordata > Amphibia > Anura > Ranidae > Aquarana > Aquarana catesbeiana. Next base: position 149,761,301 of record NC_133324.1, on the reverse strand, counting down.
AGGATAGACCTTCAAACCACAGACCCTGTAAACTGAAATTGACTTTAAGAAGATTTTTACTTCAATTCGGAGATAGTTATGTACCTGAAATTGTTCAGTGCCAATGTGTCAGACTTTTTACAGAAGTTAAAATAAATGAAACACTCATCTGACATTTTTATGTTTTTATAATAATCCTTGAAAATGCCTGCAGTTGTTTGATTTAAAAGAAGGATTTCAAACTTTTCTAGCAATCCAGTATACAGACTACACAAAAGATTTGTTAGAGTGCAGTAAGTATATTCAGCAAAATAAAAGTTTTATAGGTTTACTCAATAAACCATAGAAGGAGCAGAATAATCCATAGCAACTGATTAGAATTTATGTTATGGGACCAGTACAAGATGATTTTTAATTGGTTGCTGCAGGCATTTTCTTCTGTTCTTTTTTCCTTAAACATTTTCATTGACTAAGTCCTTAAATGTCATATAAGGGACCATAAGTCAAAACTTTGTATGTGTGCAAGAAAATAATTTTGAACAGTCAAAACATCTTACTTTACTAATTCAAAAGATGCTTGCTTCTAAAAAAAATAGCAAACAGTATTAGTGTCCAAAATATTTAGATTTCCAAATCTTCAAACTCTACCAAGGTCTCTTTATAACATTAGCAGAGAAAATAAACAATGTTTTATTGCATTATGGAAAATGGCCTTGATATATAAAAAACAAAACAGAAAGAGAAATGAAGATATTGCCCGCAGCAAGCTGTCATTGTTCTAGCACAAGAGAGAAAATGTGACACATCCAACAGATTGTATTAAAACAATCAAATGTTCCTTTATACCCATGGTTTGATAAAACCAGGCCCTTGTGTACAGTTTCTGTTTCCACTACCAGTTTTGATAGAAAACCTCCACTGAAAGAATATGGAGGCTGTCAATAAAGATTTTTTTCCTTCATAAAGTGCTAGTTGCCTGGTTGTCATGCTGATCTAATAGCTCCAATAATTTTAAGGTCGATGATAACTGGGTCAGCAATGGCAGTCTCTATAATCCTCTTGGTCCAGGTTTACTTTGAAGAAGTATAAAAAAACTCCTCTCAAAAAAAAAAATCTTGGTGTTATACTAATCACAAATCATCCGCTGCATGTAGGAGTAATAACTCTCATGTACACCTTCAAATCAGCAAATCGTTGGCAGACTTCAAGGTACAATGTCTCAATTCTTTGTAGGGGTAACCGTGTCACAATTAGTATAGTGTTAATATAAGTTTTTATTCTCCTGGCGATATCATTTGTGCCATACACAGAAAACAGGTTACTATTATCAGTTATGTCTGGTAGTAGTTAGTCACATTCAATTGGACTTGTGTTAGCATGTACAAAAATAATTCAATGGTAAAGATCAGGTTATTCAATTAAATTGTATTTTTTTATCTGTATTGGATTTATTGACATCAGAATCCTTGTATACTCCTGACCCAGGTTTCACTTAATCAGATTTCCCACCAGTATTGTCTGTAGGGTTTCTGAAATGAATTTTAACCCCAGAAGCAAGTTACCATGGATTGTTCCACACTTTGTTTTCATTTGGGGGTTGCCATTTTGATGTCAGACCCTGATGACTGGTGATCTAATGAACTAATAACTTGAGGGGGGGAAAAATCAAGAAAGAACAGGTGAGGTGGAGGAAGCACAGATCCACAGAGCTGATGAGGTAAGACCTGGTGAATCCTTGCACTGAAATTCCTTAGAAACAGCTTTCTCTCCAGAAGGACTTCAGAAGAATAGTGAGCAGCACAGTAGTGCCATCGCTCCAAATCTCATGAGCCTAGCAGTAAAAGGCAGTAGTACACAGGATCTGCGTTAGAGGATCAAACACTACAGATATGTAGCTATGAGAATTGCAAGCACAGGAGTGTTGCCCTAGGCACAGAAATGTGCACTGCTACTTCAAGTCTAAAGGTTGATTTTTCAGGGTGCTGCGTAGTCATGATTTCCTTTTAGTAGATATTTCAATAAGGTCCACTTTAAAGGAAAATTCTATTTTATTAAAAAAATTTAGCCATTTTGTAATTTAATATTAATAAAAATTACCTTTCCATTTCAATTTGCTGGTAATATATTTTTCTAAAACTGACAAAAAATTTACTGTAGTATCGCAACCTGGAGGTATCTTGTAAACTGTTGGTTTACAGAAAGCCCCCAGAAATGTAATTTCTTGTGTGATTGGCTCACTGCTCATATGACTGACGCACTGATTTTCTCATATGTCTGCACTAAGATACAAGTCAAATTTTAGACATTCCCTGCAATAAGAATTAGAATAAGACACCCCCAAAGGGTTAACTACTTCTAAAGGAATGCATAAACTGCAACTTTCCTTATCAGAACATTGAGAGTGCAATAGAAAGTTATAATGAACCAGACACTCTCATCCATGAATTAGTCTGGAAAATATATGTTGAAACAAACAGTTACTTTAAAACAGAAAAAGGTAGGAATCTACAACAACCTTTGTTAAAATCCTTACAGTACATGTTTCACTTTAAGCTCTTGTACGACTCCCAGACAAGGCAACTTTCCCAGAGTAAGGAAAAATAATGTGGCGCATATTCAGTGTAAACAATAATAAATAAATATAAAGTGCAATGTTCAAAAGTGCAATAATCAGAAGAATTTCATACATAATCTTGCATATAACTATGAATTTCCTATCAAAAAGTGACAAAAAATATATAAAGTGCTTGTGCAAATAAACAGGAAACATCCAATTCATCCAAAGTGTTGTCACCATCCGCTCAATAATGTCCAATTAAGGATAATAGATAGTTAATAAAGTAAAGTGCTTTGTGCAAGAAAAAATTAAAACCATCCAATTCATCCAAGTGTTGTACCAATAGTTTGCCCCAGCCTCTCACCTCATACAGAGACCCCTACGGGTCTAGTCAAGCCTCTTGTATAGATGGGATAATGATTCCCCAGAAAACAGTTGGTTTCCAGAGTTAGAGGTATCCACAGACCTCTCTTATATAGGGGTCACTTTCGTGGCTCATCAAGTATAGTTTACATGTAATGAGAGAAGGTGGGCTCCATAGTGCAGTAATCCAATAAAGGTTTATTTTAAAACACACGTAGTAACTTACAGTTAAAAGCCATGCAAACAGCTTCACAAACGATATGAGTTCCGGTCTTTGCCGCGACTGGAAGCGACGACACGCGGCTCCTCCCTGATGCGTTGCGTCACTGTGACTTCATCAAAGGGTATGGAATTGGGTGTTACAATGTCGGCTTATATAAAAGAGTCCGCTGCCATGGTAACCTTATGTATTATGCTCTGTTTGGATGAATTATTTAGAGAAGAATTTGAATTGTATAGATGTTACTAGTTACAATGGCAGCGGATTTGCTATACACGACTCCATACCCTTTGATGAAGTCATTGGTTGATGAAGTCACATGTTCAGTAAGTTACTACATGTGTTTAATATGTATTAATATATATATATATATATATATATATATATATATATATATATATACAAAGTCTTGTGTGTGTGTATATATATATATACATATATATATATATATATATATATATATATATATATATATACTCTGCATCCAGTTTAGCCTATATCTACAGTGCATTCTGTGGTATACTGTTTCTAACACACTTCAGTCGGTGTACACAGTATCTAATACAGTGTGTACAGTGTCTACTACACTTCTGGTGGTGTACACAGTACACAATACAGTGCAGCCATAGTACAGTTGCTAATACAGGGCAGGCGGTGTACACAGCATCTAATACAATGTGTACAGTCTCTACTACACTTCTGGTGCTTTACACATTACAAAATACAGTGCAGCCATAGTACAGTTGCTAATACAGTGCAGGTGGTGTACACAGTATCTAATACAGTGTTTAGAGTTTCTACTACACTTCTGGTGGGGTACACAGTACACAATACAGTGTAGTGTGGTGTTGCAAAACAAAATATACATCATGTCCGGAAGGCCACCAAGGAGAGGCAGATGCTCACAGGCCACTAAAAAGAGGGCAAGCAGCCTCTGTGTCTACAGTCAACAGTGCTGGTCGTTTACATGGTGCATTCTCTGTTGGTGGCTGTGGGGCACGCTTGTCCTTTTTTTCTGCTGCTGGCTGTGTTATTGAGCCAGAACATGCAGAAGAGTTGGTGGAGTGGATAACAAAGCCTTCCTCATCCTCCTTATCCTCTGTCTTGCAGGCTCAGGGTAGTTTGCCTTCCAACGCAGCTGCAAAAGCAGCCTATTTCACCGGCTTCTTGTGCACAGTCGCTCCTTCCGTAGCCCCACCATCATGCACAGAGGAGTCCCCAGAATTTTTAAACCACAGTATCAGGTACATGCTGCTGGAGGATGTGCAGCGATTTGAAGGCTCCAATGTTGGTTCCCAGGTCGAGCAAGGGAGTAACTTGAGCCTAGAGAGAGGGGGTGCCCAAGAAGGACAAGAAACTGGCAGTCATGTTCCCCCAGCTGCAGCATACTGCCAAGCTTGCTCCAGTGACAAGGAGGGAGGGGATGATGAGGTCACTGACTGTACTTGGGTGCCTGAGAGAAGAGAGGAGGAGGAGGCACAACTCCAACGATATCCTCTAGGGGCAGCTTAAGGGCAGCCACCCTAATGCATCACACTGCAGAGCTCCCCAGGTGCAGGGCGTTGCTGACTCCCCACTGACTTTTAAAAGTTCATTGGTGTGGGCCTTTTTCGACACATGTGCAGCAGATCGCACCATTGCTGTTTGCAACCTATGTCTGAAGATCAAGCGCGGCCAGAACAGCAGCTGCTTGGGCACCACATGCTTGAGCAGACATATGATGACCTTCCATGCAGTCCGTTGGCAGCAGCACCTGAAAGAACCACATCATAGAAAAAGGCAAACTTCTCCTTGATCCTCATCTGGGATCTCAAACCCTACTATATCTCCAGTCCTCTCAAAAACCAGCACTGAGAGGAAAGAAGGTATAGCAATAGGTGTCACAAGTACTTGCAGCCAATCTGCTAGCAGTACACCCCCAGTTGATTTCAGCAGGCAAATTTTCCTACCCCAGATGCTAAACCGTAAAAAGAAATTCAGTCCCAGCCATCCACATGCTCAGCATCTAAATGCTAGCTTGGCCAAGTTGCTAGCACTGCAACTGCTGCCAAAACACCATTTCTTTTCAAGTAAAGCCATTCCAGTTCTCTACCGCCATGTGGAAGGCAATGTTTTGGCCTCGTTGGACAGGGCGGTCAGCAGTAAGGTTCATATTACTGCTGACTCATGGTCCAGCAGGCATGTACAGAAATGTTACCTTTCCTTCACTGTGCACTGCGTAACTCTGCTGGAAGCTGGGAAGGATGCAGGACAGGGTTCAGTGTTGGAGCTTGTTCCGCCACCGTGCCTCCAAAAAGCTAGTGGTGATTCTGCCATAACATCTGTATGCTCCCTTCCCTCCTCTTCTTCTTCCTCTATGGCCTCTTCTGCAGAATTGTCCTCTGAACCAGCAGTGCTCCCTAAATGCTCAACGGGCTAAGTCAGCAGTCAGGCAAAAAGATGTCATGTGTTGCTGGAGTTGGTTCTGCCTAGGGGACAGGAGCCACACTGGGGCAGAGATTCTGTCAGCTCTGTAGGGGCAGGCTCAGAGGTGGTTGACACCACGCCAGCTTCAGCCAGGAATGGTTGTATGCAACAATGGCACCCACCTTCTCTCTGCCCTCTGATAGGGAAACTTAACCCATGCTGGTAGGTTAATTGGATTCTGTCAAAATTAGCCCTAGTATATGTATGAATGTGTGTTAAGGACCTGAGGTTGCAAGCTCCTTGAGGGTAGGGACTGATGTGAATGTACAATGTATATGTAAAGCGCTGCGTAAATTGACAGCGCTATATAAGTACCTGAAATAAAAATAAATAAAATAAAAATAAAATTACTTGCTGGCAACCTTTCCTTATCCACCTTACAAGGGTAAGGTTGCAGAACTCATCCTGCCTTCGCAGAGGGAGCAGAGGATGAAACATCTTCAGGAGGCCTTGAAGAAAAGTTTGTGTAACGCATTTCCAGAACCTGGGAGGTTACCAATTCCTAGTGCTGGACAATGTGTTTCTGAGGCTTTGTTTGGTCAGAGGAAGAGCGGTGGAGAAGGTGACTGATGCCCTTAAACAATTTTCTCAGTCCTCAGTGCCAAGGTTCCAGCAACCATCACCAGCGTCTGCATTATATATGGAGCAGGAATATCTAGGGGCAAGAGCAAACTTGGAGACCTTACCAACAGAGCATCCACTGGGTTACTGGGTCTTGAGGATGGACCACTGGCCAGAACTTGCTCAATATGCAATTGAGCTTCTGGCCTGTCCTGCATCCAGCATCTTTCTGAACGCGCATTCAGTGCTGCTGGAGGGTCTGTAACGGATCAAAGAGTGTGCCTGTCCACAGACTCCGTTTATAGGCTCATATTTATAAAAATGAATCAGTCCTGGATCAGCAGCTATCAAGCATCTAATGCTGATGTAACTGATTGAATTTGCTATGAATCTGGGATCCCTTGAAGACTGCCTATGCTGCCTATCCTATTCCTCCTCAATCATGATGATGCTAGCTTCCAACAATATTTTTGGTTTAGGGCACCACCACCACTCAAGGCCCAACTTTTCTGCCCCTGTTTAACAGGGGCTTTTAATTAAAATTTTTGAAATAATATTGCACAGCAGGGCCCGTTCCTGCGCCCAACAAGAGTAACTGTGAGGGGTTTCAGTGTTCTGGCACCACCAACACCTAAGGCCCAATGTTTCTGCCCCTGTTTAACAGGGGTACTTAATTACAATTTTTAAAATAATATTTAACAGCAGGGCCCGTTCCTGCGCCCAACAAGAGTAAGTGTGAGGAGTTACCGTGTTCTGGCACCACCAACACTTAAGGCCCAATTTTTCTGCAGAGTATATAGTGCAGTCCATGTAGTATATGTACTGCAGTTCAAATTATATAGTGCAGTGTAGTATATATAATACAGTGCAGGGTATATAGTGCAGTGTACAATATATAATATACGGTATTGAAGTGGTTAAGGGGAGCCCTGTGATAGAATCAAGAAAAAAAATGGCATTTAACAAGGGGGCCCCCAGATCCTGCCCCCCGTGTGAATAGGTATGGGGTACACGGTATGAATTTTGGGGGGGACCCCCACGCTATTTTTTTTTAAATTTTGGCCTGGAGTTCCTCTTAATATCCATACCAGACCCGAAAGCCCGGTAATGGACTGAGGGGAGCCCACGTTGTTTTTTTCAATGATTTTTTATGTATATTGCCAGGATCTGGTAATACATTACAGCCCCGAGCAATTTTGAATGGCATTTTTTCCTTTAGAAATGTCCTTTTGCTGCGGTACTGTTATAAACATGGGGTAAATGTGCTACTTTACAGGCAGACTAAGGGGACCCCCCAGGCACGATATTTAAAGGAATATTTCATTTTTATTGTTTCACTTTAAGCATTCTTAAAATCACTGCTCCTGAAAAAACGGCTGTTCTAAAAATTTTTTTTTTTTTTATTATTTACGTTAGAATCATTTTAACCCCTTCCCGTCCGTACTATAGCCGAATGACGATTACTGTGTAGACCTACTTTGCCAGAAGGGCGTCTATAGAGCGGCCTGTGCGCCCCCTGCGAGGCATGTGCGACACACTCTGTGATCAGTGAGTCTATGAGACTTGGCTGATCACAGATCGGAATAAGGGGTCGATCCCGATCCCTTACCACGTGATCAGCTGTCAGCCAATGACAGCTGATCATGTGATGTAAACAGAGCCGATCACTGGCGGCTGTCAGAGGGACATAAGTCCCAATCAAGGAGAGCAGCCGCGGAGTCATCTGTGCTCACCAGTACCACCTGCCAGTGCCACCTACCAGTGTACAATAGTTCCGCTTACCAGTGCCCACCAGCGCCACCTACCAGTGCCCGCAGTGTCACCCATCAGTGCCTACAGTGCCACCTATCAGTGCCCACAGTGCCACCTATCAATGTCACCAATCAGTGCCTCATCACCAGTGCTGCCTATCAGTGCCACCTACCAGTGCCCATCAGTGCCACCTTTCAGTGTCCATCAGTGCCATCTATAAGTGCTACCTATCAGTGCCCTTTAGTGCCCATCAGTGCCAGCCATCAGTGCCATCTATAAGGGCCCACCAGTGCCGCCTCATTAGTGCCGTCTTATCATTGCCCATCAGTGCCACCTTATCTGTGCCTATCAGTGCCGCCTTATCTGTGCCTATCAGTGCAGCCCATCAGTGCCCATCAGTGCAGCCTATCAGTGCCCATCAGTGCAGCCTCATCAGCGCATATCAATGAAGGAGAACAATTGTTTGCAAATTTTTATAACAAACTATGAAACTTTTTTTTTTTTTTTTAATTATTCCGTCTTTTTTTGTTTGTTTAACAAAATATCAAAACCTCAGTAGTGATTAAATACCAACAAAAGAAAGCTCTATTTGTGTGAAAAAAATGATAAAAATGTAATTTGGGTACAGTGTTGTATGACGCGCAATTGACATTCAAATTGTGACAGCGCTGAAAGCTAAAAAATTGGCCTGGGCAGGAGGGGGGTTTAGGTGCCCAGTAAGCCAGTGGTTAATCACAGTCCCGGTCTCCACCATGCCCGTCCTTCTCTGTGTTGGAAAGTTTCCGCAGACAGTTAAAGGTAAAACATTTGAGGTGATGATGATGTCTTATTGAGACAAGACCGGTCGGGACGGGCTCTGCTGATGCCACTGCGATATTTGATTTTACTTACATGCCTTTTAATGCCTTCTGAAATATGAGTGACCATTTTACTTATTTAAATAAAATGCCTTTTATGTAAATGGAATCACACTATGTGGCCCAATTTTTTTCCTTTTACCATATATAAAAGTGGGAGGATCGGTTATTGATCTTTGGTCACTGTTCCCTTGGTGGATACCCATTGATGTTATACAATGTGATGGACCCCTGCCTGATTGGTCTACATCGGAAACCGTGTATGCTGATTTTCTTCCCTGGGTGAGTTACCACGAGCTCTGTTGACTCATCAGGCGTATGCCTTGTTAGGTTCAACTTGTCTGGTAAGCCTCTTTCCTTTTGGTGGTGGATTATCAACAGACAACCAGTTCACAGATTTATCTCACAAGTCACCTCATATATTGGAGTCACTTTAGGGACTTACATTCTAATATATATATGCACTGTTGGTTTATGAAACATCATCATTATTGTTGTTTGTATATTAGAGTAATATTGTATGTATTTTATCATGATTTATGCACATCAGTAATGGTTTGTTACTAGTTTGATCCCGTCAGGGGAATCTCACTTTCACCTTCACTTTTAGCGCTGCACTTTACCACTTTCCCATGTGTTCACATATTCACAGATTTCTGTTGTGCTGGCAGCTATTATTTTAAGACAGCGCATACAGCGAGACAAACAGAGCTAGAGAATAACAGTGGGGGGGGGGGTAGGGCATGAAATGTCCCCACCCACCACATACGGGATGCTGTAGATATCAAAAGACTATAAACCTTTTTGGGACTTTAAAGGCACAACTGTAGTGAGCTACACAACGTATATAAAAAGGTTGAATTTTATTAATAATATACAAAAAAACAAAGAGAATAGACAGAACATCATTAAAAACACATCAGATCTGGACATACAACGCATATCATAACACCATTGAGGATCCTATCCTGCAGTTTTGTATGTATCCCTGTATATTCATATACAATTCAATCATAATCCAAATAAAGGAAAAAGGTAAACTTCCCCTAAAAAAGTTGGAATTGGGGGAGCACTGCAGGTCTGGTATTCCCAGAATGGTGTATTCTCCAATTGCTCTACATGTTTCACGTTGACGTTGACGTCACGTTTATAGTCTTTTGATATCTCCAACTTAGTATCAGGGACGTTGGCACAAGTGACTTCTAAGTACCTACAGAGTCACCCTGTATATTAGGTACTTCAATACTAGGACCCTCCCTTTTGTTGTACATACGGGATGCTGATAGACAGATATTTACAGTTAAAAAAACACAGTTTATGTCAGTTTTTTTGATTTACCTATGATTGGCTAAGAAGGTCATCAACGGTGCTGGCACGAGCAGGGAGCTATAAAAAGAAAAAAATACGTGTTTAGCAGCACAGTCGGTTTGGATTTAAAGAAAGAGGCACAATACCCGCCCTCCCATGTCGCGGCCCACATTATGAGGTTTTTGTCCTTTTCTTTAGAAAAGGGACTTCAAGTTATTTATTTTTTTAGCTTGAGCGTTAATAGCTAAGCTAAAATGTGTTGTTGTTGATATATTTAATATTGGTATTTGAGTATATGCTGTTAGTATAATTATTGTATATACCATAATAAAAGGCCGAGTCCAATGTTGTATCTTATTTTTATAAGTGAAGTTTTATTGAAATGTTCTGCCTAGCATACCATGTAAGGATGGTGTGTACAGTACCGTATTTTAGGACGAGCTCTCCCCTCAATTTACACTGCTATCTGGAAGTTATCAATCATATACATTTTTACTACAGAGTAAAAATGTGGTGCCCTTGGCTACTTAATTAACCATCACATGCAGTCTTGTGTATTGCAGTCACTGAAATACAAATATGAGAACGTTATTAAACACCTTTTCGTATTGATCAGCTTGGTTCTTTAAATTGCATTTAAGAAAAAACATATTTTTTCATCATGCTGACAAGCAAGGAACCTGAAGTTCATGTCACTGATACAGCAATTAGACATGTTGTCATGGCAACATTTGACAGCAAGAAAATGGTGTCAGAAAACTTGAAAATTTGAGAATCATATCTTATTTTCTGTTTTTGCAGCAACCTGTGCATTTTGAAGATGCAAAGAGTTTATACTGTATTTGGTTGGTTAAATGAATAAAAAAAGGGTAAGATCACATATAGCAGGCAGGCAAGTTAAACTGGTTCACCGCACTGACCTTTTTTTACTAAGGCCCTTTCATTTCACTGCCTGTTGAGCCATTCCTTTTCATATGTGTAGTAGCAATGTCTTTTATTTACAAAAATGCATGCAATCTGTGCATGAAATAGGGAATTTTGTTCTATTGTTTTTGTAGCGCTACCCCCGGAGGAGCCGCTTAAGTTTGTTTGGTCTGTTACTCTGCCTCTCAACCCCAGTAACAGTCTCAGCCCCCTCTGGCACACCTGGCAATAGTGTATGTGCAATAACCAATGAGAAACACACACCTTATGATAAAACACAGAAATTGTCTTTACTGTAATATTCTTGTGGAAAAGTAACGAACAGTAACAATATATATGTTCCACGGAATGCAATGGGAGAGCAATAACTGAGGTTATGAGTGATATAGCTCAATACTATATTCGGACTGCTTTCAGGGGATTCAAAACCTAAAAATAACCCCAATAGCAGAGGCACACTTACATGGCAAATAAATCACAATATGGCAATCCGTATCAGATTGGTTACCTTTACTCAGGTTGGCTCTATGAGTCCAGGCAGGAGGAGAGCAGAAGAATGACCCTCTTATGTCATCTCTCCTCGGTCCCCTGACACCAGAGGCCCAAATTTAACCATTAAGGACCAAGCCTCTTTCTGAGATTTGGTGTTTACAAGTTAAAAAAAAACATTTTTTTTTTTGCTAGAAAATTACTTAGAACCCCCAAACATTATATTTTTTTTTCTAACACCCTAGAGAATAAAATGACGGTCGTTGTAATACTTTTTGTCACATCGTATTTGCACGGCGGTCTTACAAGCGCACTTTTTCAGAAAAAATTCACTGTTTTGAATTAAAAAATAAGACAACAGTAAGGTTAGTCCAATTTTATTAATATTGTGAAAGGTAATGTTACGCCGAGTAAATTGATACCCAACATGTCCCACTTCAAAGTTGCGTGGAATGGCGATAAACTTTTACCCTTAAAAATCTCCATAGGTAACATTAAAAAAATTCTACAGGTTGCATGTTTTGAGTGACAGAGGAGGTCTAGGGCTAGAATTATTGGACTCGCTCTAACGATTGCAGCAATACATCACATGTGTGGTTTGAACACCATTTTCATATGTGGGCGCTGCCTACGTAAGCGTTCGCTTCTGCGCGCGAGCTCGGCGGGACGGGGTGCGGTTAGAAATTTTTATTTTTTATTTTTTATTGTTATACAAATGGTAGGCTGCGCTGCTAATAAATGAACGTGATCATAGTTAATACAACCAACCCTGTGACAATCATGCGTAAACAGAATACAAATGAATGAGAGATATTAATAACTGGAAAACTTAAATCACACCAGTAGAATAATAAATGATGGTGAATAAGGATTCAGTAACCGAAAAAATTATTATGAGTCCATATAATCAGGAAAAAGAGTCCTTATGGGTACAGGAACTTTTCTGATAGAGGGAGAAAGACACCTTTCTTCAAGTGGTGTGAGGCATGCAAAGATTATCTCCCTAGGGAGCGTGATGTTGTAGGGAGGTCCACCTCAAATAAATCAGCCCCTTACCAGAACCATAGATCTCTTGTCACAGAGATCATGCACGCAAGTGGCTGTGTCCCCCAGCCACTGGGTCTCTGTTAGGATGTATGTCACAGGCCACCGCTCCAGGGAATCACCTTAGTAAAGATGTTATCGCTCCCATTCCACAGGTATACATGAAAAGAAAATGCTCCATAGCGTAATACAGTAAAAACGTTTTATTAGATTAAAATAAAGAAATGCACTTACAGTGTGTGCAGGTAAAAAATCGCCTCTAAAATCAATATGCGCCGGCCGGCTCTCAGCTGCTGCCCGTTCCTTCCGGGATCAGCGTGGTGTGGTGGTGACGTCAGCACGCCGCTCCTCCCTACGCCGTTTCGTACCCCAGGAAGACAACAGATTTGTCGAAGCGGCATAGGGAGGAGCGGCGTGCTGACGTCACCACCACACCACGCTGATCCCGGAAGGAACGGGCAGCAGCTGAGAGCACAAAGTGACTTGTGCTCCAAAAGAAAAAACAGTATTTGCTAGAAAGACAGTTTTTGTTTTTAAAGTCTTTTTATATGGCTCAACAAGAGTGAGCCCTTTTTGAGAGACAATATTATTTAAAAATCTTCTTATCCAGGTGCTGGCTTGGTGATAGCGCTTCTTAATCGTGCTCCTAATGTGCTTGCACTCACCGGATAGCCTCACCCCTGCAGGGGTATTACGCGGCCACAGTATCTGCCACTGTGTAGCAACTCTGGATGGCTCCGGTCCATGCTTTAAATGTTGTCTAGCGACTTTTAATGTATTCACCATATAAAAAAGAGGGAATGTCCATAGCGTAAAAGCTTTATTTTAACATAAGCAAAGATCGTACTCACATTTGAAAGGTTAATATAAGCATGAAAGAATAATAATAATAATAGTAAATAAAGATAAACTAGATCTAGGTAAGGCTACTTTCACACTCAGACCACCTGAGCGTTAGCGGTAAAGCAACGCTCGTTTTGGCGGCACTTTACCGGCGATGTGTGGGCAGGAGCGGGGTGCTTTTAACCCCAAAGAAGGGGTTAGCAAGGGGTTAAAAGCACCCACAATGCACCACTGCCAAAGCGCTTTGCAGGAGCTTTGGTAGTGCTGCCCATTGATTTCGATGGGAAGGGTGGGTTTGGGAGAGGTGTATACACTGCTCCCATACCTCCCCAAAGATGCTGCCTGTGGGACTTTGCAGACCGCCCCGCAAGCACAGCATGATTTTTGATCATAAAAAAATCAGGAGATATCTATTACCATTTACCACCAAATGAAGGCCCAATTTCACCATTACGATTTGTATTACTTTCAGGCATTAAGTGGTTGAGTTCTCCACATTTTCTACATAAACAGCAGCGTTTTCTACATTTTTAAGCATATGAGCCTTGAAACCCTTATCTGTTAGCTGAAGCAGGCTCTCTTCAGGTCCAGCTGGCCTGCTGTTTCTGTTTCAGTTAATAGGATGTTCAAACAGCAGCAGCCAATCAGTGTCTCTTTCTCACAAAGACCTTTCACTAGCCAGAGGAGAACCCAGAGGGAGCTTATTCCAGCTAATACTTCATGGCTCTTACACTGATATTTTTGTAGGGTGCAACAAGGAGCAAATGTGCTGATAAGGAATACCAGTCAGCTACTGCTCTTTTAGTGTCCAATCAGTAGGCTGAGCTGCAGAGAAGACACAATTGTTTGCCTTTTACAGTATATAATTATAGCAGAGAAAGAGATGTCATCCACCTGGCTGTGCTGGGTGACAGAGATGTGTACATTTCAGAGCTGGATGGGATACAAATACTTTGGTATGTAAAACACCTTTCTATGTGATTTTTCTGTGTATTTAGCCTCGAGTTTAGCTTTAAGGGTTACATTTCAGGCTTATAATAAAGGCAAAGTGTATCTAAAGGTGAAACTTTTTTCTGGATGGAGGAGTAAAATACTAGACCCTCTTAAAGGGGTTGTAAAGGTAAATAATAAAAAAAATAATAATAACAAACATGTCTATACTCACCTACTCTGTGCAATGGAATCGCACAGAGAGGGAGAGAACCACCTCTTTCTGGGTCCCCCACCGTTGCTCCTTGCTCCTCCTCTCTGGTCAGTGCCCCCACAGGAAGCCACTTCCCATGGGGGCACTCGTCCGTGCTCGCACCCGAGTCTCTCTGCTCTGTCCATTGACACAGACAGCGTCAATGGCTCCCAGTGCCCCAGCAGAGCCAGCGAGACCCAGAAGTGAGGGGAGAAAAGATCTGCAGACATGCACGGCGCTGGATCGAAAGAGGTGTCAGGTAAGTAAAGGGGGGCTGAGGGGGCGATGCTGACACCTAAACATTTTTTACTTTAATGCAAGGAATGCATTAAGGTAAAAAATGTTTAGACTCTACAACTCCTTTAGGTTTTTATTGCTGTCTGTGTCCCCTGGGGAGATTCACCTCTCTACCTGTCCCCATTATACCAAAGAATATTACTCTTCAAGATAAATATATGTTTCAGTAGGAAAGCTCCCTCTTTTCTTTCTACACTGTATACAAATACATCTTTATTTCTGCTAAGGTCTTTTTTTTTTTTTCATCGATATCATACATTCTAAAATCTTCCTGAGAAAAAACCCATTCTTTACTTTTGTGATAACATTGCTTAATATAGAGAGATGTTTCTGATTTGTTTTGTATTTTTAAAAAGGCTTAGCCTCGGTTCACATTGGGACGACTTGTCAGGCGACCTAGTCGCCTGACAAGTAGGGTCCCGTTCTCTGCACTGGAACCGTTCTAATCGGAGCGACGCAAGTTGCTTCGACTTAGAAAAAGGTTCCTGTACGACTTTGGGGGCGACTTGCATTGACTTCTATACAGAAGTCGTTTTGCAAGTCGCCGCTGAGTCGTGTCCTGGGTCGCCTGAGGCAGTCGCGCTGTAAGTTGTGCTGCCTCAGTGTGAACCATGCTTTATTGTACTATCATTGACTCCATGTTTCTAGGTGGGAAAAAGCTTGGATAGCTATCCAGTTGATGTGGTAAACAAATTCAGTATAAAAAAAAAAAAAAATCTAAATTGTCTTGTTACGTTGGTTAATAGGATTAAAGAATGAAAAAAAAGGACTGAAACTGCTCTATGAATTGGGAATAGTTATATAGTTTCAGACTGTACCGTTGAAATAGAAGAATGAAGCAATAATAAAAGTATAGGAGGAAATGCTCTTATGATACTTACAGGGATTAATCCACTGATCTTGTATGATTACAGGGAGTCTAATACAGCCCAAAATGCTGGGTATTTGGCAGATCCCAGTGTATAACTGGAAATAATGATTGCTTTTTTCACAGTCTTCCCCCTAATTGTTGGGGGCACAGCCACCCAACACATAGCACTTTGTGCTTACTCAACACCCACAGGCCTGACTTGCCAACCTCACCCCCAAATGCCTTAAAAAAAAAAAAAAACTACTCATCACATCCAGTTTCCACTGTCCAAACCCAGTCTAGTGACCACCTTAGATGGTTGCTTCCTCATTATCTGTCCTCTCACTATTGTGTTAATGATCATATGTTATTTGATTTTAAATTTTTTATGTCACTAATATTTTAAATAGTTTTTGATTTGTTTTTATATGTGTTCATATTTATTGGATATTGAAACATACAGTAAATGGTGGGATTTACAGTGCAGTATTTATATTCACTATGTTATATTGAACTGTGTTATAGAATAGTATTGCACATTTACTAATAGCGCAGCCCAGATGATTTCATTTAGTTCAAAATAGGGTCTTTAAGAGATTTGACCCTAGTATCCCCATATCGGTATAATAACAGAGGATATGCTCTCTGATTGCAAATGATCCTCTTGCTGGGAGAAAGAGTAACTGTTGCTGAAGGGTGAAGGGTGAATCTGCGGTGACAGGTGAGAGATAGCTGAGGTATATTATAGGAGGATTTTATGGTATGTGTCCTGGGGGAGCATTGGGCTGGGTCTATGTTGTCTCAGGAAATACTGAGATCATAAAGCCTGGGAAAGACTTCATTGAGCTAAACAGGAATGAAGTGTTATGATTACCATCACTGAGAGCAGAAAGTGTATCCTTGGTCAAAATTCTAAATCATATATTCAATTCCACATGTATTTCAATTATTTCTATCCTACACCTAGTAATCTGAACAATCTTGACGTATTTAAATTTACTTTGTGAAGATCCCCACACATTTACTTGAATTTTGTGTCATGTATTTACTATGCCCTGTGAGTAGGTACTGCTATGTCACACATTTCACATTGCCTGCCTTCAGAACTACAGAAGTGCTGAGAAGAGGGATTTCAGGAGGTGGAGTCAGTACAGGGATCATTGCTTGCAGGTAGCAAGGTACCATGGGATATTTAGTCCTTAGAAATTGAAAGTAAACATCAGAGCAGAAGCTGCAAATCATGCCGGGAATCCAGGAAGTTGTGGAAAAAGATAACAGACAGAAACAGATAAACAAAATTATTATTATAAACTATTATTTGCATTGCTTTTACAATGCTGATGTTAATGAACATGAAAGTGTATACAGTAACTATAGCATTATGTGAGGATAAAGGTTCTATGTGGCTTTATAGAAGATAATTTGTTACCTAGACATGCATAGAAGTGGGTTTCCATCAATTGCAGAGGTGTTGGAGATAAGAAGAGAATACTGGTAGAGGGAGAATGGAAGACTGGGTACTATGTGTGATATAAATATTCATTTTGCTTATTTTGGGAACCTTTGGAACTTTAACTTCAAGCTGTTTATATGTAATATCCCTTACAAAATGCTAGACCAGTGTTTCTCAACCTTTTTCAGTCAAGGCACCCTTTAAAAACCTGCACAATCTTGAGGCGACCCATTCTAAAATGTAAAAAATGAAACTAATAGTTTTACATAATACAGCAACATCCACAAACATAGGTAAACCCAATGTTAGAGGTGATTTAATCTTCCAAAGCAAATACACCTTGGTACTGACTAATATTGCAATGTTTCACTTCTCCTTCCATTTCTCTACCTCAATCAGCTAAAATGGTCTCAGTAAGGAGAGGGGCAAACAAGGACGCTGTGCAAGTGCCCAATGTCTTCCTTATCGGCTGATTTGTTAGGATGCTGGTGCCTAGAATGTCATTATGATGCACAATGAAAACCTGTAGCTTTGTGTATGTAAAAGGCAGGCTTAAGCCACCCGCTGGTTTGTATGTCATTTTTGGGCAATTTTTAGGCATTTTGCCAAGGCACCCCTGAAGAAACCTGAAGGCACCCTGGTTGAAAAACACTGCTCTAGACAATAAGCTAAATATCAATCCTGTGATTCACACACATTTTACGCATTGCACAGCCAGGCAGTCATCATGTGTTGTTCTTTATTTGCGTGTCCTTTTTTCGGCATTTCAGCTTTCTGTGTGCCCTCTCCACCCTCCCAGATTCATTGATGGACAATGGAATCAACATCATTATTCTGTCCAATGTGCAAGACACAGACCTAAGAAGCTGTAAAGCTGACCTAGGTGGTGGAATTGCTAAACCAGGAAGAAGGAGTCCCCCGGTTTCGATTCTCGAGAAGACAACTGTGGCACTAAAATGCCCAGCGGTGATTTGTCAACTGCGAGTAAGGGACTTCTTTCATCTAAAGCTGGTTCCTCAGGAACAATATCTATAATGCAGGTGCAGCATTCTAATTCCTTGACCCATGCATTTCCCAATGAACAAGTTATATCTCAAACAGAGGTTACCATGGTGGATATGGACAGAGACCTCAGAGTACATTTGAGAGCCTTCCCCACTAAAACAGATATTCAGTCACTTATTTCTGCTGTTGAATTACCGTGTAAACAGATTGTGGAAGGGCTCAGGGAGGATGTATTGGCACTGGGGCACAGAGTAGAAGAAGTGAAGCTGATACCCAAGAAACGACTAAGCATCATGAAGAAGTTTTGAACTCTCTTATGGATCAGATGGACGACCACGAAAATAGAGACCGCCGGCAGAATATATGTATACGGGGGTTGCCCGAAGTAAAACGGGCCCCTGATTTGCTTTTGACAGTGATTGGCTTATTTTGCCAAATTTTGGGGGTCTCTAAACCAGACACGAATGAAATAGATAGGGTGCACAGTGCACTATTTTATGTCCCCCAGAATGCAGATAGACCAAGAGATGTTATATGCAAATTGCACAGATATTCGGTGAAGGAAGCCATTACTAAAGCAGTCTGCAATAGATCTACGGTTGAATTTGATGGAACTCAGATATCCCTATTTACGGATTTAACATACCGCACACTTATGCAACGTCAGACTGTTCGACCCTTATTAGAAGCCTTGCGTGCCATTGATGTTAAATATCGCTGGGGCTTCCCCTTTTGCATAATGGCTGCCCGGAATGGAAAAACAGCAGTCCTCCGAACTAAAGATGACTTGCAACATTTTTTTAGAAATACTGGACTTGCCCTCAGAGGATTTTCCAGATTGGAGTCTGAACAACCCCAAACCTCTTATACAACATCCTGAGCAATGGCATCAAGTCCCAGTTAGAGATCGAAGTAAGAACTGTTCAAATAAACGTAGTCAAAGGCCAACTTCTGATAGGCCTAGGGCCTAGTTGAATATCGGTTTAGGTCTAATATAAGGAGAATTTGTTGTAGGGAAGGAGATATGGGTGGAGAAGGGTTGACAGATGAGAATGTGTAAACATATATTTAGGAGAGGAACATTTTTTTGCTTACCTGAATGATTAGGACCCTCCCCCCCAATTTTTCTTTCTTCTTTTTTTCCTCGCTTCGATGTGAGATCAATGGTTGCTTTAATTCTAGGATGCCCAGGGAGTACTAGGTACTCTATTCATACTGTTAACCATCTTTCCCTCAATAGATCGGTCCTAAGACAAGGGACTTTGTATTCTGCATATTGGCAGAAGGGAAGGCGACTCCCGGTACGGGTTGTATACCCCTTCCCAAACTAGTCCTCCCCTTAGTGGAAATATCACATATTGTGGGTTTATTATTATTTGTTTGTGTCTTAATGGTCTTTAAAAATGTGAACAAGATAAGAGCGCTACCATATACTTTACTAATACATTACCAAATAAATCATAAAAACTGCTTTCAAATATAAAATAACAATATATATAGTCCATAAATTCCAGTGAACAAATAAATAAATATATCAAGTTCATGTGAATCCAATGAGATTTTTCCAGTGCAACTTCAACCTAATCGGATGTGCAGTAAAAAGTGCCAAGACAAACATCAGTGCAAAATTCATGCTCCCCTCTGTGTGCCCTCTCACTCACCAGAGATCCAGGACTCCCATAACAGAAGTCGGATGCTTTTTGAGAGAGTGGCTGGGCTTAGTAGTCCCACTGGCTGTATCACTGCAGCTTGCGTTGTCCTCACTGAGCCATCAGAAATCCAGGAATTCCATTGAGAAGTGTGCAAACGTTATGAGGACTGCTGGGCTCTGTGGTCCCACAGGCTGTAACTCCATCTACAAAAGGTGTTGTCCTCAACGAACCTCCAGGGATGGGTACAAATGGCAAAATAAGCTATATAGCGTAATTCTGTATATTTATTGTATAAAATCAAAAATTCTAGGTAATCCACTCATATTAAAACATTAAAACAATGTAAAACCGGAAAGGGAAGTGGCCGTTCGAAAATGACGTTACCACCTGCGGTCACCTATTTTTTTGACCGGTTTTGTCCCCCCCCCCACGGTTCATTTTCAAAGGATACCCATAGGTGGTGTAGTGTGCCAATATATAAGACTCAACTCCTCCCACCCACACCTATTCTGAATAGCATGATGGTTAAGAATGACATCACATCCTGTTCCTGTGTTTGGTTTAGTGGGTGTAGCCTGCTTCATCTTCACTATGTCATCCATGTTGGTACACCCAACAGAAACACACACACACACACACACACAGGAAAAACATAGGATTTAGATGTAACTGTCTAGGGAGTGTCCAAATCTTATTAAAGAGGAAATTATTACAGGTCTATAGATATAAATATAAATGAATGTATTCCATGTATTATTATAATTTAGATTTTATAAAACTAATGACGTATGTGATCAGGAAAACCAATGCACGTAATAAAGATTGTTAACTGGCACCATCTAGTGGGCAAAATTGGAATTTAATATTGATGTTAATAAATACCAGCTTCTATATACAAAGGCGTATTATATCTAGAATGGATTAAAAACATGGACCTTATGCCCGTACCTAAAATATAAATGTATTGGGGAAATTTTATTTTAATTTAATGTCCAGACACTTTGGGACCTCAACCAAAAAAACAAAACAAAACAAAACAATCTCATTATTACCAGGCTCTAAGAAATGCATTACTGGTGTCTTATATATTCCCTTTCAAACATGAATATCTAAACACACCCCTGAGTCTTCATCCCATCTTTAGCTTATTGATTCTAGGTTGATAGGATTATATTTAATATTTGATATTTAATATATGGAGTTGAATGGGAGAAAAATGAATAATACATTGATAATGGCTAATAATTGGATATGAAACAGTTTACATCCATTTCTACATTTTCTATTTTCTATTAATTTAAATTGTTTTTGAACACTGTGCCAAAATGGGTTTCATAAGGATTGCCTTCCCTTACTTTTGTTACTAATAGTTCCTCTCTATTCATATTTTCAACCTGCTTTTTGACTTTGTTTAGTGTGTTTCTTTTATACCCTTTCTCTTCAAACCTATCCATCAGTAGTTCTGCTTGTGTGTTGAAATCCTGCATAGATTCGTAATTTCTTCTATTGCGCATAATCTGCCCTTTGGGGATACCATTTAGCCATTTTGGATGATGACTACTTTTGACAGGAATGTAGCCATTCCTGTCCATATCTTTAAAATGTGTACGTGTGTGGAGATGGGTACCTTCAGTAAAAATTTCTAGATCTAAAAAATTTATAAGAATCTCACTGTATGTGCCAGAAAAAGTGATCTCATACTTGTTAATATTGATGCTTTCCAAAAATTGTTTCTTCTGTTCCCTCCCATAGGTTAAAAACATCATCAATGTACCTTTTGAACATTCTCAGTTGTTTTGGGAGATTTCTTAAAATATCCTCATCTTTCCACTTGCTCATAAAAATGTTGGCACCAGTGGGAGAAAACTTGGCTCCCATTACAACTCCCTTCTTCTGTGCCTAAAAGTTTTTATTATACCGGAAATAGTTTCCTTTTATGGACAGTTCTAATGCTTCTGTGATAAACTCCATCTCTTCCTTTCCCATACTAGTTTTCTTAAGAGCCCATTCTTTGGCCGTAATTGCATCTTTTTGCCTAATGTTAGTGTATAGTGAGTTCATGTCCACACTTGCCAGTATGCATTGGTCATTAATTGTTACTTCTTTTATGAGATTGGTAAGTTCTTTACTAACTTTAATATTGGATGGAAAGCTTCTTGCAATAGGTTGCAAGAAATGGCCCAGATATTCTCCCATCCTGTAAAAAATGGAATCAATCCCATTAATGATGGGTCGACCTGGGGGGTGAGTTTTGTATTTTTGGATTTTCGAGGTTTGATATTTTACCAGTATTTTAGGAGCCTCTGGAATCAGGTATCTGGTTTCCCTCTTATCCAAATTTTATCCAAATTTTTTGTGGGGTCACTTTTTAATTTTTCATAAGTGTTCTCATCTGCAATGATGTTTAATTCATTATAATAATCTTCTTTGTCTAAAATCACTATGGTTCCCCCTTGTCTGCTGACCTGATAACTATATTTTTGTTTTTTTCTAATTCCTCAATGCCATGCTGGATTCTGTAATCCTTCTTGCCTGGTTGAGTGGTAATGTTCTCTATTTCCTGTTCCATCATTAATCTGAATACATCTAGACATTGGTGATTGCCATGTTTGGGGTTTATCAGAGATTTGTTTCTTAATCCACTATGTAAATATAGTGAATCTGGTTCCAATTTGTTCCCTTTTGTGTTAGAAAAATGCTTTTTTTATATTAAGTTTCCTAACAAACTTTTGCAAATCAATGTACACCTCAAATGTATTCATGTTTTTTGGGGGGGCATACTTCAATAACAGATCCAGTACCCTCATCTCATCCTCTGTGAAGGTAGCCCTGCTGAGATTAAATATACCCCTACCTATGTTTCCCTTTTCTTTTTCCCTTTGCCCCCTCTGCATCCTCTCCGCTTGTATTTTTTGGTGGCCCATAATGATAGTTGATCCTCCCCTCATAAGTTGGGGTCCCCTGGGATGGGTATTCCTGATAGTGATTGGTATTCCTCCCTTTGTAACCCTCTGGAATGGGGGACCATGGTAATAATCCGTGTTCCTCTCCTGATGTGAGGGACACCTGTGGGGATCTGGAGGGGCATAGGGGGGACCATGATGGTGACCCCTGACGCTCTCTCTCCACTTAACCCTCCACGGGGGGCCCTCTGGGTCCTCTCCCATGAAAATCCCCTCTGTATTGTCTCTGTTGCCAGTGCCATGAATATGGTTCTCCTGAACTATATGGTGGAGCTTGCTGCCCATGATAAGCAATATTATCAGGTCTATGGGGGGTGGGTTCCTGTCTTAGTGATTTGTATCTGTTGTGTACTGGAACATTAAATTTTGGTGTGTCGTGATAAGACTGAGGCTGTGGTGTTCTCACGTTATCATTTTTCTTTGGGTCGTCCTCTGCGGAACGTTAATTTGTGCAGGTGTGGTTGGATGGAAATTGAACAGGTTCTCTGTCCACCTATGATTCCCTGGATGCTACTTCTTCTGTTATTTTATCTACCTGCCATTTGTATACCCTTCTCTGTTGGTAGTCCTTCATATCTCTTTGATATTTCTTTGTTTTTTTCTTTTTCGTTATCAAGTTTGTCCATAAAATCCTGAATATGTTGCCATTTTTCTTAACACTATCCAGATTCCTAATTTTTCTTTAATCTCTATTATTTTATTTTCCAAATATTTAAGTTTGGTTGCTCTTCTGCATACTATGAGTTCTAATAGTTTCCATTCCCTAACATTAACCGCTAAACACCAATATACGTTGGCACAATGGCAGCAGTGGGCAAATGGGCATACCTGTACGTTCCCTTTAATTGGCGGGGCTAGTGGGCGCCCGCCCCGTACAGTGTACCCGTGCCCGCGGGTCCCGTGGACTCGATGTCCGCCAGGGTCCTGAGATTGTGTCACGGAGCTGCAGAATCGGGGGTTGCCTATGTAAACAAGGCATTTCCCCGTTCCGCCTAGTGCTCCCTGTCATCGGGAGCAGTGATCGCTGCTCCCTGTGATCGCTGTCATGTCAGTGGTAGCCCACCACCCTCCACAGTTAGAATCACTCCCTAGGACACACTTAACCCCTTGATCGCCTCTTAGTGTTTAACCCCTTCCCTGCCAGTGTCATTCACACAGTAATCAGTGCATTTTTACAGCACTGATCGCTGTATAAATGACAATGGTCCCAAAATAGTGTCAAAAGTGTCTGATGTGTCCGCCATAAACACAAGACAATGGGTTCCCCTAAGTGGACTTTCCCGGCACTTGCATAGATAAAGGAAAATTATAGAGGTAGAAGACGTTGTACATAGTAAAAAATATATGATTTTATTCGTGTTGAGAAATACAAGTGTTAAAAACAAGCAATGGATATCTAGAGTAACATAGTAGAACTACATAGTAAACATGATGAACATCAAATAATGAGTAATGATGGAAGACACTTCTCAAGCCCGACGCGTTTCGGGATATTTTTTATTTGTAAGGTCCTTCTTCAGGGGCATAGTTGAGAGAGAAGGGTTCATCTGAACTAATTGAGAAATGAAAAAAATGAAAAAAAGGGGGGAGTCAAATGTTGGTAGGACTATCAGTAGATATCCAGTGATAGGTTGAAATGATCAATTGATCACCTACCTGAAGGGATTTAATTGTTTGCTTGTAGAAAGGAGATTTTAGTTAAAAGCAAAGAAGACCACAGAGAAAGGGCAGGATGTGGGAGTGAGCAGTAATGGTATAGCAAGTATAGATGCTTATTCATAGGTGGTGAGGGCTGCAGGTAGGTAGGCTGCAGTCTCCATGGAGGAGTGTGACAGTGCTCCCGTCCCGCCCGACCCGGGCGTGCGCAAGCCAGAGCGGTGTGCTGAGGTCACAGGAAGGCGTCTCTAAAAAATGAAAAAATTTTTTTTGAGGAACCTTAGAGAAGATCCAGTGTAGATAGTTCAAGACAAAAAATGAAATGAATAAATAA